>NW_008353234.1:1757337-1784875 GCF_000622305.1 Nannospalax galili | reverse complement strand
GATTAAATGAGGCACATAGTAGGACTTTGTACAGCAGTGGCACTTTTTAAATCTTTTTTTTTATATTATTATTTCTTTTATGTGTATGAGTGCATTGCCTGCGTGCATGTGAGTGCACCCATGTCATGCAATGTCACGGAGGTCAGGTCAGAAAAAGGCCTCAGATTCCCCTCAAACTGGAGTTAAGGATGATTCATAGCCACCATGTGGATCCTGCGAATCGAACCCAGGTCCTCTGCAAGAGCAGTCAGTGCTCTTAACCACTGAGCCATCTCTCCAGCCCCAACAATTTTATTTTCCTTTAGAGCCAAACAAAATTCCTTTGTATGTATATATCACATTTTCATTATCCATTCACCTATTGATAGAAATCTAGGCTAATTTTGTTTCCTAGCTATTGTGAATAGAGGATAAATGAACACGGATGAACAAATATCTTTGTAGTATGATAGAATCTTTTTTCCCAGGAATGCTGTTAGCTGGGTTACAGTACTATTTCTAAATTTTAAAACTATTTTTATTTTTAAAATATTTTATTACTTTTATTTTATGTGTATGAGTGTACTGCCTACATGTGTGTAAGTGTACCATATGCATGGAATGCCTGCAGAGGTCAGAAGAGGGCATTGGATCCCTTGGAACAGGAGTTACAGATGGTTGTTAGTCGCCATATGGGTGCTCAGAATTGAACCCAAGTCCTCTGCAAGAACAGTCAGTGCTCTTAACCACTGAACCATCTCTCCAGCCCCAAAACAATTTTTATTTTATGTGTATGAGTATTTGCCTGCATGTATGTATGTGAATCACATGCATGCCTAATGCCCACAGAGGCCAGAAGAAGATGACAGATTCCATAGAACTGGAACTATGGGTGATTGTGCACCACTATATTAGTGCTGGGAATTGACCTCAGGCCCTCTGCAAGAACAAGTGCTCTTAACCACTGAGACATGTCTCCGGCCTCAATTTCTAACTTTTTGAGGAACCTCTATATTGTGGTTGTACAAGTTTATACTCCCACCAAGAGTAAACGATGGTTCCTCTTTCCTGACATCTTCACACATATTTTCTATCATTTGATTTCCTGAAGACAACCAATGTGACTGTGGTGTATAGAATTTTAAAGTAGTTTCAATTTGCATTTCCCAATGACTAGTGATTTTGAAGAGTTTTAAAAATCTTTGTTAGACATTTATACTTCTTTGGGTGTAGGCCAAATTCTAGCCCTGTCAGGGCCATTTCATGGCTTAGGCCCATTTCCTGTATCAGAATTTAAATTGCGCCTCGCCCCACACACACACAGCCCCACCTCCTCCCACACCTTTCCCCACAGATGGCCTGAGAGTGCATCATGCTTCTGCTTCTGCTCCACTTTCACTGCTCTGCCTCCTCATGACAGGCGTCCACAATGGGCGCCCTTTCATGTTATTGGATGATTATGTGTATATATACAGCTGAAAAATAAAGTTGAGTCCCACCCTCTGACATGCTCTGGGAGTGGTCTTTGCTCCTGGCACTTGCCCTCGGAGGGGTGTAGACTTACCGCTGGTTGGAGTGGATCCACATTTGGGGAATTCTCTATTCAAATATATAGTCCATTCTGTGGGATTTGTTTTCTTCATGTTTTGCTTTGTTGTTTGGGTATTCTAGATACTAATGCTCAAACAGGGATATAACTAGCAAATATTTTTTCCCATTCTGTAAGCTGTCTTTCACTGAATTGTCTGTTTTCTGTACAGATGCTTATTAATTTCATGAGATCCAGTTTCTCAGATATTGGCCTTATTCCCTGAGTGACTACGGTCATGTTTTAAAATCTCTTACTTAAGCTTATATCTTGTAGAGTTTTCTCTGCCTTTTCCTCTACTAGTTTTAGAAATACAAGTTTTATGTTGAGGTGTTTGATCCAGTTGGAGTTGATAATTTTTATCCAGAGCAGGAAATATAGATCTATTTCCATTCTTCAACATGTAGACATCCAGGTTTTCTGGAACCATTTGTTGAGGATGTTGTGTTTTCTTCCAAGTGCATTGTTGGCATCTTTCTAAAAACTTAGGCACCTGAAGTTGCACGGGCTTGTATTTCAGTCTTCTATTACACTGATCTATGTGTCTGCTTTTGTGATACAACCATGATGTTTTTATTACTATAACTCTGTATTACAGCTTTAACTCAAGTATGTTGATACCTCTAAACATTGTATTTTTGCTGAAGATTGCATTATGTATCTTGGGTGTTTGTGTCTCCATATGAATTTTAAGAATTTTTCATATTTCTGAGAACAATTGTGCTGATGTTTTTATTGAGATTTCATTGAATATATAGATTGCTTTTTGTAGAATGGCCCTTTTCACATTATTGATTCTACCAATCCATGAGTAATAGAGGTCTTTCTATCATCTACTGTCTTCCTTATTTATTTTTCCTTTAGCGTTTCAGTTTTCATTATAGAAACCCTTCATTTAATTTGTTAAATTTATTCCAAGGTATCTTTGAGGCTACTGTGAATGGCAATGTATTCTTAATTTCTTTGTCAGTACATTTGTCATTGATAAGTAAGAAGGCTATTGATTTTTGTAAGTTAAATTTGTATCCTGCAAGGTTGCTAATGTTTATCAACTCTAAGAGTATACAATAGAATCTTTATGGTCTCATATATAAAATCATGTCATCTGCAGTTAGGGATACTTTGACTTCTTCATTTCCTATTTGTATCCCATTTATTTCCTTCTGTCCTATCGTTCTAGGTAAGACTTCCAGTACTATATTTAACTTGGGGGGCGGGGAGTTGACAGCCTTGTTCCCAATTTCAGTGAGAATGATTCGTTTGTTTTTCATTTAGGATGACATTGGCTATAGGATTGTTGTGTATAAACTTTGTTATGTTCTGTGCCCCCCATCCCTAGTCTCTCAAAGATTTTTATTATGAAGTTATGCTGAATTTTATCAAAGGTCTTTCCTGCCTCTATTCAGAGTATCATGATTTCTGCCCTTGAGTTCATTTATATGATAAATTATATGTAGTGATTTAGTTATGATGTACCATCCCTGAATCTCTGGAATGATACCAACTTGGTCATGGTGAATGGTCTTTTTTATGTTCTTGGTTTTATTTTCAAGTATTATATGGAGAATTTTTGCATCTATATTCATTAGATTGTTGTGTAATTTTCATTTTCTTTTGTGTTTTCTCTCTGATTTTGTTATTTATAGAAAGTTTGGCAGCATTCCTTCCTTTACTAGTCTAAAGAGTAATTTGACAAGCATCGATTTACATTCTTCTTTAAAGATCTGGTTGAATTCTGCAGTAGCATCTGGACAAGGACCTTTGTTGTTAGTCAGGAGATTCATTTTTATTATTGTTTCAATCTTGTTGCTTGTTGTAGGTCTGCCCATGTTGTTTGCCTAATTTTTATTTAGCTTAGTAAGTTATACACATCAAGAAATTAATTGAAGATTTTTCAATTTGGTTAAATGTAGGTTTTTAAGGTACAATATTATTTTCTGAATTTTGATGGTATCTGTTGTATCTCTTTTCACCTCTAATCTTAATGATTGTGTTTTCTTTTTCTTTTGGTTGATTTTTCTAAGGGTTTGTTAGTATTCTTGTTTCAAAAATCCAGCTATTCATTTCACTGATTTTTATTGTTTCTTTTTCATTTCTATTTAATTGATTTCTGCTGTGATCTTTGTTGTTTCTTTCCATCTAATATTTTAGAGTTTGATTTGATCTTGTTTTTCCAGTGCCTTAAGGTACATCACAGTGATTAGTTTGTAATCTGTCTGGTTTCATAACGTACACACTTAGAGCTTGAAACTTCCCTCTAAGGGACTGCCTTAGTTGTGTTCCATACAATTTGGTATGCTGCTTTTACTACTGTTTATTTCTAAGAATCTTTTTAATCCTTCTTTATTTCTTCAGTGACCCATTTATCATTCAACAGTGTGTTATCTAATATCCATTATTTTATGTATTTTCTGTAGTTTTTCTTGTAGGAGTTAATCAATTTTCCTACTTACTGAGGTTATCCTTGTGTCCTAGTATTAGAGTAAGTTCCATGGACTGCTAAGAAGAATGTGCATTCTATAATGTTTGGGTGAAATGTCTATGACTATCTGCTAAATCCAACTGCTCTATTATGTAATTTAACTCTGGTGTTTCTCTGTTTATTTTTGTATCTGAATCATCTCTCCCAATGTGAGAGTGAGATATTATAATCACCTACCATTACTGTGTTTGAGTTAATCTGTTGCTTGATGCCTAGAAGTATTTGTTTCATGAAATTAGGTGCACCTGAATTTGGTGCATATATGTTTATATAATCATGTCCTCTTAGTGGAGTGTGCCCCTGGATTAGAATGAAGTGATTTCTTTATCTCTCCTGATTAGTATTCACTTGAATTTTGTTTTGTCAGATTTTAGGATAGGAATGACTACTTAGTTCCTGGTCTGTTTTCTTGGAATACCTTTTGCTCTCCTTTTAGTCTAAAGCAGAGTCTGTCCTTGGAAATGAACCTCCATGGTGCTTTAGCCAGAAGCCATCTTGAGAAATGAATTTGATCCACTGTAGGAGACAAAAATCTCTATATATTCAACTTACTAATTTGGTTACAAAAAGAAAAAAGGACTTATTTGATCACAGTTTCAGAGGTTTCAATCCATGATGGGCTGTTTCCACTGTTTTGGGAGCTTGTGTTGAGACAGAGACTCATGGCAGAGAAGGCATATATAGTGGAACAGAGCTACTTAACTCTTGGCAGCTAGGAAGGAAAGACAGACAGAGAGACTGAGAAAGAGAGATTGACAGAGATACAGAGAGACAGAGACAGAGGTGGAATTGCGGAGAAAATATTTCTCCTTCTAGGTCATGAAATGGGGGAAATTTGGCAGAAAGTATTTCCTTCTAGGTCATGTCATCAGTAATCTATATCCTCCAACTAAATTCTATCTCATAGTTTCTACCACCTCCCATCAAATTAAGAATTTATTAGTGGATTAATTCATTAAATCAGAGGTCTTATGGTGCAATAAGTTCCCTCAAAAACCCACCGCTGAACGTTCACTGGGAACAAAGTCTTCAATATATAGGGCTTTTGCACTTGGGGAGGGGCATTTCATATTCAAATCATCCCTAGGAGCCTGTCCTTTGAGTTCCAGGGGTATAAGCCAATCAAGTGTGTTATCATATAGGTTTCACAACTATAGAGTTGCTTATACAGTTCCCATAACTCTTCCCCTAGTACATTGAATGGATGCTCATCATTAACAATATAGAGAATTCTGTGGTTCACTGTACTGCAAAGCAATCTCAACAATGCTTATTGGGTGAGCACAGCCTAAATGTTGGCCTGGCAGTAACCATGTACTGCTATCACTCACTCCTGACAGCATCTCAGCTAAAAGGAATTTTGTCCAACTCCAGCAATGGCCCACATTCACTTGATACCTACAAGCACTACAAATGAAGGAATTTGGCATGGGGAGGCTCCCCTACTGGTTTTTCTCCATACGTAGGTATGCAAAGCAAGAAGAAATTTGTGATAACACTCTTGGGTAGTCATGCCCACAGTAGCGGAAAAGACAAATAACATCACTTTTGCTACTTCTATCACTATTCCTGTCCCATGCATCTGTTACTCCTATTCTTTGTCTAATCATGCATTACTGGCAAGACTGTATATAAGTGCCACAGAGGGATTATTGTGATTCCTTCCTCATAACTTCTTATGAAGCAACTGAACCCATACTAGCGTCTAGAAAACAAGTGCTATAGACCCTTCACCACTACTGGAACAGCCAGTACTAGAAACACTTTCAAGTAACTGACCCAATAACATACTCTACTGTCTATACAAAACCTGCCTGAACGTCTAAGGAATCTTGATTCTTGTAGGACCTGCAGAGACAGTGGATCTCTCTAATTTTATATAGTATCCACTGAGCCTAAACTCACTGACAACAGCAAAAGAAGATTCAAAGAAATTACATTATTTTGCCTACATAAAAATAAGTTGAATAATGCATAACATTGTTGTCACAAAATGTACAACTCTCACCTTAAAGGGGAAAAGAAATAGTTTGTTGTGGACCGACCCAAATATGAGTGATTGTGGCCAGAGAACACAGATTCAGATCCTGAAACTCCATGTTTCAATATAGAAACAGTTTCATGACATTTTTAAATTTTTTAATTTTAATTTTATGTGTATAAGTATATTGTTTGCATGTATGTAAATACACCTGTATCATGCAATGCCAGTGAAGGACAGAAGAGGGTGTCAGATCCCCTAGAACTGGAGTTAAGGATGATTGTTAGCTGTTGTGTGGGTGCTAAGATTCAAACTCGGGTCTTCTGCAGCCAATGCTCTTAACCACTGAGCCATCTCTCCAGCCCCCATGAAGTTTTTTTTATAATAAAATAACAAAGAAAGGTCATAAATTAAGACACTTCTCAAATACATTGGTGGAAATACTAAGTAGGTGGTCACAACAAAAGAGAAATCACAGCTATAGGACTCAGGATTCTATGTGACAACACTCAGCTTTTTGGTTGGTGAGAGCTAGGGCATTGTTAATACATTCCAAAATGTTTTTATCTGTTAATCACAAAATATTAAGCCAGAAACAGCTGGTCAAGGAGTGGCTATTTAGAGCTAAATATGGTCCAAGATAAATTGTAAATGGGCTCTGGATCACAAAATTGCAAACTCTCTACAGTCTTTGAAATGCTAGTTGGCTTATCAGTCTTGCAGAATGTTCAGTTCAAGATGCAGAATTTTTCACTCACAGTTCCTTCCTGTTCACTAAGCATCACATTTTGTGCATACAGTGGGCCACAAATTTATTATCACCTCATTGTTAGGAATATCTTCCTAGGATCTGATGTAGATGAGGCTGAGTAGTAAGTAGGTAGAAAGAATAGACTTCAGGAAGGAGGAGTGGCTGATAGAGCCAATAAAGGAAAAAACTTCTGGATCATGTCAAACTATTAGCCCTCATGACCCAGATTTGATCTTTTGTAGCTGTTCTTGTCTGTATGTGACATAACATTTACTTGAGACATATAGTATGATAATTATACATGCATTAAAACAATAAAGAACATTGCTTGGTCTAACAGAGTAAAGGCAATAGATGAAGGAAACAGACATTTAAAAAACAAGGTTGACTGTAATTCTTTCCCTGTATTTAAAGTGATTTGTACTCTGTGAACTATCTTATTTATATTTTGAATATTTTTTTATTTTAATTTTTAATTTTGAAACAGATCTCCTTGTAGCCCCCAACTGGCCTGGAACTTACTATATAGACCATACTGGCTTTGATCTCATAGAGATCTACTCTGCCTCTGTCTCCTGAGTGCTGGGATTAAATGTGTGGGACACCAGGTCCAGCATATTTGCCATATTTCAACAAATATTATCTTTTAATTTTTTGCCAATTTGAACTTATAGATATAACCTCATGGAGAGGCTAGTTCTAATTCTAGTAAAGATCAAATCATCAAATATTTAAATTTTCATTCTTCTTACCTGTAGATACTGACTTGTCCTGTTTTATTACTTTGGTATCTGTTAGGTAGGTTACCAGAAGCCCCATGCACCAGAACACCAAAACTCTTTTGACACATGCCCAGAAGAAACAAAATTTACCTTTCCCAGATTCACAGTCACATGTGTGGCCAATAAGGTCGACCCCTTCCCTCCCTTGGCTTCTTGGTTTTTCCTCCAGATGTCCCTGGGGTCAGTCCCTGGTTCTGGCCTGTGCCTCCCCACCCACCCCCCACCACCTAACTTCTGATAAAATCCCCTTTACACAGCTGCCTGCTGCTGTTCTCTATGCCTGAGAGACAGCCAGGCAGTTTGTCCCCAATAAACTCTCTTTTCTCACATGCACTGGTTTCTTTCAGTGGCTTCAGACACTTACATTTGGGGCCAAAACCCAAGAAGGGCACCAAGCCCTCTCAATAGCCTTGCCCCCCTTCTGTCAAACCAAACTGCTGATCCAACCCTACAGTGCCTCAGATCATTTGTCTCTGCTGGCCCTGTGTCCACCACATTCAGTTTAAAGTTTTTGAGTTCAATTTCTTCCTCTCCATCTTCCTCTCCCCCAACGCTCTGCCTCAATGATTTGGATAACAGCCCCCCACCCCCACTTCATAACTGTCTGCCCTGTTTCACTACAGAAAGTCAAGTCAGGCCGCTTCCTGATGCCCTTCTGGGTGCCGTCAACACTCACTTGGTCAAGAAGCTTGTACCTAGTGATTTGGACATTTTCTACATGGGACTTCATCAACTGGGGAGCCCTTTAGTTATTGACTCTGTTAACTGGCACTTGTCCTCCATCTCAAAGCTCTCTCTTTCTCTCTCTCCCTTTCTCTCATCCTGGGTTCTACCCACTCTAAACCTGACAAATCCACACCTTTAGTCTGTCTTCTCTGGCCCCTTGACTCCCCTTGGACTCAGGGACACTATCAAGCCCTGCTGACTCAATTTTTACTGTAACACAGCCTTCCCTCTGTACTGACTTGATAACCAGTCTCAATGGCCTGAAAATGGCATTTTTGATTTCCAGACATTATGAAATCTCGACAACATTTGCCACTGCACAGGCAAATGATTCGAACTCTCCTATGTAGAGGCCTTCTTTGCCTTTCTTTCCATCCCTCCCTCTGTAGTTCTTGTCATACCCACCATATTCTCCTGGCCAAGGCAATTCCAAATTCACCTTGTCCACTGAACCCCCATCTGGGCCCTAGCCTGAGAGCTCCACATTTTCTCCTCTCACTTTCCATATTGAGGCTGCTACCACCACTGACATACTGCTTCACCTCCTTTTCCCTCACCACCACCTCCATATCCTGACCCTCAGCCTCCAGCCTTGCCCCCTCCTCACTCCCCTTCACCTATTTTTTCTTCTCTGGTGGCCCACATCTGCTCTCACTGAGGGGATAGTTTACCCCCTACTCCAGTTGGCAGGGGCTGAGGGCATTGTTTGTACACGTGTCCATTTCTCTATGGCTGATTTATCCCAGATTGAAAATCACCTGTGTTCCTTTACTAATGACCCCACTACTATACTAAAGAACTCAGACACTTAACACAGCCTACTAACTAACCTGGCATTATTTATACATCATTATCTCCCCTACCCTCACTGCTGATGGAAAGGAATTGCATTGGTTTCCAGCCCAGGCTTATGCAAATGATCTCCACTGTACCAACATTACCTACTCTGTGGGGGCTGAGGCAGTTCTTCATCAAGCTGTTGAGGAAGGGGCTCCAGGGAGGGCTGCTGGGGATTGAATGGTCACCTGCCTTCTGGCAGGCCTTCAAAAGATCTCCCACAAAGTAGTTAACTATGATAAGTTAAGGGAACTCACCCAGCAACACACTGAGAACCCCTGCTGAGTTCTTAGCACAATTCTTGGAGAGACTCCACTATACTAGGCTAGACCCTAACTCAGTTGAGGGTGCCCTTGTTCTCATTTTTCATTTCATTTCCCACTCCTCACCTGATATTAGAAAGAAACCTTATAAAGGCTGAGGATGGCCTTCAAGTCCTACAGAGAGATATGTTAAATATGGGCTTGAAGGTACTTAATGGGCATGAGGAACAGGAAAATGCCAACAGAGTCTCCAGGACAAACAAAAATACCAGCTTCTGGCAGCTGCCCTGAGGCCACTTCTAAAGAAGACTTATCAACAGACATCCCCAGAGGCATGCTTCAAGTGTGGAAAATTGGCCATGGGGCTAAAAGCTCTCCGACACCTCATGAACCACCAGGCCCCTACCTTAACTGTGGCCATATGGGACATTTGAGAGCTAATTGCCTTTCTTTGTCTCAAGGTAGATCAGCCCCTTGGGTTCTCCCTCCACAGGAAAACATCTCTGACTTCCTGGACCTGGCAGGTGAAGACTGACACCGCCCTGTGATCTCGGCCCCCATCAAGTCTCTCAAGATTACCTCAGACAAGTCCAGGGTAACTGCCCAGGTAGCAGGTAATTTTTAGTCAATACAGGGGCCACTTGATCAGTACTGCCTGCTTTCTTCAGTAAGACATACCCTTCCCAGATCTCTGTAGTGTGAGTTGACAGCCTCACTGGCCACAAGTTACAGGTCCCCTTCTCTGTTCTATCTAGGGACAAATGATCACCCACTCCTTTCTAATCATGCCTAGTTGTACTACCCCTCTCTTGGGACAGGATATTATGACTAAG
This sequence comes from Nannospalax galili, assembly GCF_000622305.1. Lineage (NCBI taxonomy): Eukaryota > Metazoa > Chordata > Mammalia > Rodentia > Spalacidae > Nannospalax > Nannospalax galili. The sequence goes on along the minus strand of NW_008353234.1, from coordinate 1,774,653 downwards.
CATCACCTTTCTTTTGTTTTCAATTCCACACCCTCTGAACACTCTCTTCTCACCGCCTCCTCCTTTTCCTACCCTCTCCCCACTCACTTCATTGAACCAAAATCCTGGGACACTTCCACACTCTCTTTGGTATCCCACCATTCCCCTATCGAAATCTCTCTATGACACCTCAACTCCTATGACTGGCGCTCTCAGTACCATATTTCCCCAAAGTATAAACAAGGCCTAAAACCCATCATACAGAACCTTCTAAGTAAGGACACCCTAAAACCCACCCACTCACCCTTTTAACACTCCTATTTTACCTGATTTAAAACCTGATGGATTCAAGACCTCAGGATCATCAGTGCTACAGTCCTCCCAGTCCACCCAGTAGTCCCTAACCCCTACACCTTACTCTCTTACATTTCCTAAATAACTAGTCACTTTAAAATCTTGAATCTCAAGGACACTTTCTTTACCATCCCTCTACACCCCTGTACTCATGACCTTTTTGCATTTACTTGGGAGGACCTTGACATTGGAGTTTCCCATCAACTCACTTGGATTGTTCTCCTCTAGGGATTTAAAGACAGCCCTCATTTCCTTGGCTAAGCATTAGCCACCGATCTTGTCTCCCTAGACCTAGCTCCTAGAAATTTAATCCAATATGCAGATGACCTCTTACTCTGTAACCCCTTTCTTACTCTCTCCCAAAAACATAGCATTGAACTTAATTTCCTGGGAGACAGGAAATACAGGATTTCTCCTTATAAGGCCCAACTTTCTACCTCCCAGGTCAAGTACCTTGGCATTTCACTCTAACCAAAATGACAGCAACTGACCCTAGATCACAAACAGTACCTTCAACCCCTCATGCCTTCCACCAATAAGGGTGAGATCCTCTCTTTCCTTGGACTGGCTGATAATTTGCAAACCTAGATTCCCAACTTTGCCATCATTGCCCACCCCTCCTATGAAGCAGCTAAAGGCTCTCTACTTGAACCTGTAGATCCTTCTGTGCCCAGTTCCTCTGCCTTCACTCACCTATAGCAGGTTCTCTTACATGCCTCAGCCCTGGCCCTCTTAGCTCTTAACTATCCATTTACCCTATATGTAACAGAGAAGGAGGAATGGCCATGGGTCTTCTACGGCAAATGAAGGGACCCACCTTTGCTCCTCTGGCTTACCTTTCCAAACAATTAGATCTTACTACAAAGGGCTGGCAACACTGCCTACAAGCACTGGCAGCATCCTCTCTCCTAACCCAGGAGACTTCCAAGTTCACATTTAGCCACCCACTCTCCATGCTCTCCCCCCACACTTAAGGATCTCTTGTCTCATAGAAGCCTCTCAAACCTTTCCCCATCCAAACTTCAGGTTTTCCATACTACATTCTTAGACATCTCTGACATTACTTTGAATTCATGCTCTCCTCTTAATCCTGCCACACTACTTCCTAAGGTTGAGGCCCTCACATACTCTTGCTTAGAATCTCTTGAAACTCTTACATATTATTATCTCCATCTGTCAACCCACCCCCTTCCCAAACTGGACTACCTTTGGCTTATAGATTGAAGCTTCTGTGCTACCTCCTCTGGCCCCCTCCAAGCAAGATATGCCACAGTCTCCAAAAACCAGGTTATAGAATTGGGACCCTTCCTCCTGGTAATATTCAACTTACTACAAAAATCTTGTACCTTTCCTAAGCCACTCTACCCACATTCTTAGGCCCATCACCCTCCTAATTTCTCTTCTATCCCAAGCTCTTCTTTGTTTCAAAAATATCACCTCATCTGTCTTCTATTCCCTTGGAGGACAAACAAGACCTCTGTAAGCAAACTACCACACTCACTCCACCAATAGATCATCTAACCCACAGGGTGGATTACACAACAACCCCTGATACAACAGTTTCTACAACCTCTCCATTTCTCGGGACCCCTGCTCCATATCTCAAACCACAGTCAAATGCAACTTGAAGTGCTATATTTTTCCTTGGCTACCAAATATCAAATGGAATCAATACCAGTGTCTGTTTTCAGGCCCTTCCAACAACCTCACCCTCTTTCCTGGGGGTGACTCTGGTCTACACACTATCTATTTGGATGGCTGAGCCAGTGGGCTCTAGCCCCGTCACCTACCCTCTACAACACCTATTCTCTCTCCAACTTACTTCATGTTTACCAGGGAAGGGGTCTTCTTTCTGTGTCACTCGCTCTTACCTTATGCCTTCCTGCCAACTAGACTGGCACCTGAACTCTTATCTACCTATCACTTTCCATTTTCCTGTCCCCTGCTGACACACCGTTTCCAATTCCAGCATCTTTTTCACTGTCATCAGCATGCTGTGGAACTTTTTCTCCATATGGCAGCCTTAGGGATTACTGCTAGAATTGCCATGGGAACAGGGCTCTTGCTACTCCCATACCTTACTTTCAGACCCTTGCAGTAGAACTCAGAGACTCCCTCACAGAAATATGGAAACAATTCCTAGATATCTAGACTAAACTATATTCACTAATTGGGGTTGTACTTAAAAACAGATGGGGACTAGACTTCCTGTAAGCAGAAAAAGGGGTCTCTGTCTTGCCCTGGGAAAGGAATGTTGTTTTTATCACAACATGTCCAGATATGTGATAGGTGGAGCTAAGCATTTATTAGACATGGTGAACAAAATTAATGATAGACTATACCATTTGGGATCCTCTAACCCAGTGTGGAGTTCTTGATTACCCCTTCTCTTAGGCCCACTAATCATGATTGTCCTGCTATAACTCTTCTGTCCTTGTATTTTTCAGTTTGTTTCAAAATTTATTCAAGACCAGATCTAGGCCTTCACCCATCAGAATGTTATTCTACTGGCCAGGCTTCCGACAAAAGAAATATTGATCAACAATCCCAACCACTGAGATTCCTATCAAGATTTTGGGGTGTATTTTTTCTAAACTCATTTTCAGCCCTGATGAAAGGACCGACCAGCCAGTGGTCTTTCACAATGCTGATCCTTCTCAGCCAGAAGTAGCCAGAAAATCTACACTGCTTCCAGACCCCTATTACCAATAAAAGACTGGAATGTTAGGTCAGTTACTAGAAGCCCTATGCACCAGAGCACCAAATCTCTTTCAACACAAACCCAGAAGAAACAAACCTTACCTGAGGTCACATGTGTCGCTGATAAGGTCAAACCCCCTCCCTTGGCTTCTTGGTGTTTCCTCCAGATGTCCTTGTGGTCAGTTTGTTCTGGCCTGTGCATTCCCCCGCCCCCACTTAATTTCTGATAAAACCAAAAACCCTCCTTACAAATCTGTCTGCTGCTGAACTCTATCCCCAAGAGATGGCCTGGCAGTTTGTCCCCAATAAACTGTTTTGTTTTGTTTTTTTTCTCACTGAAGTGGTTTTTTACAGCAGTTTCAGAAACAGTATCTTCTCAGTTTTAGTTTGGAAAAGTAAATAAAAACCATATTATAGAAGAAATTGTATAAAAATACAGTATCTCCTTAAACTATCTTTGAACCAGAATATCTTAATTTACAAGCCAAATATTAATAACATTGATAGAAACAAGATATTAAACCTGCAAGAAATTAGAATTTTATAGGTGTTGTAGGAATAAGTAAATATTGCCTTTTTCTTTTACTGAGTTTTGTAATTTCATATAACACTTCTTAATAAAATTTAGACTTCTTCCCCCATCCGTGTCCCCCCACTTCCCACCAGACCTCATGGATTCCCCCGTATATTTTAAGTACTACTCAGTCAAGCGTTTGTACCATGATGTCCTTCAATGTAAATTGATCCACTGGAGTCTACTTAGCCCATCTAGGGGCATATTCTCCCTGACTGAGTAACAATCAGTTTCCAATAGTTCACAATCTAGGATTGGTCCATTTCTCTCCTCCCCTCTGGGCTCTTAATCAATTGAGCTGGCATGGGTCCTGTGCTTGATGTCACCATTGTCACAAGTTCACATGTGCAAGCTTCTAGAGCCTGAAAGGCTCTGCTTCTTTGTGTTCACAAACCGGCCCTGGTTCTTATAATCTTGACACCCCAATCCCTGGGTCATTGGTGGATAAGGTTCAATATAGGAGTCTTATTCAAGGATACACACGCTACAGTCTCTTATTCTTTAAAACTTGGTCAGTTGTGACCTTCTGTGTGCCTTGCATTCTGTTGTATAAGGAAGATTTACTGGTGTGAGTTAAGGGATGCATTAATTTTCTCTTTAATTGTGAGGTTCAACTGTAGATGTGTCAACTACTACAGTGCATATCTCAGAAGTATATTCTCTGTGTCTGACCAGTTGTGAAATTCTGAAGCACCCTCATTCTGTTGCAAAAAGAAGCTTCTTTGATGAATGGTGTACTGTATACTTGTCTGCAAAAATAAGGATTCATATTTAGTGTAACCCAAAGTCTCCTCCGAAAAGCTGGAGTCATCTAGGGTGAGCATGGGTGATGCTGAGCACACTGGGAAAAAGGGGTGGAGCCACCACCCTATTGCATATGGGGAACAGCGAGCAAGAGAGACTGGAGGCAGGAGATGGATGGTGTGTGCATTTCAAATATGGAAAAGAAAAAGCCTAGAAGAATCCGTGTTTCTGTATGTCACCCCCTCCCAAACATCATGTAAACTACGCAAAATCCAAATAGAATGTCTTATGTTGGTTCATCAGTCTACATGAGGACCAGGAGACCCTAGAGCCCTCAGAAGGCAAGTGAGGGTCTCCCAGGGCAGGCAAAGGGAAAAACTTAGAGAAACAATTGGCATAGTCCGGCAGGTTGATGCTGGAAATGACAAACCATAGAAGTTCAGGAAAAGCAAGGGTTTTAGCAATGGTCACATGGTTTATACAATGAATCATAAAATATGTAACTAGAATGATGGGAGCCACACAGACATGGAAGGACTCAAAGGGAAAAATCCCTGGGCCACAGCCATCCTGTAAATGTGGGAAAATAGCTCAGTTGTTTGTATGTGATGATTCTTTAAAGGTCATAGAGAGCCTAGAAAAAAATTTACAAGCCTTGGCTGCAAGAGGGGAACCCAAAGAGGAGGCGTGGCCACTTCACATAATAAAAGATTTGTCTGAAACAAAGGCAGCCCCAGTCGAGGCTGAAAGGCTAAGAAGTTACGGGCAAATTCAGTCTCAGCCTCGGAGCTTCAGAGAGAGAAAAAAAAAATGGGAGATTTTAACTTTCATAAGGTTAAGGAACCAGGATTCAAAAGACCCACGAAAAAATAAAAATAATAATGAGAAAAGAAACAACCTAAAAATAATAGTAGCTAAAGCTGCTACTCAGATTCAATGATGATGCAAAAAGGAAAACGATTTAACAGTACTGTAACTAGGAGAAAATACTCCACACTGGAGCTGTTGAAACTAGGAAAAACTTTCAAACAAGCAGTCAAAGAGCCCCTCACCGAGTACTTGTGAGGGTATGGAACATGGGAGCAAGTAATGTCAGTTTAAGTCCTTTAGAAGGTTCACAGCTGAGTTACATAACCAACCATTCATCCTTCAGACACAGGCTGTTCAACCTAGGCCAATATAGGAGGTAGCAGTCCCTAATGGAATTACTTGTGTGAGGTATTAAAGATACATGATTATCACCAATGGAAATGCCCATGATTAGCAGCGGCTGGAGGACTATAAAAGAAAGATAAGCATTACTAAGAGAACTAGGTATGAGAAAAGCAATATATGATGCCCCGTTTGCTGGGCCAGATAGGCTTGTGTTTACCAGAGAGCTAAAGGAAAGCTTAATTCAACTGGGACCTCGAGAATAGTATAGAGTTTTCATGGTTTTACTAAGTCCTTTAGTGGGACAGGATCTTTGTAACGTGAGGAGGGTTTGGCAGATCTAATTGACTCAAATCAGCATGCAAAATGTGTCTGTAGAAAAATAGAGCAACCTACAAGTGATATAAAAAAGACCAGACAGAAGATATAGTCCATTTGGGTTACTTGAAGACAAATATGGCAAGATTTATGTCGAGCCCAAATTCCCTAAGAAAAAAATTATAGAAAACCAAATTTGGTACTAAGGAGTTTCTGGAAGGGTTTAAAACCTGAAGAATAGTTCACAAAAGACATTCAGAGGATAAAATATGTCCCAGGGGTGGTTAAGTATCCCCAAAGATTAATAAGGTACATTTCTCTCCTAAGAAAGGCTATGCTAGGGATGGAGGCAGTTTTTCCCACCAGAGCCTCACCCAGAAGCCTGGTATGGTCAATGGAAAGGTGGCAGATATGGCTACGGCCAAGAGGCAGACCCAGGGCCTGCCTCACTCAGGAAACCAACAGGTGCAGCAGGGACAAGAAAGAGCCTCTGCCTCCTTAGCCCAGTGCAGGGTCAGGCAACTTGAGCCAGCACCTGTAAATGTATTAGGGATTTTTAAAAAACGCAGATTCCATGTAAAATCCTCAAAATGCAGAATGACTCGAAAGGGATAACAAAATATACTAAAGAACTAATCAAATTAATGCTTCTTACCCATGCTATGGTATTAACAGAAATCTATGGAAAAAGCAATTAAAACAAATGGATAAAACCTTTCCATGCAGTGTTAGACCTTGTCTATGGTTTGTTTAATATATGATGTTAACCTTTCAGTGTTTTACAGATGTGAAGCCCATTTGAAAGATACCTGAAGAAACAAAGGCCAGCTATAGCTGTAAGATTCTTGGGAGTTTTGTGGTTGGGGGAAATAAAAACAGAGGCTCCCAAAACTGTATAACTGTTAAGAAAAAGTACAATACCAGGGATGAGTTGCTTCCCCCCATGCTGTGTTGGTCAGAGAGATCCTGGAGGTGCTCAAATTAACAAAGGCTATTGCCACTAATGTTGGTTGCACACTAGAAAAGTTGGTAGGGCCATGTTGCTGAAGACACTGCAAGATGTGAGTGTGGGAGAAGAGATGGAGCCAAGACTAAGCTGAAAACTCCATGCTATTGGATGGATGGCTTTCATAGTGCCAGAAGGTGCTATGTATATGGTTGGGGAAAAAGGGTCCCCTATGATTCTGCTCAACAATGGACCATGCATGCTGCATACTATGGGCGTACCAAGCAATGCCTGCTATTGCAATAATGGCTCAACTAACATATGTACAAGTGACAAATTTCTAGTTGGATAAGTCCTGCTTCTGAGGGGGAACACCCATCTGTTGCTGTACACCAGGCCAACCCTCTGTGACAGGGAAGGCTATAGTCCCCAGCAGGGAAGCCGTTGCAAGTATAGTGTTTACTGTACACCTACTGGGGTGTCTTATAGACATCTGTATTTGCACTCATGTTTGCTTAGATGTGTCTACTTCCTTCCATTTGTCTTTAGAGCAGGGGAGACACCACTGAGATGGATCAGTGGTCACGTCTCTAAGACAAATGATTGGGAAGCCCAAGAGGTCAATATCTTGCCACGATACAAGAGAGATCATCCTGCTCTTGTCACCCTCTCCAAGGCTCAGGGACCCTTGTGGAAGAGGTGGTGGAAAGTTTGTAAGAGCTGGAAGAAGGGGTGGAGTGTAACCCAAAGGCTCCTCCATAGAGCTGGAATTGATCCAGGGCAAGCATGGGTAAAGTGGAGGACACTGGGGAAAGGAGGTGGAGCTGCCAACATATTGAGCAAGTGGAATGGCAAGCGAGAGAGACCAGGGATGGAGGATAGATGGCACATGCATTTCAATTATGGAGAAGGAAAAGCCTATAAGAATCATGTTTTCGTAAGTCACCACCTCCCAAATGTCATATAAACTGTCCAAAATCCAAGAAGAGTGTCTTATGTTGGTTCATGAATCTGCATCAGGATCAGGAGATCCTAGAGTCCTCAGAGGGCATATGCGAGTCCCCGAGGGAGGGAAAGGGGAAAAATTTAGTGAAACATTTAGCATATGGTAAGAAATTTCATTTGTCTAGATATATGAAAGAGATGGGGTTTACTCTAGGATTTATGCTCTCTCCTGCCATGTGAATTTGGCTGAGTTTACAGTGCCATCCATGAGTTTCCTCCCATTGAAAAGGCTTTAAGTCCAAGTAGATAGCTGTTGATTGCCCCACAGATAAGAGTGCCATTACTTCACCAATAGAGGTAGTTTGCAATGTCAGTCTTTATGATTTTCAGGCTTTAAGGCTGGGTTGGACCATTGATCATTTTTCTCCTTTGGCAATTTGCATATTATCATCTAGTATTATGATAGCTAAACTTTGGGTAGAAGGTTTCCAGGTCATTTCCTGCTCCTTTACTCCAAGTTCTGTGTTCTAAGTGTGTCTTGTCTTCAGCAGTAGGATTTTATCTACTAGTTCTGGGAGATAAAAAAGAGGTTTGGCAACAGCCTTTATTATTTTGGGAGTCTCTTAGACTTCTCTCACCAATCACTCAAAGGGAGGTGTCTTCTGTTTGACACTGTGTCCCTTGCCAAGCAGCTCACAGGTATACATACACACTAATATTCAGACACCATATGTGCATTTCTCATAAGGTTTGAAGGGCATCACATTTCTATCTGGGTTTCCTAGCCCCCCCCCAAGATTAATTCATCTATACTTTTTTTCCTCCCATCTGGTCTCCATTCTCCCTCCCCAGTCCCAGCAGCTTCATTATCCCCACCATCCCCCCAATAACATCCAGCTCCCACCACACGCTGTCTTCTGACTTCCCTCCCCCTACACCATGGCCCCTTGCATGTTCCTCTCTTCTCTCCACATACCCCCTAGTAACACATGCTCCCTACTACTATCCCCCATTTTCAGAATCTTTCTTTTCCTTTACCTCCATGTATCCTTACTCTTTTCCTGGCTTCTCATGTTACATCAGAATATATACTCACATAAAAGTGTTTGGTGCTTCAATCCACAAATTAGGAAGAGCATACAATGCTTGCTTTTCTGTATTTGTGTTACTTCACTTAGTATAACACTCTCTAGTTCCATCCATTTACCTCCAAATTTCATAAATTCATCTTTCCTTACTGCTGAGTAGAACTCCATTGTATAGATATACCACATTTTCATTATCCATTTGTCAGTTGAGGGACATTTAGTTGGTTTCCATTTCTTAACTATTGTGAAGTGAGCAGAAACAAATATGGGTGTACAGTTATTTCTATACCAGGATGAGTCCTTTGGGTACCTGCCAAGGAGTGATATAACTGGATCAGATGATAGGTTCATTTTTAAAGTGTTCTCCACATTGCTTTCCATAGTGGATGCAAGAGTTTGCATTCCCACCAGCAGTGAATGAGTGTTCCTCTGCAGGGCAGCTTGGCGGGCCAGCTGCGGGGAGGCTCGAGCCGGCTGTGGGGGGCTCTCCTTTTCTTCGCAGGTCGTTGGCCACCAGCCCACGAGAGCAGGAAGAGCAGAAGCAGTGAACAGGGTCAGAACGGCCAGTGGGTGCTGACGGAAGACAGCTCTTCTGGGGAAACTGATCACAGGCTGGTCCCAGGCGCAGTGAAACAGCAACAGCTCCAGACTCAGTGAAACAGCTCCGTTTATTCAGTGGGAGAACTAGAGGCAATATCCAAAGCCTTAGCTGATAGGTGCTCATAGTATACTTTATTTACATGTGGTAGTGGGCAATGCCTGATTATCATATAGAAAAAACCTGGGAGTAGTTTTTACTCCAGGTAACTATGCCAAAGGTCATGTTTCAGATAAGGCATCTGTGTTTGGCGGCACTTCAAGGTGAGCCAGGAAGAGAGCAGGAGGCCCCCTGATGGAAAGGGGAGTTTTTCCATTTGGTGCCGAGCCCCTCAGGGCTATCCGGACATGGAGAAACTACAACCCTAATAGCAGGGTTTCCCAACATTCCTCTCTCTCCACATCCACTCCAACATTTGGAGTCTTTTGTTCTCTTGATCCTAGGGTAAGATGGAATCTTAAAGTAGTTTTTATCTGCATTTCTCTAATTACTAAGGATGTTGAGCACCTTTTAAGGTGCATCTTAGCCATTTTTATTTCTTCATTTGAGAACTCTCTGTTCAGGTCCATAGCCCATTGCTGGACTGGATCCTTTATTTTCTTTTTTCTCTGTTTTTTGAGTTCTTTGTATATTCTGGCTATTAATCCTCTGTTGGATGTGTAGCTGGTAAAGATTTTCTCCCACTCAGTGGGGTTCCTTTTACCTTCCTTCGTTGTTCCTTTTGCTGCACAGAAACTTTGTAGTTTAGTGAGGTCCCATTTACTGATTGTTGATCTTAATGCCAGAGCAGTTGATGTCCAATTTAGAAAGTCCTTTCCAATGCCTATATCTTGTAGAGTACTGCCTATGTTGTCTTCTAGCAGTTTCCAAGTTTTGGGTTTTATATTGAGGTCTGTGGTTCATTTGGAGTAGACTTTTGTGAAGGTTGAAAGACAAAGGCTGGATTTCATTCTTCTGCAGATGGAGATCCAGGTTTGCCAGAACTATTTGTTGAAGATGCTATCTTTTCTCCATTGTGTGTTCTTGGCACTTTTGTCAAATAGCAGGTGGCTGAAATTGCATGCACTCATGTTTGAGTCTTCTATTGTGTTCCATTGTCATGCGTGTCTATTTCTGTACCAGTACCATGTGGTTTTATGACTATAGCTCTGTAATATATTCTAAGATCTTCTATGGAGTTCCCTCAGGATTGTTCTTTTTGTCCCAGGATTACTTTGACTATCCAGGGTCTTTTGTGAATCCATATGAATTTCATGATGATTTATTTTCCAGCTCTCTGAAGAATGTCATGGGTATTTTGATTAGAATTGCAGTGAATCTATAAATTGCTCTTGGTAAGATGGTCATTTTCACAATATTGTTACTGCCAAACCATGTGTTGCGCCAAACTCCCCCCACTGGCCGAGACCCACATGCACTCTCTGGGATCTTAAGGAGCACTGTTGTAATGACAACCAATGAAAGTATCACAATGTTCCTCTTAAGTTACAGTTTGGGGAATAAGAATATTTATTTGGGTTTGCCAACAAAGTTTGTGCTATTCAAAAGAGGGTCACTTATAAAGGCATGCACACCCATGGTCTCTTTTTCTCCCACATTTGAGATCCCACACAATTAGCACCATGACCCACACATTGTCCTCACCACAACTCCCAAGATGGTGACACCCCTCCATGTTTTTCCCAGCATGCTCAGTGTTTACCAGTGTCTTTAGCATCTTTCAGCATCTTCAGCATCCATCTCTAGACCCTCCCCCTCTGAGTCTCTTGAGGTTCAGTTCTAGTTCCCTAGGAAGACACACCTACCCAACACCATGAGCATGGTAAGTCTTTCCATCTTCTAGTGTCTTCCTTAATCTCTTTCTTTAGAGATTTGAAATTTTCATTGACATCTTTAATGTCATTGGTTAGATTTATCCCTAAATATTTTGTGAAGTTATTGAGAATGGTAGGGTTTCCATGTACTCTTTCTCTGATCGTTTGTTATTGGTATATAGAAAGGCTAATGATTTTTGTAAGCTGAGTTTGTAACCTGCATTTTAGTGAAAGTTTAATTGTTTCTAACAGTTTTCTAGTGGAATTTTTGGGATCTCTCATGTATAATAGAGATAATTCTTTAAGCTTTTTAAAAAATATTTACAAAAACTTTATTGAGAATTTCATACATGCATATAAGGTGTTTTGATCAAATCCATTCCCCACTCCCTCCCATCCAACATTCCCCCCTCTGAAGAGGTAACCTTAAAATCTTTTAAGGACTACATACAAGCTCCCAAATATTTTTTACATTTTTGGCCTTTGGAACAGAGTATGTTACTAACAGGCCCAAGGACATTTTGACTTTTAGCCAAGAAACTGGCTACATTTCTTTGGGGTCTTTTTACTCTAACTGCCTAACCAATTCCTACCACCTTTTTTCTTCCTCTGAAGGGGTTACCCAAATTGCCGATAGGGAATCCAGACCATGACTGCTCTGGCTTCTTCCATGTTGAACAAGGATGCAGGGTGAGGCAACTGGGGTACTCCTTCGGTGGGTCCCAAATTGTATAACTTATCTGTAGGGAGAGAAGAAAGTACTTGGCAGGTGAATAGGAGATGTGAAGGAGAAGTAAAGGCAAGAGTAATTAGAATTGCAAGTTCTAAACAGGGAACTAGAAAAAAGTCAGAACGGGGCAATTTTCAATGTTCATATGAGAGTCCATCGGAGTTTCTTGACAAGGTCTTCCAAAACTATCCCTCTATTGGGTTCCTCCTCATTTTTCTTTTGTCTTCCAAGGCTGGACTAGTTGGCTGGGTAGAGTGGCTCAGTACTCAGGTGAGGGTCCAGTGACCCTGCTTGGCACTCCCTTAATGAATGAGCACAACCATCAACAAGCCCAATTGTGACTATGTTTAACAATCAGGCTCAGCTGAAGTCGTGATGATGGTAGTTATTTCATATAGAGGAGACTGCTGTAGAGCATCTTCTTATTAAAAAGACCTCGAATTTAAGCCACATATGAGGGAGAAGATACGTCATTTGTTTTTCTGAGTCTGTGTTACTTCACGTAGTATAACAGTTTCTAGACCCATCCATTTACCTGCAAATTTCATTATTTCATCTTTCTTTACCGCTGAATAGAACTTCATTGTTTAAATATACCACATTTTTGTTAACCACTCATCAGTTGAGGGATACTTTGGTTGCTTCCATCTCTTAGCTATTGTGAAAAGAGCAGCAACAAACATGGATGTACAAGTGTCTCTACAATAGGATGAGTCCTTTGGGTATATGACAAAGAGTGGTATAACCGGGCCATGTGGTATGTTCATTTGTAATTTTTTAAGAGTTCTCCACACTGTTTTCCATAGAGGCTGCACGAGTTTGCAATCCCACCAGCAGTGAATGACCATTCCCCTTTCTCCACATCCTCGCTTGCATTTGGTATCATTTGTTCTCTTGATCCTAGCCAGTCTGATTGGGGTAAGGTGATACCTTAATGTTGTTTTAATTTGCATTTCCCTAATTACTAATGATGTTGAACACTTTTTGAAATGTTTCTTAGCCATGACACTCTCTGTGGATGACACTCTCTGTGGATAGTCAGCCTCTTTCTTCAGCTATCCCTGTCATTGCTCAATGGGCCCATGAACAAAGTGGCCATGGTGGCAGAGATGGAGGTTATGCATGGGCTCGACAGCATGGACTCCCACTCACAAAAGCTGGCCTGGCTACAGCTGCTGCTGAGTGCCATATCTGTCAACAGCAGAGACCAACACTGAGCCCCCAATATGGCACTATTCCCCGTGGCGACCAGCCTGCAACATGGTGGCAGGTTGACTACACTGGACCACTTCCATCTTGGAGGGGACAGCGTTTTGTCCTTATAGGAACAGACACTTACTCTGGTTATGGATTTGCCTTTCCTGAACGTAATGCTTCTGCCAAAACTTCCATCCAGGGACTTACAGAATGCCTTATCCACCATAATGGTATTCTGCACAGCATCACTTCTGACCATGGAACTCACTTCATAGCCAAAGAATTGCAACAGTGGGCCCATGGTCATGGAATCCACTGGTCTTACCATGTTCCCCACCATCCTGAAGCAGCTGGCTTGATAGAATGATGGAATGTCCTCTTAAAGACGCAGTTACAGTGCCAATTATGTAGCAATAGCCTGGAGGGCTGGGACAGGGTCCTCCAGAAGGCAGTGTATGCTGAGTCAGCATCCAATATATGGTACAGTTTCTCCTATAGCCAGGATTCAGAGGTCCAGGAATCAAGGGGTGGAAGTGGGAATGATTCCACTCACTATCACCCCTACTGACTGACTAGGAAAATTTTTGCTTCCTGTACCCTTGACTTTTCACTCTGCTGGCTAAGAAGTTTTGGTACTAGAGGAGGGAGTGCTTCTGCCAGGAGACACAATAAACATTTCATTGAACTGGAAGCCAAGACTTCCCCCTGGCCACTTTGGGCTTCTGATGCCCTTAAGTCAGCAGGCTAAGAAAGGAATAACACTATTAGGAGGGGTGATTGACCCAGACTACCAGGGGGAAATTGGACTGGTTCTCCACAATGGAGGTAATGAAGATTATGTCTGGAAAGCAGGAGATTCCTTAGGGTGACATTTGGTGTTACCATCTCCTGTGATTAAGGTCAATGAGAAACTTCAACATCCCAATCCGGACAGGACAACAAATGACCCAACCCTTTCAGGGATGAAAGTATTGGTCACTCCTCGAGGGAAAGAGCCAAGATCTTCAGAGGTGCTTGCTAATGGTGGAGGAAATACAGAATGTGTAGTAGAGGAAGGTAGTTACAAATACCAATTTAGACCACGTGACCAGTTGCAGAACCATGGATTGTAATTGACATGAGTATTTTTATCCTGTTTGGTTAAGAAGAGGCTTGTGCATGTATAAACATATGTTAAGCAGACACTTGTGTTACTCTTTTTTGAATATGTAATTGAGATAAGTGTTAAGTAGTGTTGTGAACCCATATGATCATATTGGATTATGAGATACTAAAGGACTAAGCATTCCTCAAAGACTTCATCACCTACTCTAAGATATATGATGCATTGGTCATTGTATGATGGGATAGTCATATTATGTTAGGTGGAATTATGATCTCAACATTGTTTTCATTTGAAAATTAAGCATGACATAGAGAGATGCTATTGGGTGTCAAGTTGACAAGGGATGGGCTTGTGATGGCTAATCCTGGGTGTCAACTTGACTGGATCTGGGATTAGCTGAAATGAGAGAGATCTTAATTGGATCATCTGAAGCTGGAAGACACACCCTAAATGTGGGTGTTACCTTCTGATGTCAGCCCGTATAAAAGGCCATGGCAGGGGAGAAAGCTTTGCTTTTTGCTGCATGCCTCCTCTCTCGCTGGTGAGTTCGTCTTGCTGCTGTAGACTGAAGACTAGCTGATCTTTGGAATTCATCAGACCTTCAGCAACAGATTGGGACTACTAAGACATCCAGCGCATGGACTGAGCATCTACGGATTCTCAGCCTCTCCAGTGTGGTTCAGCCATCGTTGGGCTACTCGGAATCTATCTTGTGAGTTAAGCTGATAAATCCCTATACATATATATTCATTCTACCAGTTCTGTTTCTTTGGAGAACCCTGACTAATACAGCCGTTAAACAGAGTCCATAGAAATTTTAGCAGCCTCATCCTTGAGAGATCACACTTGCTGTTCAACTTGACAAGAATAATCAGAAATACTAAAGCAACACGTCAGGAAATTGCTCAAAATGCAAGTGTTCTTTTAAAAGCAGCTAGTCTATAGTGGTCTGGTTTTGTAGCACAGCAATTCGAAGTTCTCCTGGCTCCTGATTGATCTCCCCCAGGATCTGAGCAGTGATATTGGTGGTTTTACTGAGAACACAAGGCATTTTTGCAATTTCTTTCTGTATGTCTGTAACAAGTCCAGGAATGGCGAGCAGGAAGGCTTATGTCACACCCTAAGCAGTAGGATCAGGCAGCTGAAGATTATTATTGTAGCCTGATAGGAAAGAGCATAGAAACCTGGCAGTCTTGCCCTTTGGAGTTAGCAGTACTGGGGCAGTATGTCCATGTCCACACATCCCAACATATCAAGCAGGTAAAGCACAATAGGTGTAATTTTTACAGAAAAATGTCCTTATCTAAAATACCTTTAGATAAGATACGATTTAAACTAGTGTTACAATGACATGGCAGCAAAGTACAATTAAAGCAAAGACAATGAGAGTACAAAGTAAAAGTAATGGACAAATTCATAGAGGCTTATGACACAAATTTATCCCATGTGTCAATAGTACCCTGTACAATGTTTTACTAAATAAATGAATTACATCTAGCCTCATTAAGTTCCTCTGGAGGAGACCAGGTTAGATGGATTCTCTTGTGCACAAAACGAAGTTATCATCTGTAGCTCACTTTGAGTCATATGCAGCCGTACATGGGAATCCAACCCTTTAGAGACAGTAAATTTTACCAGGGGAATTGTGGCATTAACAGCTCTGTAAATATCTATATTTCCCTTCTTTATCCTAGCACATGCATATAAACCAGCATCTCTGATCCTTAATGTGTCCTTGAAGATAATGAAATCAGTATTATTTCTGACTGATTGATCAGAGCCATTTTCCAGTCTCCCAAACCGTCATTTGCCCAACTAAAGACCACTTTCCCATTACTGTACCAAAAAACAGTACCCTAAAAGATAAAAACAATTCACTTGGCACGTCAAGATCACTCTTATGCCAGGCACCAGGATATTAGAGATCCCTGAGTATGGACCAAAGTAAACATCATTAAAAACCATCCCAAGGGGGTAATTTCCCATTGGGCATGTAGCAAAGAGCCCATTCTGCTTCCTGACACAATATTTTTATTTGCCCCCAGGTGAGAATCTGTGCTCTGTCTGCTTTGTTGTGTCAGATTTCTGGTCTGTCACTCACATTCTCTTGACTTGATCCTCCAGTTAGAGTCCCTGAATTTCCAATGCCCTTTTCATGTGGAGACTTCACACTCTTGTGTGGGACCCATGCAGATTCACCTGTTTCTGTGGAGACACAAGCATATCCTTACCTCACACCTTAACATACCCAGGTTGCCTGCAAGTCATGGCCAGGTTGCTTATACCATACTGGCAGCAGAGGTAGGGTCTGGCCTTGTGGTTCTTGCACCCAATGGCGTTCCATTGCGTTAGTCCCATCTTCTGCTAAAATTCCAAATTTTAAAATATATAGAGCTCTAGATATCCTGTTCCATGATGTGTTTAGAATGCCAAATATTCTCCCCTTTTTTGTAAATATTGTTTTAAAGTAGCATGTTTTCTTTCCATAATCGTTTGTCCTGCGGAATTATAAGGTATACCTGTCTTGTGAACTACGCAAAAGGAAGCAAGCAAAAAAGTGTTGCAAGCTAATCACCTGCAAGCAGGTGTATTATCAGTTTTAATCCTTTTTGGTATATCTAAGTATTATTATTTTTTTATCATCATTATTATTATTTTGAAGTTGTGGTCCAGAAGCCTGAAGAGTAAGTATCCACAGTAATATGAACATATTTTAGACATCCAAATACGGAATCAATAGTAACATCTATTTGCCATAACATTTGAGGGAAGCACCATACAGGTTAACATCTAGAGGTAAAGGGAAAAAAGTATAATTAGAATATCGATCACAATCAAAGATAATCTCCTTTGCTAGAGACAGCAGAATGTGGAAATGCCTTTGTAAAAATCGAGCAGGCACATGGGTCACAGAATGTCATGGATGGGCTTTAGAAGGAACTTGGACAGGTACCATCAAGGAATCAGCTTGCTGGTTTCCTACAGACAATGGCCCAGTTAAAGATGGGCTCAGATGTGGGTGATACAGATTATATTTTGAACCTGTGAAAAGAACTATAAAATTGGTTTAGT
>NW_008353234.1:1755972-1756243 GCF_000622305.1 Nannospalax galili | reverse complement strand
ATGTTATAGTAATTATTATAATAACAACTTAATATCTTTTTAGCACCTGACTACCAGGGGTACAGTGTATGTTTTTAGCAATTTAATTTACTTTTACTCCCTCTTTTTGCTGAATATTATTCCTATGGAGAGTAACAGGCAAGTTATCCTTTGTTTTAGTTATAAAGAAGGTCATAGTAACTAGAACTCTTATCCAAGGTTGTTAGCTAAAGTGAGAAAGCTGACAATTAAACATTTAATTTTTTTCCATAAGAGAGTTGTATAACTGTAA
>NW_008353234.1:1753549-1754611 GCF_000622305.1 Nannospalax galili | reverse complement strand
GTTATGAAATATAATAGTTACTGTTTTCAGTAACAAAATTCTATGAACAGCATAAGCAGAGTCAGAAACAATATTTATGTGATCATGAATATCTCTGAGGACAAGAGATATGGCATATAGTTAATTTTTTTGAATAGAATTTAATGGGCTAGTAAGAACTTTATAAGTCAGTCCTATGCAGGCAACCATTGTAGGTGAGGCATTAGTAAAATATGTAAGTGTAGAATGGACCTGAACAGGTGACTCATCACAATTACAGGACATTTTGAGATGGCCTATTGTCCCCTGGGACTTAGTTGATCCTGGAAAACAAGGAGTAAAACATTGTTCCTTTAAGTCCTTCTGATCAGATTAGTATAGGCCTCCAAATATGGCCATTAAACATGCTAGAAAGTTAGTGACATAACTTTGGTACATTTAATTACTGTGTAACATGTAAAACTTGAACAAAAATTCTTAAGCTACTCTTTACAATTTTCAACAAGAACTAATTTAAATACAAGTCTGACTGAACATTGAGCTTAGAAGTTTTAAGAAGGATGTTTTATTTCTAACAAAAGTAGTCCCTTTTTTTAAACCTAGCCCCACTTCCATATTCTGACCTATGGTTTTTCAGAAGGATGGAGGGGATTATAGCAATACCTATAAACAGGAAAATCAGTTGATGAATATCCTAACCAAGCTTGCTGAATAGCTGTTTTTTTCTTGACTGTATCCATCTAATACAGGGAGGCAATACCTAACTCCTCTTGAACCAAATTATCTTTTATGGGTAAAAGAAAACACCTTGAGTTCTAATGACAACCTAAAGAATATATCATGAGTTTTGTTTTAAAAAATCCCAAAAGTAACACTTGAAAACTATAGAGAAATACAAAAGACATTTGCCAGTAGTTATAAGTAACCCAATACTTGTCTATTTCCATCCAATCTGAGGTTCTAATTGACTGTGTGGTACAAGCCAGATGAGTATACTGAAAGTTAATTATTTATTCAGTTATTTAGTTATTTACATTTTTATTATATATAGTTATACAATGTTATAGTATTATTGTTATAGTA
>NW_008353234.1:1748161-1753509 GCF_000622305.1 Nannospalax galili | reverse complement strand
ATGTTATAGTAATTATTATAATAACAACTTAATATCTTTTTAGCACCTGACTACCAGGGGTACAGTGTATGTTTTTAGCAATTTAATTTACTTTTACTCCCTCTTTTTGCTGAATATTATTCCTATGGAGAGTAACAGGCAAGTTATCCTTTGTTTTAGTTATAAAGAAGGTCATAGTAACTAGAACTCTTATCCAAGGTTGTTAGCTAAAGTGAGAAAGCTGACAATTAAACATTTAATTTTTTTCCATAAGAGAGTTGTATAACTGTAAACTCTTTATGTAGACCATCCCAGGAAGTGGGCCATCTGCAGGGACCAAAAGTGTATGTCACCATTCTGGCTCTCAAAAATTTTTCAACAAAAATTTTGCCATATATATATATATATATTACACATTTTCTAATGTCTCTCAAAACATTTAGTCTTTAATACACCTACTTAGACCTTCATCATGTTTAAACATTTTTATTATCTCTTTTATTCTGGAAACATCCAGTCATCTTAATCTTTATTCATAAATCATTTTTTTGTTTTACTAAGATATTTTTATTTATTTTTTACCATATCCTTTCAAGTTTTCATTACCCTTTTTTAACACCATGAGACATAATAACATTATTAAAAACATATTTAATTTGTTGTAAGAATTTGCTTTTGGGGGTATTAAGTAATTAATGTTTCCCCTTTTTGTTTTTGACAATAACTGTGTTTTAAGCATAAAAATTTATTAGAAGCATATATTTTTAGATTTTACTTGAGGACTAAAAAGGAACTCACTTTTTAAGATATTGTAAAGACAGTCCCTTATTAATAACTTTGTTCATTTTTTGAATTTAGTATTTTTAGTTTTAAAACTTTTTACAAACAGGAGAGAAGTAGTAGCAGTGTTTTTCTTTTAACTTTTTCAAATTTATTTAAGATAATTACACACCCATAGGTATGAACAGGTTATTTGAAAGTCACTTATCATAATTTGATTTGTTAAATTAAATAAAAAAGAAAGGCTTCCTCTTAAAATGTGAGTTACTGACCAAGAATTAAATTAGTAATGGCACACATCATACATTACAAATGTAATTTATTTTAAGTTTATTTTAAAATTAATTTCTATTATTAAAGATGTTAGGCTCCTGACAGGCTCTTAAATGGTGGTGCAGCTCCCAATACTCTAAAATGGTGGGTTTGAATTTAGCCCCTGGAAAGTCCTTCTGACTATTGGGAGACCATCCAATCCTGAACTAAATTGCCCAGCCTATGTCATGGAAAGTTACTCAACCACCTAACTACCTATAAAGAATATCGTACTTCCCTTGTTCACCACTGTTTCTCTGCTCCCTGAGAGGCAGCCCAGTGGTCTGTTTGCTCTCAAATAAACTGCTGTTTCTCCTCATTGGGTTGTCTGGTCGGTGGTCTTCCCTGCTCCACTTTCACCTGGGAAGGAATGCCTGCATTACTTATGACTCGGTTCCTCCTTTTACCAAACCAAACTGCTGACCCGGCACTCCTGCCTGCAATATGGACCATCTTGCCTATGCTGGCTCCCACCTCTCACTACATCAGGCCCAATATTTTGAGTCCATCTGCTTTCCTCAGTCCTGCTCACCCTTTGACCGAGTTTGGGTAAGCACTTTCCTGCAGAGTTGCAGATCTACTTCTCTGCCTTCTTTCTCCCTCTCTCTGTTCCCTATCCCTCTCAGTCTCTCGCTCTCCCTCCCTCCTCTATCTTCCTGCATGGAGGTCTTCCTTTCTCTCCGGAGGTGTTCAACTCAATTAGTCATACTAGTATACCAAACATCTTCCCATGCCCTGCTGGGGCCACCCCTCACTTGTCCCTGGGATGCCTTGACATGCAACTTGGGCTCTTTTCTCACTTGGAATGGCCAACTGCATGCTCTTAAATACCCAACAGGAAAGTATAACTAAAGACTAAAATGATTGTTATATTTCTTAAAGAGTCCAAAGAATTGAACTTCCCAGACATTAGGCTTAAGTTCATATAAGGTATTTATACAATTTCTCATGAATGACTTTTTTCTTAATAAGAAAATGCTGCTCAGGTGTAAGACTTTAAATCTAGGCCTAATTCAACATTGTGGTGCAAGAAAGACAAGCCCACTACTGTTCTAACTTAAAAATTAAGCGATGGCTAAATTTCTTCTCTCTCCCTATCTAGAAGTAATTTGAGAGGGAACTCACACTGTGATTCTAATTACTCCAACAACTATCAAAGTGCCTGAAATGCAAATCCTAAGTCTAGCCATAGCATAGAAAAATGAGAAGAAAATCTGTAATGGATGCTTTTGGAAGCCCTCATCAAGAAATTCTGCTTTGAAAATTCACCCTGTTCTGACTTCTGGTTCCCTGCCTAGAATGTGTGCCTAACTACTCTTGCCTCTACTTCTCCTTCTCCTCCTTGGCCCATTGATATACATCCTCCTCATAATAATGATTATTCCATGCTTTTTAAGTTTTGTCAGGACAGAATCAATGAGATGACCTGACAGTCAGTGAACCAGATGCTCTTAACGAAATTCCCTCAGGTCTCCCTACCACCACCTGCCCACTTGACCCCACACTTCAGGCCAATGTTCTAGTACTCCAGACTGACGTTCCAGATTTTTGAGACCACCCCTCTTTGCCAACATCCCTGTCCAGCAATAAGTAGCTAAAGAAAGACCACCATTGCCCCTTATCATCAACAAAAGGCTGGAATGTTAGGTTCATGGCCAGCTCCTAAAATGGTGGTTGAAACTTAGCCCCCAAAAAGCACCTCTGCTTATTGGGAGACCAACCAATCCTGAGCTAAACTGTCCAGCCTACATCATGGAAAGATACCCAACCACGTAACTGCCTATAAAAGATGTTTGACTTCTCCTTTTCACTGCTGTTTCTCTGCTCCCTGAGAGGCAACCCAGTGGTCTGTTTGCTCTCAAATAAACTGATGTTCGTACTCCATGTTGTTGTCTGGTCAGTGGTCTTTGCCATTCTGCTTTCATACAAAAGATAAATTTAGAGTTTAAATTTCTCTATTTTTATATTGTTAATACCAGACTCAAACATTAACAAATACCTTGGCCCAGTCTGGGATTCTGGTCATAGGTTGAGAAAGACTTTTTCATCATTTAACTCTTAGCATTTAACATTTTTTAACATTGTCAGTTAGAAAAAGCATAATAAGCTGCAGTCCGTACTAAAAACAAACATTAAAATTGTTCGGCTATTAGCCCCCAGACTGAGGAATCTTATCTAAGAGCTAATTCCAGCACAGCAATCCAAGCCATAAGGGAGTTCATGGGCAGGGGGCTGGGGGAGAATGCCCCTTGCCCTTCAGCAGATCCCAGCTACTGGAGCTCCATGTCCTTGTCATCACAGAAAGGTCAAGGAGTCCATGGACAAACAACAGAAAAGATACCAGCACTCCTGTCCTTGAGACCGATAACAAGATGAGACAGGCCAACACTGATGAGTCCTTTAGTACATTATTTTAAACATAAAGGAACTATTTAATCACCAACACAACTGAGCTAGCCATGCATTCAAACAAGACCGTATCTCAATCCCTCATGAGAGGCAGAACTAAAATATTAAATTTAGAGGGAGGATTTCCCACTACTGTGCCTCTCTTTCTATAAAATCTTTTGATCTCCTGCCTTTAAACAGGAATTTGAAATGGTAGAGTAGTCAAAGTCAAATATTATAAGATTACATAGAAAATAAATATTTAAAAGGACAATTTTTTTTTCTATCTGTGTGCTTGTTCAGATGCTCACAGCATTAATTTTCCTACATTTGTTTCCAGGGACCCATGGCTGGGCCTGAACTGGAGTTGCCTGAAGTTATAGTTGTAATAAGAGTGCCATCTTTGTCAAATTTAGAACAGCATTGATTGGCTCAATATCTTTCTTTTTTACATCTGGGGCATATTTGTGGGGAAGCTGGGACAGCAGAGGCTTTCACTGACTTTTTAAACAATTTCTTCTAAAGTGCCCTGTTTTTTAACATCTAAAGTATTTTACTCCTTTTGGTCTGTAGGGTAGCTAATAAATTAACATTATAAGAAGCATTATTAGCCAGTGTAATGGCAAGCTCGAATGTAATCTTTTAAACTCCTATGAGCACCCCTGATAAGGCATAACACCTTTTGGCACTTAGCATTAACATTATTAAAAACCAACATTTTAACAGAATATCCGGGACATCGTCACTCGAAACAATTTCTTACAATTTGTCTTGTAACTTATCAAAAAATCAACATAGGGTTCACGAATTCCCTGTTTTATCTTACTGAATGTGGATGAACTCGGTTCCATAATATAACACAACACGCTTTGAAAAGGGCTCCCAGATAATCCTCCAGCCAAACAGCTTTAGTTTCAGTTTGTCCCATTCTCATTTTGCGTGTCCATGGCATCTCGGAGCATACCCTGTGTACAACTTCCTGAGTAGCTTACCTCTCCAAGGAACCATGATGGGTCACCATCCTGAAGTTCAGCAACCACTGGACCTGAATGAAATATTAAGAAACTGAAAAAAAATTTTAATGAAAATCGAGGAATATATATGTATGTATATATAGTATCTTAAATACATAACAATAATAAATGCAATCAAAACGTATTAACAGTATTGTTTTATATTCTTAAACCAATTATCTGTTAAGGATTTAAGTCATTATAACAGGCACTTTGAAATTATTTTTATTAAAAAGCATTCACTTTTCATTAGGATTTGAGGCATCCAGAAGAAAAAATTTTGGAATCTTTGATTGTATTTTTTGAGATATGTTGTGGAAAATCTTGTGACTGATTTTGGTTTTTGCCTTACACACCTATCATGCTGGAATGCAGTGCTTCCTGTTTCTTATCAGAGAGAAAACTATGTAAGTCACATGCTTTCCAGGAATCCGAAACTTAGGGAAACTGAAACTTATCATGCTAATAGGGCATCTGGCCAGCTAGATTGTAATAGGATACTAGTCTGCCATGCTAATAAGGGATCCCATATGCTATGTTATGATTGGACTATTACCCTTATATAAGCCGGTACTTTCCTGCAACAAAACAGTCTCCTCACCAGCCCTGGGATCCTGATCAGATGACTGATTGGAGGAACTAAGAGAGCAGGAAAGCAGCCATAGCTGGAGGAGAGCAGCCACAGCCAGCAACCACAGAGATAAAATTTTGGAATCTTTGACTTTATTTTTTCAGCCTCCTGTTGACATTTGTTGTAAGCAGATTAATCATTTAAAAAATGCATTTACCTAAACTAATTTTTACTTAAAATTAAAAGCACAGAAATAAATAATTATCTTAAATATATCATTAAAATGTACCACATTAATATAATCT
>NW_008353234.1:1742825-1747548 GCF_000622305.1 Nannospalax galili | reverse complement strand
CTTATAGCCTCAAACAATAGGAATCACATTGTTGAACCAGAATTAGATGATGATCAAAGAGATAATAGAACTGTATAATTAAGTATATTATGTCTTTTTAAAGAAGATTCTTTAAATATTTAAATTTAAAAACATGCTATTTGTACTGGATAGCTTTAGTGTCAACTTGACACGTCTGGGTTGAGGGACCCTCAGTTGGGGAATTTCCTCTATTGGACTGGCCTGTGGTCATGTCTGAGGGCCATCTTCTTGATGAGTGATGTGGGAGAGCCTGCCCCACTGTGGGTGGTGCCACCCCTGGGCAGGTGGGCCTATGTTGCATAAGAAAGCAGGCTGAGCAGGGGCCTTGGGAACAAGCCGGTAAACAGCATTCCTCCATGGCCTGTGCTACAGCTCCTGCCTCCAGGTTCCTGCCCTGAGTTCCTATCGTGGGCTCCCTGATGAACTGCAACCTGGGAGTTGTAACCTAAATAAACCCTTTCCTCCCCAAGGTGGTAATGGTCAGAGTATTTTGTCACAGCAATGAAGAAACAAACCAGAACACAAATTGGTACCAGAGAGTGGGACATTGCTGTGACAGACCTGACCTTGGTGTTTTGGGGAGGACTGTGGAAGTGTTTGGAACTTTAGGCTGCAAGAGCCATTGCGTGCTCAGTTTGTTGCTGTGGAGTTTGGAACAGTTATGCTGAACGAGTTGTAAACGTTGGAGGCCTGGCTTGTGATGCTTCAAAGAGAAGCAGAGACTATCAGGGCTATTCATGGGATATTTTGGATTGGGAATCAGTGGGTTCTGGTCATCTGGGGCTGAAGAATCAGCTGTGATTAAAAAGAGACCAGAACCTGAAGCAAAACCTTTGCTTTGCTGGGACAATTGATACTGGTTAGTTGGGGCTGAAAAATCAGCTGTAAGTAACAAGAGACCAGCATCACCATAGGGAAATCTTCTGGGAGATATTTCCTCAGGGTCAGCACACAGAGGAGACCCAAGCCTCTATCTCAAGCTGGAAGCAGGACTTGGTAATGTGTAAGAGTCTCCTGCATGGTTCTGGTGCTGAAAGAATGTAGGGGGTCACAGAGAGCAGCTGAGGCTTGGCATGCAGAGGCCAGGAAAGGCCATAGGTGAAAGTGCAGTTTCAATTGCACTTAAGACCCCAGGATTGAAGGGGTCATGGAGAGAATCTGAGGCTTTGCACTGGGAGTGGCAAGAAGAAGCCATTGGTGAAGGTGTAGCTTGAGTTTCAGTGGAGACTCAAGCTTTTTGGAGATGCCAGGACCGTGGGATGACCACCAAGGACTGCAGTAGGTGTGGAATGGAGCTGGCCTGGGTAGCTGAGTGTGCTGTGGACTGCAGAGTCAGAGCAGTGGAGCTGCCAGAACCCTTTGGAGCCTGGAAGATCGTGAGTGAATCCCAGATGTCCAGCCTTGAGCTACTTTGATGGACTTTGGTTTTGTTTAGGTGTGCCCTATTCTTCCCTTTGAAATAACACAGTACTTGTTTTGGATTTTACAGAAGCCCAAACTTAAGAGACCTTTAAAAGAGACTATGAGCTTTTAAGTGTTTGGATTTTTTAAGGACTGTGGGGTTTTTAAGTTTATACTGTCTTATGTTGTGATATTAACATCATATCTTGGGGACAGAAATTGGAAAGTTATGGTTTAATAGTGATGTTTGTGTGTCAAGTTGACAAGGGGTCAATTGTGCTGGATAGCTTTAGTGTCAACTTGACACACCTGGGTTGAGGGAGCCTCAGTTGGGGAATTTCCTCTATTGGACTGGCCTGTGGCCATGTCTGAGAGGCATCTTCTTGATGAGTGATGTGGGAGGCCCCAGCCCACTGTGGGTGGTGCCACCCCTGGGCAGGTGGGCCTATGTTGCATAAGAAAGCAGGCACAAATGAAGCAATGAAGAATAAACTAAGACATTATTTATTTTTTTAAAGATTTAAGACTATTAGTCACCTTTTTTTTCCCTAAAGTGGTCACATTGATTTAATGTATATGGTATACTGGATATGTATCCAAGAGAACTTAGTGTGCCAGAGATAGGACTTTTTTTTCTTAAGATTTTAGTTTTATAATGAGCCAAAAGAAAACCTGGCTAATTTAACAACTCTAATTTACCTGAGCACGCACTTATAAGACAGTTTGATGCCAAGTTATTTTTTAGAAACATAAGTTCATGTGCACAGTGCATACACACAGAATCATTAATAAGATAGATGTGCAGCAACTAAGATTTTGTAAGTATTCTTTGTTGAGATTATATTTCCTGTTATCATCAATGTGAAGAGAATCAACACAAAGATCTATAGCAAACATATATAGCCATTGTTTTATATATAGTCTAATCTTTTTTAAAAAACCTTACATTTATTGGTTTTATGTGCAGATTATTTTGAAAAAGAAATGATTTTGTTACCTCTGACAATTGCATAATTGAAATAAAAATATTAATTAATGTATATTCATTTAGAAACTTCTTTGGAAGGAAATCCTTATCAAATCTATTTATATACCATCAAATTTTATATCTTAATGAAATATTTAACCTACAATTTAAATGAATGCTGTTTTGTATAAACGATTAGCATTCGAAGGTTTTATGAAACACTTAATAGACACAACAATATTGTTTAATAGGTTTTAAGAGGTTCAGTTCAGAGTACCCAAGTTTATAGGGCATTCTTTATTTATCAGGCTTTTTAACACATCACTAAAATACATTTATGAATCGTCACATATATATTTTAATTGGACATGCCAAAAATTAGGAAATAATAATTTTTGCACTTTATAAAAAAGCAATGATGAATGAAGCTGAAGTGGCTACCATTTGATTAAAAATTGCCCTGAGATGGACAACACATAAAAATAATTACAATAGACACACATGACACATTACCTGAAAACTGAGTGTATCCAGAGTGGAGGAAGGGAGAAAGTTTGTATCTCTATCTCTTTAACATGTGTGAAAAGTTCAATGGCTTAAAAGAACAAAACATGAAGTCTGAGATACAGACTTGTGCAATATCTCTTTCTCTTTTTAAGAAGGGGGAGATTGTATTTACATATGAAATCAGCTGAGTTCCCCTTGTCTAAGCTACTATTACATTCTATAAAACACAGGCATCAGGAAGGACAGTAAAAGAAAAACTTTAGACTTCTAGTTAAGAATAAATAAATAAAGCATAAACACAGTTAATTCTAACATGATGCTTTGGATCCACAATGTGGGAAGCAGTTATTTCATTTTGTCTCAGCCTGCTCTTTTGGAGGCAAGAGACTGGCTTAGGCCATCTTGGGAACCAGCTTGTATAATGTACCCCAGAAAAAGCCATGAGCTGTTGCATCTGACCCAAGAACAAAGTATGGATGAATCTAGGGGATTTTGAAGTGGCTCTCTGGTGAGGAAAACAAAAGCAAAGAACCCAAAGTAACAGGTAAGCCATTCTTAGCAAGGTAGATCAGCCCAGCTGACAGGGAAACTCACAAAGAATGCCTCAGAATCTCAGCAGGAGTGTCCAGAAACTTCAGCAGTAAATGAAATTTTGTTGCCACGTGGTCATTCTTAGGAGACTGGAGAGTTGTCATAAATTTCAGGGAACTCTATTCAAGCCAAACCAGGATTGGTGGCTTCAATTGCTGAAATGAATTTTAGGAAAAGCTAGTATAAATAAAGATATTTTAATGTGGACTTAAACAGGAGAGTTAAAAACAAAAAGAGATGCTCAAGGGTTAAAAAATGGGGATGTATCAAAGTGTATGTATACCTTTCCATAGGAAAGTGGCCATTAAAAATGGGAAATTTTAATATAGCATGAAATCTCTGTTTTACTTTCATTTTAGGGGTAGCTTTTATCTTAAACAGGTCATAACCTATCTGCACATAGAACTTCACTCTGTTAGGAGATAAAGAATGGGGGGCAAGGTCAGAGAAAGAGATGAGAATAGAAGGACTTGTCTCAGAATTTGTAGGAAACCAGAATGCCAGGCCCTAGGGTGAGATGAGCCTAAAACTTTTAAGTCCAGGCTGCATTCTCTGCTAAAGGGAGGGGTGCTGAAAACAGTGGCTCTGATAATCCCTGTCTTGCAGAACACTGTGAGACTGCCAGGAGGAAGTGGCCTGATCATAAGTTCAGGCTCCCTGCTCTGTGGGAAAGCGTCTTGGTCAACAACCCTTAGCTCAGATCCGGTCTCATTTCCAATCTAAAATGCATGCTAAAGTCTAGAGGAATTAAATGTACAGAAACTCAGATTAAGGTCTTTTTAGATATTACTATAGAAGGTAATCCCTGGTTTCCTGCTATGGGAACTATTGATGTGGAATCTTGGAAAAGAGTAGGAGATTCTGCTCTTTGCCAGTGTCTCCAAATAGAAGAGGAACCCTCTCCCTCTGCAGCCCAGCCACCTATGTCTCTGCTCCCTCCCACTGCCAGTCCTCCCTCCACAACAGCCCCAACAGCTGGAACCTTCTCAGGCTGTTAGGCAGCTGCTAGCACCTCCTCTCTGTGCTGTGAAGCTGCCAGTGCTCCCTCATGCTGTGGTACAGCCAAAAAGAGCTGGGGAGGATTTAGTTGAATTTTATCTGGGGTGACTTGGAGACCCTGTTGGTGAAAGGCATGAATTAACTGCTGAGCAGCTGAGTATACTAGTTTAAGCTCGGGTCCTGCTAAGAGAACATCATCCATGTAATGGATAATATAAAGGGATGGGTATTGGAGCC
>NW_008353234.1:1741528-1742775 GCF_000622305.1 Nannospalax galili | reverse complement strand
GGTAGTTGCCTCCATTGAAAACGAGACATAGGTCCAATGAAATTAACAATGGGTAAACTGAAGGCAAAGCATTTTCATCCTCTGGATGGAGCAGAATAGAAAAAAAAGCAATCCTTAATATCTATTATTACTTTATAATTTCCCTTGGGAATAGCTACGGGACGGTAGGCCAGGTTGTAACACTCCCATGGGAACCATAGTTTTATTAATTTCTCTAAGATCTTGTAAAAGCCTCCATTTTCCAGACCTTTTCTTAATTACAAAGATGGGTGTATTCCAGGGCGAGGTGGAAGGTTCAATATGTCCAGCGGCCAGCTGTTCCTGCACTAACTGCAAGGCCGCAGTGACTTTAACTGTAGGGAGGGGCCATTGATCAACCCAGACAGGGTTATCATTTTTCCACATAATTTTGTCTGCCTGCTGTACAGGGGGTGCAATGGCCCTTAGGAAAACTTTTTGTAGCCTATTCCGAGGCGATTATCCTTGGGAGAGGGAATAATTGGTTGGATAATTCCCTGTTTATATTTTCCCAGACCTTTTCCTGGTTGATATCCTAGGCGGAGCATTTGCTGAGTGACAACCTCATTTGGGCTGCACATAACTACCCCCAACTGATTTAGTATATCTCGACCCCAGAGATTTACTGGGAGGGTTTCAACTACAAAAGGTTGAACAGTGCCTGAATGACCTTCTGAGTCTGACCATGTTAATATCTTAGAGCTCTGGAGGGTATATCTTGACTGTCCTATGCCCTGTAAATGTGTGATGGAGGGTTGAAGAGGCCAACTTGAAGGCCAGTGGTTTTTAGAGAGAACAGTAACATCTGCCCCAGTGTCCAAAATACCTGAGAACCATTTATTATCCAATTTTAATTTTAGCGTGGGTCAGTCTTGGGTAATGGCCTGGACCCAATAGGCATCAGAGGAGCCTGGTTTGGAGGCACCACGGGACTCTTTAAAGGATGGATACTGGCTATCTAAAGGGAGTGGAAGGGCTTGTGCAATGCGTTGTCCCTTCTTGATAGTGACTGGTCCTAATGTTGAATTGGCCAAAATTTGTATTTCTCCTGTGTAATCATTGTCAACTATGGAAGGATAAATGGTGAGGCCCTGAATTATAGAGGAGGCCCATCCTATAATGA
The DNA here is from genome assembly GCF_000622305.1 of Nannospalax galili. Lineage (NCBI taxonomy): Eukaryota > Metazoa > Chordata > Mammalia > Rodentia > Spalacidae > Nannospalax > Nannospalax galili. The sequence continues at coordinate 1,741,634 of NW_008353234.1, read as the reverse complement.
GGAAAAACATTTGAGGAGGAGGGGGACCAAATACGCCGGTGGCCACAACCTGTGTTCCATCCTCAGGGCTCAATATTGTATCGGAGGAGGCACACAAGTCCAGTCC
>NW_008353234.1:1737230-1739448 GCF_000622305.1 Nannospalax galili | reverse complement strand
AAGCTTTCCTTATATACAGTTTGTATTTAGAAGGGGTTGAAGAAGTTGGTCAAGAGGTTACAGCATTTTTATGGGTATGGGGTGGGGGGACTGAGCAATTCAGCAACGTGACTGACCACCAGGTGTTCCAAGAGATTACTGCATGACTTATCTTTCCGAGAACTGTTTGCAAGGGGAAGAGAAAGATAACCTTGCCATAAATTCTTTCTCAAGGTTACTAGTGCAGGCAGAATGTCCTGCTTAAGTCAACTGTTTGTAGAGCCATATTATATTTTTTGGTAATGAATGTTGTTTCTCCAGCTCCTGACAGATCAGGTGTGCCTCTGTGCCTTGAGAGGCTGGAGATCCACACCAGATGGTGAGACAGTGTGAGCTCACTTAGCTGATCTCAAACAAAAGCCACAGGAGCCATGGGCTGATTTCTTAGCTAGGGTCCAGAGAACAGTAGAGTCTAAGTTTCCTCACGTAGAAGCCACCCAGATTTTAATAAAACAGCTTGCTTATGATGGCTCGAACCAAGAATATGAGGCAGCAATTGCTCCAGTAAAAAGTCAAGATTTGCCTTCCTGGGTAATAGCTACTCAGGACACTGGTATGGTTTCAGCACAGGCTAGCATAATGACAATTGCATTAGCAGAAGCTTTCGCTGCCCAAATGAAAGATCCATGCTTAAAATGTGGAAAAAATGGATCACTTTGCGAGACAATGCCCTCTTATAGATTGCAAGCCTATACCTGATCCTCCACCTTTGGGCTCAAGGCCTAAATCAAATAAAAAATACCCTAAACGTCAAAAAGGTTTCCATTGGGCTAGAGATTGCCATTCTAACTTCAACAAAAATAGCAAAACTTTAAACTAGAGATGGGGCAGCCCTCAGCCCTGCAACCAAGAGGGTCAACAGCCTCAGTGGAAGTAGCCCCCCCCCGGGCATTGTGGACTCACCCTGTAACATCTCACCTTAAGCCTACAATGACCCTAATAGTACAGGGAATTGCTAGAAAGGGTCTGTTAGATACAGGAGTTGATCAATCAATTATTAGACATGAGGACTGGCCATCACATTGGCCCATAAAAAAGGACCCCCCCTTGGGGGTAGGAGGAACTATTTCCTCACTCCATTCTTTCCATCCCCTACCATGGCCTATTTCTAGTAATAAGTCACCTCATTTACAGGGTCTTATACAAGAACAATTAGATAAAGGGCATTTAGAGCCCCCTAACAGTCCCTGGAACATGCCTATGTTTGTAATACAAAAGAAAACTCTTGGACAATGGAGATTTTTATAAGACTTAAGAAAAGTTAATGCCACTATGAAAAAGATGGGATCAATACCGCCTGGCCTTCCCTCTCCTGCAACTGTACCTGCAGGACATGCTATTATAATAATTGATATAAAAGATTGTTTCTTTTCTATTCCTTTATATCCCGAGGATAGGGAGCATTTTGCTTTCACTATCCCTGTCAAAAATCACTCTGTACCCATGCAGAGATATCAATGGAAAGTCCTACCACAGGGAATGAAAAACAATCTTACTATATGCCAATTTTGTGTGCATAAAATAATTAGTCCAATACTTAAGGAATTCCCTACTGTTCTTCTTATTCATTGTATTGATGATATTCTCCTTAATCACCATTCTATTCAACTTTTAAAAGTTATGCTTACTAAATTGATGACTATTTTAACAAAATATGGACTTTACTTTTCCTCAAAAAAGATTCAAAAACATGTGCCTTATACTTATTTGGGATATGTTATCTTAGATAATAAACTGTACCCTACCACCCCAAAAATAGAGCTTCCATGGGGGTCACAGCCTCAAAGCTGCCTGGCCCCCCTACAGCTTTTGTTCTACTCTTTTAAAAAACTCCTCTGCCTTTACTAACTAACACACAGTTACGAGCTGTAAAAGAACAGACAAACCAGTCTAACCCTCCTTCAAAAAGCCCAAAAACAGGTTTGGCCAAAAACAAAGGCTCTGTTTACCTATCTCTTCCCTTCTTTGACTCTTTTTATGAGCTCTATGGTTATCTGGAGATTTTTCCTCTCTAATTCTGGCTGGAGAAATGGCTAAGTGGTTAAGAGCATAGTTTGCCCTTCCAAAGGGCCTAAGTTTGGTTCCTAACACCTGAACTTCACTAGGTTTTGTGTCCCTTCCACTTCTATTCCTCTCTGTTAGCTTTACTTCATTCAGATGTTTGTTGCCTTTATATATA
>NW_008353234.1:1712128-1737204 GCF_000622305.1 Nannospalax galili | reverse complement strand
CTGTTTTCTAAAAAACCAACCTTTGAGTTTTATCTTATTAAGTTCACCTAAGACCCTACAATTCAATGTAAACACAGGTTATATTAATTAATTGCCTTATCGTTTGCATTTAACTCAGATTCCATGTTCTTTCAGTAAAATAATGTTACATGGCACATTCCTCTAAAGCCAAACTGCTACTTTCTTCATGGCTCCAGCTATTCCTGCTTTCATAAGACCTTACAAAATTCATCATAATCAAACCTATTAAGTAACATGTTTTAGATGCACCTAATTAAATGTAATTGTGTCATATATGTCTGACAATCGTTTTTATGTTGCTTAAAATTATGTCACATGTTTCTATATGTTTCTATATGTTGAGATCTCATGTAATTATGACATATATGTCTATGATAATAGTCCTCATATATCATTTGTGTCAAGACAATTTTAAAATATGGCCACTTTAAATTTTTTCTTTTTCATTCTTTTTATTGTGCACAGAATTATTGATTTTATTTTTGGCATGCCTAATTAAAATACACAGGTACAAATTTACATTCAAAGCCCTTTTAACTTGGGTACCCTAATCAATTTTGAAATCTATTAAACAGTGTCTCTAGATCTCTAGTTATGTAAATATCCTATTTTCTAAGTATCCTTTTGGTTTTGGTTTATTCTCAAAAGGTTTTGAAATGTCCATTTTTATCTATATGCAGTCTATATAAATTTATATTCCTTAAAAATAATTTACTTGATATCAATTTGACTTAAAAATGAAGCCTAAAGTTGTTAAATTAACCTAAAAATATTTTTTCTCGGTCAAAATAATTTCTCTTTAATCCTTATCTTAATTATTGTTCTATATTATGGGTATAATTGCTTTAAAGTACACTGATTTTAAGTAATAATTACTTCTACTCCAGGAAAAATATTAACCATTTTACCACTATTGTCTCTTTATAACCAATAGATAGATACATCAAGGTCCATGTGTTTACCAAGCTTATATTGTACTGATATGCTTAAAATGGTTATTTGTCTATCTATAAGTATAAGGTACTAAATGTTGGTTATTTGATGGACTCCCACAACAAAAAAAATGGGTTTTTTATAAATATAATAAAAGAAATAATAGAAAGGGCTAAAAAAAAAGGACTGAAATGATAAAATTAGTAAGATTAGAATGGCTGGATATTTCCAAAATGGAAGGAATAATAAGAATGTTTAAGCAAGTTTATTAAAGGTCTAAGTAATTTTATAGAAGTACAAGATGATGGTTGTTGTTATAATAATTACTGTTACAGCCAAAAAATAATAATTTTTTTTCAGTCTACTTCACTGGCTTGTGCTACACACCTAAGCACAGTCTGAAGCTAAATGGTTGAAGTCAACTGTTAACTATAACTACTAGAAAATGTCCTTTAATGTTTCTCTATATTATACAAATGTTGCTTTTAATGTTTTCCCTTACCCATAACAAAATAATGTAATTCAAGAACTAGGGTTTTGCCTCCTGGAACCAGATGGGATGGTACGAAAGAAAACAGTTTTGTTTGGTGAGCCTGGTTTGAATCTGAAACAGTTTGTTCCCCATTTCACATACCACTGGCATTCCTTACAACCCCACAGAACAAGCAATAATAGAGAGACAACACAAATGTCTCAAAAATCAAATAAATAAAAGGAAAACAGGGGAATTACCTATACCTGGGATAACAGTACAGAATCCTCATTTCTTATTACACTGGTCTCTACTAACTTTAAAATTTTTTACACTAAATAATCAAGGAATTTCTCCAACGGCCAAACACTGGCAGGGACTAACTATCCCACAGCCCTTGACACAGGAGCTTTGGAGAGACCCTGCATCAGGGTTCTAGAGTAAAACTCCAGCTCCTTTACTAACAACGGGGCACGAGTGTGCTTGTGTCTTTCCAGAAAATGAATCTTCCCCTGACAGGTGCCACTCAGATACGTCAAACCACTCGATTGAACCCCCCACAGCAAAGATGGCTTCACTGACCCTGGGAAAGCAGAAAAGGAGACCCCGAAAGAAGCTGCAGCCTCCTGTGACCTGGGGAATAACTAAGAACCTGATGAACGACACCCAGAAGTTGGGACAGTGCCAGGGACAAGATATATCTAAACCTGAAGTTCTTCTTGTTTGGGTTCTAACCATAGTGACTGTGAATAGTGTAAAAGCTGAAACGTGTGTCATCAGTACTGTTAATGATATAGCTATTATAGGATCAGGATTAGTACTCGAGTGTATTACATGAAACTGTGCATGGCCACCTGGACCCATCATATGGGAAAGGATGGACAGAAGACATACAGCCAAATGGATGGAGGATTTTTAGGTTGGAAAATGCTACTGGCCAGAGCCTAAAAGAACAGCATGATTTCAGTATTTTTAAAGAGGCACTGACCTTAGAAAATACTGGAAGTTATAGCTGTGTGAAAAAACAAAAGAGACCTTTTAAAGATATCGAAGTAGTTAGATCAACCACACCTTTGCAATGAACCAGCCTGTCCATGTCTAATGATTTGGGTGGGAATTTATGGATTCGTCTTGCACAAACAGATTTTCTATATTCAAGGAGACCCTTCTATACAAGGATTGTTAAAGAAAAATATAACAGGAAATGGGAGAACCAAGAACTCCTGTGCTACAAAGTAGAGCTACTATAGATTATTCACTGTTAAAAAAAATCACATGGGATGTGAACAATTTCCAGGAATGTGTTGTTTTAATTTGCCTGATTTGTCACATACTATAGACCAGCAGATTGATGATTTACAAAAGGAAATCAATAAGATGTCTGAATTTTCTATACCTTGGCCAAAATGGCTCCAATGACTTACTCCATTCTTGGGCCCAATATTGATTGGCATACTTCTTCTTGTGGGAGCTCCAATAGTTATGTGCTGCATTATAATTTTGATTAATAATACTATGGCCTCTATGACCAATTCTTTCTTACTTTTAAAAAACAAAAAGGGAAGGGATGTAGGAAACCAGGATGCCAGGCCCTAGGGTGAGATGAGCCTAAAACTTTTAAGTCTAGGTTGCATTCTCTGCTAAAGGGAGGGGTGCTGAAAACAGTGGCTCTGATAATCCCTGTCTTGCAGAACACTGTGAGACTGCCAGGAGGAAGCAGCCTGATCATAAGTGCAGGCTCCCTTCTCTGTAGGGAAGTGTGTTGATCAACAACCCTTAGCTCATCTCCTTGTCCTGAACAAATAACTCAGCTATCCTTAGCTAAGAGATTAGGCCAGGTTAAAGGTTTACTCTTGAGCTGAAAGCTAAAAGATTACCATGCTTTTAGCTCTAAGAAAGGAAATATTGTGGCCAATAAATTACCAGATGGGCACTGATAACCTTGAGTAAATTTTAAGAATCCTTCTGGCGTCAACTAACAGACTAAATGTCCTGTTACTTTGTACCCTAAATCTTTGTATGTGACTGCCATATCCCACATGACTGCTAATTCCTTGAGATGTATAAAAACCATCTGAATTTTAAAATAAACGGCTTGTTGAAAAGCCACAAGTTCCAGGATCGAAGACACTGTTGCTGCCAATCAAGTCTCTCTTCCCGAAGCCAGTAGATCCCCTGCTGAACAAAGCAAAACTGAGTCCCGACAATAATTTATTTCTGTTATAATTGTTAGGTTCTTGGCAGGCTCCTAAAATGGTGGCATTCTGAAATGACAGATTCAAACTTAGCCCTGGGGCAAGTCCCTCATCTTGTTGGGAGACCACTGACCAATCTTGTGCTAAACTGCCCATCCTATGGAAAGTTACCGAACTTCCTGACTGAAAAGATATCTGACTCCCCCTGGTCACTGTTGCTTCTCTGTTGCTGTTTTCCTGATCCCTGAGAGGCAGCCCGGCAGTCTGCTTGCTCTCAAATAACTTCTGCACCCCCCCCATGAAGTTGCCTTGTTGGTGGTCTTCATCATGCCCTTTTCCATACAATAATCTCTAAAAAATTTTACCTTAATTTATTTTTAATATTTCCCCTTAAAATAAATGTAGTTTTTTAGAACATTTATTATTGCAAATTACCAATTTTATTCTTTGTTTTGCTTTTTCTGATGATTTTACATTTCAATTAAAGCAGACTGTACATTTATGATTTTTTTAAGTTAATTTTATTGCCTAGGACTTTTAGTTAAACAAGGAAAGTAAATCAATTTTGAACTAGTAAGCAGTCCCCATTCAGGGATCTAAATCATTAGATTTTTACAATTTTTCACCATTATACTATTGTTTAATTTTAAGGAATATTAATAACTTAAAAGCATTATTAATATCATAGACCTTCTCAGATACTTTTTAGTTATGTTCTGTAACATTCTACTCAGAAGGTAGAGAATCAAAAGCTCTTTCCTGAGGAAGGTTCCAGAGTAAGAGAGATTGCATGTGGTACTGCCATGAACACAATTTCAATTTTGTATTTTCTCCAGATCACTTAAAAATTATTTTTATGTGTATGTATCCTAGCTTTTATGAATATATGTGCACCACATTCAAGTAAGTTCCCCGAAAGGCCAGAAAAAGGTGTCAGATACTCTGGAACTGAAGTTACAAGCAGTTGTGAGCTACCCAATAGGGGTGCTGGGAACCGAACTCTGGTCCTCTACAAGAGCAGTAAGTATTCTTAACTGTTGAGCCACCTCTCCAGCCCTCCCAGATCATTTTTGCTGAATAACTGCTCACTTAACTTTTTAGGAATTGTGAAACTTCACTAATCACTATAACAAAGGTGATGTGGCATATCTAGATCTATCCAAGGAACAACTAAAGAGTGAGCCTCAGCATGTCAACTGCTATGTAGCACATCTCTATCTACCTGAGGGACATCTAAAAGACAGCCTCAGCATGATATCAACTGCTATTACAGAAATGATGTACATCATTATTTTTGCCCAAATCCTCCTGACTTATTTACTTTTTTTGACTTTTTGAGACAGGGTCTCACTGTTGCTCCAGCTAGCTAATCTGGAACTTCCTATGTAGACTAGGCTGGCCTTTATCTCACAGAGATTTGCATTCCTCTGTCTCCTGAGTACTAGGGTTAAAGACATGTGCCACCATGCCTGGCTCCCCAACTTAGTTTTTAAATAGATAAAATTAACCAAAGTCACATGGGTACCTTATGTAGAAGCAGAAACTCTGTTGACACACATTCTACTTCACAGCAACAAGACCATGAGATGGACAAAGCAGAACACAATAACATTCTAAAAATTCAAGTGAGAAATAAACACAAAAGTACATTTGCTCAAGGCAGAGAATCTGATTCTTAATAATAGACATAAACTGTTTTTAGGTTCACAAGTAGGTAAAACCTAGAATTTGATTCTGTGCATCACTCTTGGAGTCAAATATACACATTTTTCAGTGCAGTCTAGTTTTTTGCAAGCTGAATTAATGTACAAATCAAACCTACAACCAGCTGGGGTATGAGATATCTGTTTGGTTTTTCTCAAACATTTCCCCATTTCCTTAGATTAGGTATGGGAGAAGTGTCCAGAGGGGGAAAAGGGAAAAACAAAAAAGACAGCTAGTAAGATTAAGCAGAATCAAATATGATGTAACCCAAAAATTACTCATTCCTCCAAAAAGCATCAGCAAGTGTGGGCAAGCACGGACATCACAGGGCACCCTAGGAAAGAAGGGTGGTGCCAGCCAGGCTGCTATGGGGAGTTAGTCTAGCTGCCAAGGGATGGAGGGTTAGCATGACCATTTTGGGAACTCCAGGAGGGAAGCGAGCATGCCCAGGAATGGGGATTGGCGGATGCCCTGCCTGTCTTGCAGGCTCCACAAGGCTAGATGAGACAGACCATGGGGTGAGATGGCACATGGGCAAGCAGCACAAAAGCGATCAGGAATGGTGGGCAGCAGCATGGTGTAGCATGGTGCTTGGATGGTGCGGGAGTAAGTCATCCCCTCCCAATGTCATACAAAACTGTGCAAAACCCAAACTAAAAACATCTTATGTTAGTCTGTGAGCCCTGGGGCCTCAGAGGGTGTGTGTGAGTTGTTAGGGTTCCAATAGCAGCCCCCTCCCCCGTCCCCAACAGGGACCTACAAACTCTGCTGAGAAGCAGCCTGCCTTTCCTCTGACCTCCAAAGATAAGCAGAGTTCCTCTTATCTTAAGAGGAAAAGAAGACACTTCCACACCCTAATCCTACCTGCTTCCCCCTCCGTGATTCCACACCCTAATCCTACCTGCTTCCCCCTCCCTGATTCCACACCCTAAAGCCCCCATATGTAAAGTCCCAGCTCACAACCCGTGGACATCTCTTCCCCATTTCCCCTTCCCCCTTCCCTTCCCTTCTCTTCCCTTACATTCTTTCCCTTCGTGGACATCTTTCCCTTCCCGAGGGAAAGGTGCCCCAAGCGAAATAAATCTGTGAGGATTCCATCTGAGCCTCCGTGCCTCATCCATCTGCGCTGCTCGCTCCCGCCCATTCTCTACCTATCATGAGTGAGCCTCCCAAGAAGGGAAAAGGGAAAAAAATTAGTGCAACATATTGGCATAGTAGAGTTGGATAAAAGAATGACAGGAGTCCCAATAGAACTTGGGAATGTGGGACCCAGAGAGCATGGCAATTCCAGCAGTGTCTGGTGAGTCAATTGAAAGGGAGCTGTTCAGATTCCCAAATCCAGAAGGGCAGAGATGGGTGCTGCAAAGAGTCCTGTGAGATAATATGACCCATCCAGGGGAAGCTGGAGGGAACCCAGGGAAGAGGGCAGACAAACCCCATGCTTAATGGAGTTAGCAATAGTCACATGGGTTATACAATGGATGATAAAATATGTAACTAAAAAGGTGCCGGCCATGCAGAAGCAGATGAGCTCAGAGGGAAAAACATCCCTGGGCCACAAATGTATTGTAAATGTGGGAAATGAGCTCAGTTGCTTGTATGTGAAGATTCTTTGAAGGTTATAGCAAGGCTACAGAAACTTTTACAGGCCTTGGACACAAATGGAGAAATCAGATAGGGGGCGTGGTCACTTTACATAATAAAAGGTTTGCCCAAGGCAGAGGAAGCTGAAAAGGCTAGGGAGACACTGGCTAATTCAGTTTCAGCCTCAGAGGTTAAGAAAGAAAAAAAAAAAAAAAAAAAAAAAACAAGACATTTTAACTTGCATGATTTAAAGGCCCCAGGAAAAAAGACAGATAGTAATGAAAAAAGAAATGACCTAAAAATAAAAGTAGCTACAGCTGCCCCTCAGATTCAACCTTTGATACAAAAAGAGAAAAAAAACTAACAGTACTGTAACTAGGAAATACTCCACACTGGAGCTGTTAAAAATAGGAAAGACTTACAAACAAGTGATCAGAAAGCCCATCACCACATGTCTCGTGAAGGTATGGGACATGGGAGAAAATGACATGAATCTAAGTCCTTCAGAAGCTTCAGACCTGAGTTATATAACCACCCTTCTGTCCTTGTGACATAGGCTGTTGAACCTAGGCCAATGCGGGGGGGGGGGGGGTCCTTAATGGGATGGCCGGTGCAAGGCATTAAAGATACATGGTCATCACCAAGGGAAACTCCCATAATTAACAGCGCTGGAGGAGTATAAAGGAGGGACAGGCATTACTGAGAGAACTAGGTAAGAGAAAAGCAATATATGATGCCCAGTTCATTGGGCCAGATAAGACTGTGTTTACCAGAGATAAAAAGGACAGCTTAATTCAACTGGGGCATAGAGAATGGTATAGAGCTTTAGTGGTTTTGCTAAGTCCTTTAATGGGACAAGATCTATGTAAAGTGAGATAGGATTTATCAAATCTAAGTGACTCAAACCAGCATGTAAAACGTGTCTGTAGAATAACAGAACAACCTACAAGAGACATAAAAATGATCAGAGAGAAAAAATGTTCCATTTGTGTTACTGTAAGACAAATGTGGCAAGATTTATGTCGAGCCCAAATTTCTAAAGAAAAGATTGATAGAAAACCAAATTTGGTACTAAGGAGTTTCTGTGGAGGCTTTAAAACTGGAAGAATGGTTTACAATTCAAAGGATAAAACCTCTTCCGGGGTGGTTAAAGATCTCCACAGCTTAAATAAGGTGCATTTCTCTCCTGAGAAAGGCTATGCTAGGGGTGGAGGAAGTTTTTCCCACCAGGGCCTCCCCCAGCAGCCAGGTAAAGTCAATGGAGAGATGACAGATATGGCTACAGCCAGGAGGCAGACATAGGGCCTGCCTGACTCAGGGAAAAAATAGGTGCAGCAGGGACAAGAGAGACTCTGCCTCCTTAGCCCAGTGCGGAGTCAGGCAACTGGAGCCAGAGCCTGTAAGTGTATCAAGGATAAAAGAATACAAAGAGACTCCATGTAAGATCCCCAGAATGAGGAATGACCCCAAAGGGATAACTAAAGATAATAAAGAACTAACCAGATTAATGCCTCTTACCCATGCTATGGTACCCAGCAAAGATCTATGGAGAAAGCAATTGACACAGATGGATAAAACCTTTCCATGCTGTGTTAGTCCTTGTCTATGACTGATTTAATATATGATGTTAACCTTTGAGTATTTTACAGATGTGAAACCCATTTGAATGGTACCTAAAGAAACAAAGGCCAGCAACACCTGTAAGATTCTTGCAAGTTTTATGGTGGGTAAGATAAAAACAGAGGCTCCCAAAACTATACGACTGTTAAGAAGAACGATAGTACCAGGATGGTTTTCCCCCCTATGTGCTGTTAGTCAGAGAGAGATCCTAGAGATCCTCAAATTAATCAAGGCTATTGCCACTAATGTTGGTTATACACTAGAAAGTTCAGTAAGGCCATGTTCCTGAAGATACTGCATGATGTGAGCACTGGAGAAGAAGAAATGGAGCTGAGACTAAGCCAAAAACTCCATGCCACTGGATGGATGGCTTTCATAGTGCCACGAGGCAGTATGCAGATGGTTGGAGAAGAAAGGATCCCCTATGTTTCTACTCAACAATGGACCCCACATACTGCACACTATGGACATGCCACGCAATCCTTGCTAGTGTAATAATGGCTTGACTAACATACATACAACTGAAAAATTTCTAATTGGCTAAGGCCCACTCCTAGGGGTGGAACACACATCTAGTTCTATAGACTAGGCCAACCCCCTGTCTCAGGAAAGGCTATTGGCCCCAGTGGGGAAGCCATTGCAAGTATACTGTTTGATGAATATGGTACACCTACTGGGATATCATCCAGGAATATGTGTTAGGGTTCCAAACAGCAGCAGTTTCCCCCCTTCCCCAACAGGGACCTCACCTTGACCTTTGAAGTCAAGGGAAACAAACTCTGCTGAGAAGCAGCCTGCCTTTCCTCTGATCTCCAAAGATAAGATAAGCAGATTCTACCTGTTAACCAGAGATTTTAGAAGTTGTTTATCACAACAGCTTTTCTCTTATCTTAAGAGGGAAAAAGTAAACTCTTCCAGACCCTAATCCTACCTGCTTTTCCTGCTTCCCCCTCCCTGATTTCTCCCCCAAACATTCCCCCCTTCTACACCCTAAAGCCCCCATATATAAAGTCCCAGCTCACAGCCCGTGGGCTGACATCTTTCCCTTCCCTGCCCTTCGCTGACATCTTTCCCTTCCATGACATCTTTCCCTGACATCTTTCCCTTCCCTGACATTTTTCCCTTCCCCGAGGGAAATGTGTCCTGTGCAAAATAAAGCTGTATCCCGCTGAGAATTCTGTGCCTCGCTGCCTCCTCCATGTGCGCACTCGCTCTCCATCCCAATTTTTAACCTATCAATATGTATTTACATTCATGTTTGTTTAACTGTTAACTACTACCTTCCATTCTTCTTCATAGCAGGGGAAACACCACTGAGATAGATCAACAGCCACATCTTGAAGACAGATGATGGGGACATCCAACAGGTCAATATCTTGCCATGATACAAGAGAGATCATCCTGCATCTATCACCCCCTCCAAGGCTCAGGGAAATTTGTGGAAGAGATGATGGGAAGTTTGTTAAGTTCTGGAGAAAATGGGTGGAGTGTAGCCCAGAAATTATTTATTCATCCAAAAAGTGTGGACAAGCATGAGCAAGCGTGAACAGTGCAGGCCACCCTGGGAAAGAGGAGTTGAGCCAGCCGAGCCACTACAGAGAGTCAGCCTAGCAGCAGAGAGATAGAGAGTTAGTGCAACCATTCGGGGACCTTCAGGAGGGAGGGAATGGCGAATTGTGGGCCAAGAATGGCTGGCAGATGCCCTACCTGTCTTGCAGGCTCTACAAAGAGAGATGAGGCAGACTGTGGGGTGAGATAGTGTGTGGGCGCAGGGCGTGAAAGCGATTGAGAACAGCAGGCCACAGCATGGTGTGAAGCAGGGCTTGCATGGCACAGGAGTTATGCGGAGTCTTTTCTTTGTAAGTCACCCCCTCCTAATGTCATATAAACTGGTGCAAAACCCAAACTAAAAATGTCTTATGTTAGTCCGTGAGCCCTGGAGCCTCAGAGGGCATGTGTGTGCCTGTGAGCCTCTGAAGAAGGGAAAAGGGAAATAAATTTAGTGCAACACATGCCTTCAGAGGCCTAAAAGCAACCAAAACTCAAGCCAAATGTTGGAACCACAACAGTTTCAAAGCAAAAAAAAAAAAAACAAAATAGATACCTTTGAAAGCAAACTGAAACCAAAAATGTATCTACCAAATAGAATTATTAAACAACCATCTCATAATAAACAAATGGATCAGTGACCAAACCAACAGAGGTCTGAAATGCCCCCAAAAGGATCCACCACCATCCACCTGAAGGGACAATACCAGATGGCTTGTACTCGATGCATCCATGCTGGAACCTACTTGCAACCAGGTGCCTCCTCTGATGAAAAGTGGATCTCTCTTGGGGTCCCATGTTAGGCACCATAACTGTTGATTCAAAAGCCCAACTCTTACCTCAAAGTGGACAAGAGATAATCTATTCTGGAGTCAAATATAAGTGGCCATGGCCCAGGAACACCCATTCAGTTTATCCTAAATTCCATGTATTGACCCAGAAGCAGTTTCATGAAATTTTTGTAGTAACAGAGCAAAGATAATCATAAGATAAGACATTTCTCAAATACACTGCTGGAAATATCAAGTTGGTGGTTAGAGCAAAAGAGAGAGCTCATCTATAGGCCTCAGGATGCTATCTCAGGACAGTCAGCATTTTGGTTGATGGGAGCTACAGCTTTGTTAAGTTAATACATTCCAAAATATTTTTACTCTGTTAGTTACAGCATGCTAAATCAGAAACTGGTGGATAAAGAATGGCTATTTATGGCTAAAGATGGTCCAAGATAAATTGCAAATAGGCTCTAGATCTGCAATATTCTAAATTCACTACAATCTTCCAAGGGCTAATTAGTTAGTCAGTATGGCAGGAAGTTCAGTCCAAGATGCAGGTAATTTTCTTGAAGCTTTCATTCACAATACCAGCACTGTAAGACATCTCATTGGAAAGAAGTTGCTAATTAATCAAGCCAGTCCAAAAAAGTAGTAGAAAAGGGGATACGTTTCATCAGATGCATAAATCAAAACATAGAAACTAAAAATAACAAATAAGGTAATATGACAACTCTTAAATGTGGCAGGAATCATAATACAGCAGTGTCTCCACAAAGAAAGTTTAACTCTCGAAGTCATTTAAACCAAGAATAAGTCTGATCTGTTCTCAAAACTGTTCCCTTTTTATTTATCTCAGAAATATTCCTCCAACAAAGGATTTCCTGTTTATGCAGCACATCTAGCATAACATGGAAAAAGAATGAGGAACTTTGTGTTATCAAGAAAGAATTTTCCTTTTTGACACTTCCTGACCCAGGACGGCAGACAAAAGCAAACACAGATATTGTCAACCAATGCCCACATGTTGTTTGCAACTTATAGTGTGGATAATTTGAATAATTTGTTGTTTTCAATGATGCTGGTTTCAGCAATGTTATTTACATAGCATGAAGAGAGAGAGAGAGAGAGAGAGAGAGAGAGAGAGAGAGAGAGAGAGAGAGAGAGAGAGAGAGAGAGAGAGAGAGAGAGAGAGAGAATATGAATCCTGGACTGGGGCAAGAAAGGATCATGAGGGAGAAATGGGGAGCATTATTTAAGATTAAAGCTACAGTGTTTAGCATAGTTTGTAAAAGTTGATTACAGGAGGAAGCCAAGGCCTACTAAGATTGTTTACATTGTTTTTCTAAAGGATAGCTAAATTTAAATAAGCTGATTACACAACAGGAAGGCATACTGAAGAAATAGTGATAAATTATCTCAAAACATAAGATTAACTTTGGTTATAAAGTGAAGCATTCCCCAAAATGTCATTCTCATACCTAAATATGAAAATTTGCCATTAATAGATTCTAAAGATATCAGCATGAATGAAATTCCTGATTAAAAAAAAGTTCAGAAGAATTAGTTTTTTAAATTTCAATAAAAAATCAGAAACAATAGTATAAGACTGTAACCCAAATAACTCAAGAGCATGAAAAAGGAGGAGACTACCTTGCCCCACGCAGAGAAACTTTTTGAAGGAAAACAAAACAGCCTGATATGATCCAAGAGAACACAAATAGTTAAATGAAACTGGGAAGGCTATGAATAAGGAAATCTGACAAAAAGATAACGATTTTTAAAGAAACCAATCATAAATCTTGAAAACAAAGAGTTCAATGTCAGGCAAAAAATTCAGTTGAACTCCTCAACAATTGTTTACAAGTAGATAAAATAATATCAGAGTTTGAAATACTACATTCAGAGAGAAATGAAGAAAAAGAGATGGAATAAAAAACCATTCACTATAATTGGGACACCATTAAAAGGTCAAATATGTATTCCTCATCAGCATGCTTGAAGGAGAGGATAAAAAGGTTAGATGCAATAAGGAAGAATGGTAGTGAGCTAACAAATACACAGCATACACAGTGTGCTCTAAGACATTCAACCAAATAAACGTACAGTTAGTCCAACATAGGAAACCTCTGGAGGGCAATATGAGAGACTAAGCCCACCAGGTGAAACACATGAATATTGATAGTTATACTGTTAAGAGAGATAGCAGAAGATGTGTAATGCATCAGCACTGAATGCAGGAATTTTTAAAGGGAAAAAACAGGTAAAAAGATAGTAGCAACTGGGAGGATGATTTTTGAAAATTTATAAGTATGGAAATTTATATTTAGTTTAAAATTTTAAATATAAAAGACAAAGTTTTTGGATGAGAAAGGATTTTGTATGATAAAATAAGCTTTAGTCCTAAAGCAAAGGATTATTCCAAAATGAAAATAGACAATCCAGGCCTGGTAGCTTAGGCTTATGATCCCAGGTAGTTGGGAGGCTCAGGTAGGAAGACTGCAAATTCAAAGCTTACTTGAGCAACAGAGAGTGTTCAAGGTGAACCTGGACAACATAATAAGATTGTGTCTCAAATTAAAAAGTAAGAAGAGAAGCTAAGCTTGGTGGTGCACACCTTCAGTCCCAGCACTGAGGAGGCAGAGGCAGGTGGATCTCTGTGAGATGGAGGCCAACATGAACCACACAGCAAATTTTAAGCCACCTAGAACTAAAAGAAGACCATGTCTCAAAAGATTTTTTTAAAAAGTAAGGAGAGGGATAGAGATATAGCTCAGTGGTAGAGCGCTTGCCTAACATGTGAAAGGCCCTAAGTTCAGTCCTGAGTATCACAAAAATAATAAATAGAAGACAGATGATTCATGATAGATAGATGATAGATAGATAGATAGATAGATAGATAGATAGATAGATAGATAGATAGGTAGATAGATAGATAGGTAGATAGATAGATAGATAGATAGGTAGATAGAGATAGATAGATGATAGATAGATAGATAGATAGATAGATAGATAGATAGATAGATATAGATAGATAGATAGATAGATAGATAGATAGATAGATAGATAGATAGAAGTTTAAAAAGACAGACAGGGAACTGGGGAGATGGCTCAGCAGGTAAGAACACTGAATGACCATGTAGAAGACCCGGGTTCGATTCCCAGCCTACACAGCGGCTAACAACCATCAATAACTCCAGTTTCGGGGGGTCCAATGCTTTCTTCTGACCTCCTCAGGCATTGCATGACACTGGTACATTTACACACATGCAAGTAATACACTCATACACATACAATAAAAATAATAAAATACTTTTTAAAAACAGGCAAAAGCAAAAGGTTAAAATGTGTCACAAAAAGTTTGTGAAGGATAAAACTTATGAAAAATATTCTTTTGAAAGAGATGTGTCCTTGCTCTGGAGTGTGCTAGTGAATATGTTAAAGCTGTAATGAAATGCTTCTTCTAAAAAATAAAAACATGTATATATATATATATATATAATAAAGTTGTAATCAAAAGGAATTTTAAGTTTTTTTAGTAGTTAAAAAATGAGCTGATGTGCAAGGACCTAGGTTCCTTCCTCTGCAATGAAAAAAAAAGTATTCATTCACTTATGTAAAACCGAAACTGAATTCTCTGTGTTTAAAACAATAAAGTTTTATTTAAATGTTATTTAATTTTGGTAATATGTGCAAAAATATTTAATGCTCAAAGATTCTGTGTCTTATAAAGGTAATTACTTGTGTTTTCTATTGATTTTGCCAGATTTTTAACTACTAAAAAAACTTAAAACTTATTTGATTATCAGTTTGTTAACATCTCTTGAACTTTAAAACCACTTAAATGAATAAGTAAGGTTTTAGATTACTGTAATATGTTTAATACTATGTATATGTTGCTAAATATATGCATATATCTGAGAGTTATATGTCCTATGCTTGAGTATTTAAGTGTCTAAGTATTTTCTAAAAATCTTTTAAAAACACTACTCCCTTTTAAATACTGATTAAACTGACCTTCTGCATGTTTAACAACTGAAATTTAGAAGTGAAAGTGTATATGTGAACTAAAAAGTAAGGCATTATTTTGGCTCTGCCCTCCTAGCTCATTCAGGATCCAAGGGGCAACAGAATCCCTTTACAGGGGTCTTACAACTCCAATAAATTACCTATCCACTTAATAAAATAAGCTGTGAAAATTTGAAAAGAGAAGGGTCATTGAAGATGAGAATGTCCCCAGTATGTCCAAAGAAAGCTGTGTGACTAATATGATCCCGACTCGTACCACCAGATGGCAAAATTGCTACAGAAAAAGCCTCCTTTTACGTCTTTTAAAGTAACTCCTAAAAGCTTTTACTGACATTAACAAAAAAGAAAAAATGCTAGTTTCTAGTAGCTTATAGCATCTTAAATACCCAACAAGAAAATATAATGAAAGAGTAGAGTAACTGATAATAATAATTCCAAGCAAAAGGAACTAAATTAGGTCTAAAAGTGATATTTCAGCTATCATGGGATCGACTCAAAAAGATATCATTGGACATAATATTCAAGAGAAAGCTTGAAAACTCCATCAGTCTCCAGCATACCTGCAACATCTTATCCAGTAGCTATTTTTTTAAAAAAGTACAGACTCCTAGTCCTGCTAGATCGTCCAAAAATATTTTCTCAGCTTTTCTTACCATATTTCTGGCATTTTGATATACACGGAAGTACATTTTCAGTTCTATAAATTAATTGCCTCCTGCTTAGTACTTGGGTCATCTAACTCCAGTAATTACAACAAACTTGAGGTCTACAAAGTAGAAGTCAAATCTTGAGATCTGGGCCCTAGGATGAAGGTTGTACTGCAGTGCCTATGCTGTTTGATGGACCAGTAGTCACATAAGAATACAGATAATTTCACTTGGTTTACCTCATGTTAGATTGCTTTTATATGCATGTGCTTGTGTGTGTGTGTGTGTGTGTGTGTGTGTGTGTGTGTGTGTGTGCATGTGAGGGTACATGTGTATCTATGTGCACACGTGACTGAAAGCCAGAAGTCAACATTGGGTGGTGTTGTTCAGATTCCACCAATGTTATCAGGTATTTTTGGTGGGAGGGTCAGAGGCTCTCAATGGCCCGAAGCCTACTAAGTAGGCTAGGCTGGGTGGCCAGTGAACCCTGAAGATTTAACTATCTTTCCTTTCCTCAGTGCTGGGATTACAAACACAGGCCACCAGAATCAGAACATTTTATGTGGGCGTTAGGGATTGAACTCAGGACCCTGTGCTTAAGTGAATGTGCTATCATCTCAGTTGTTTTTAGGTAATATTGTTGAGACCCAAACACAATCTAAATAACAATAGAAACTGCCTTACCTGGTTTAATCTGCTTCCTATCATTCTTATTAGGACTCCTGGTAACTATTATTCTGCTTGTGTTTTCTCCTATGTTTTTAATCTTCTATGAAATTTTTATCTTCTATTCCTCCATAGTTCCATGCTAAAATGATGTTCCTTCAAGGTGGTCAACACATCCCAACTTCAGAATAATCTGTGCTGCCTCTGACTCCTCTAGATCAGAGAGTCAGATTTCCTTTCACTTAAGAAGTGTGGTCAGTAGCCCAGAATCAGCTGGAAGTAGTTATGGAAAGTATGTATTCACCCATCTTCAACCTTTCTTAAGTATAGAAATTCCTGAGAGGTAAAGTGAGGTAATTTAGACAAGCATAGGGGAAAGGAAGGCAAATTGCATGGCAGCTCAAGGCTGATACAACTATATCAGACACATATTACAGCAGGATTCTACGTAATCAAGTAAATAGTAAAGGTAAAAGACACTCCAAAACCAGATGGAACCATTATGGCCAACAGATATGAGTGCTTACATTCTAATTGTGTCTTCATATCATTAGGCTTGCAAAATTACCTGCTCTCATCATGCATCTGATGCTGTGGCACATCCAAAAACCGTTTAAGACAGATCAAAGGAACAGACACTATTCCAGGGAATTCTTTACCCATCCCTGGAATTCTCATTCTTCACTCATGAATAATCCTTTCCAAACAAGTTTGCTCATAAAATGAACTATCCCAAAATGTGACTTTCTTAAGTAGTTCATACTCCTCCTTAAGAATGTACTTACAGCCTGTAACAACTTTCTAATTCTTAAAAAAAAAAAAAAATGAACATGGACACTGGGCATGGTGGCATATAACTTTAATCTTAGTGCTTAGAAGGCAGAGGCAGGTGGATCTCTATGAATTAGAGGCCAGCCTGGCCTATACTGTGAGTTTTAGCTGGGGCTACAAGGAGATTTTGTCTAAAAAAAAAAACAAAACAAAAAAAAACCGCACCTGAAGAGATGGCTCAATTTAAGAGTTGCGGGGGGAGGGGTACTGCTCCTTCAGGGGCTAAAGTTCTGTTCCCATCACCAACACGAGGTGGTTCACAACTGCTTGTAACTCCAACTTCAGGAAATCTGATGCCTCTGGCCTCTACAGGCATCTAAACACATATGCACATACCCACACACAGAGACACAAATATAAAGCAATAACGAATTTGCTGAGAAACAAAAACAATTTCATTCAAAATACTTATAATACTAAAAATAAATCTCTTAGAAATAAACTGTACCAAGAAAGTAAAAGGCAGTAAAACTTGCTAAACACTGGTGAAAGAAATTGAAGAAGACATACCAAAAAAGGAAAGATTAACGTAGTTTAAAATGTCCATACTATCCCAAACAATCTACAGATTCAATGCAATCCTCATCAAAATTCTAATGACATTTACAGAATTATAGAAGTACCAATCTTAAAATTCATATGAATGCACAAACGATCTTGTTTAGACAAATCAATTGAGCAAGAAGAACAAACTTGAGGGCATCACGGTGTCTGATTTCAAGATATACTACAGCGCAAGATAACAAAAAGAACATCATCCTACCATAGAAGTAGACACAGAGATCAATAAAACAGAATAGAAGATCCAAAAATGAACCCACACATCTATGACCATTTTTGACAAAAGTGCCCCAAACATATAGTGAAGAAAGCATAGCATCTTTCACAAATGTTGCTGGGAAAACTGGATAGTCACGTGTTGAAAATAAAACTTGACTGTTATCACTCACGATGTAGAAAAGTCATATCATAATGGACCAAAGTTCTTAGTACGAAATTTGAAAATTTTTAACTACTAGAGAAAACATTGGGAAAACACTTCAAAATTTTACTGTAGGCACTTTTGTGGCTAGAGATCCAAAAATACATGTAAAAAAGGCAAAAATTGACCAATAGATATCATATTTAAAAGATTCTATACAGCAAAAGAAAGAACAGTGTGAAGCAACAGCCTAAATAATGGGAGGAAATCTTTGCTATGTATACATCTGACACAGATTATTATCAGAATTTGTGAAGGACTAAAAGTCTTAAAGTAATCTAATTTAAAAATGAATAGACATTTCTCAAAAAAAATTATAAACTACCAATAAGTATGTAAAAATGGTCAATATCACTAGCCAATGGGAAAACGTAAATCAAAACTACAGTGCAATCACATATTACCCCAGGTAGAATGTTGCACCAAATCCTCCACCCCCACCCCCACCTCCCGGAGACTGGCAAAAACTCTCTGGGATCCCAGGGCTGACAAAAGCAACAGGATACCTTCTACTTGTGTTTTTGCACAGTTTATGATGTCTGGGAGGGGATGACTTACAAAGGCATGATTGCCCATGGGCCCTGTTTTCACATCTTCACTAAGCTTTGTGATCTGCTGCCTGCCAGTGGCTCACCAGCTGTCTGCATGCCCAGTTTGCCAAGATGTCAACTACCCACCCCCTTTTCCCAGTGTCCTTAGCACTTCCTAGTGTCCTTAGCACTTTCCAGTGTCCTTAGCACCTTCCAGCATTCTCGGCATCTGTCCTTAGACCCTCTCCCTCATGCAACTGAAGCTGACTGATTGGGTGGGAGGAGAGACTGTCTCAGAGGACACACCTACCCAACAGATGTTCATTATCAAGAGACAAAAACAAACACAGAGGGAGCTTTAGGGAAATAGGAATGATGTGATCAAAATACAGTATATACTTGGAGGAAATTTTCAAAGAATTTTAAAAAATGAAACGTCCCTCTCTTTTAGGACAGCAAATATAAGTAAATGCTGGTGAAGAAGTACAGATAGAGGGCCTGTTATACAGTTTTGGTGGCAGTGTAGATTAGTCCAGCTATTGTGGAAAACAGTAGGGAAGCTTCTCAAAAACTAACAATAGAACCATCATATGATCCAGCAACAGCACTCCTAGGTATACAACCAAATGAAGTTAAGTCAACACACAAAAGAAATACCTGCACACCCATATGCACTATTCATAATAGCCAAGTTATGGAATCAGCCAATTTGTTGATGAAAGATAGATGATAGATAGATAGATGAGATATATGATAGATGATGATGATAGATAGATGATAGATAGATGATAGATAGATAGATGACAGATGAGATAGACAGATAGATAGATGATAGAGAGATAGATAGATGATAGATAGATAGACAGACAGATAGATAGATAGAATATAGTGTATATATACAGAATGATAATATAGTCACAAAATAAATCCTGTCATTTGCAGCATAGTGGGTGGAATTGGAAGACATCATATTAAGTGAAATGAACCAGGCACAGAAAGATAAACATCTACTTTCCTTCACCGGTAGTAATCAGTCTCCAATAGTTTCCAAACTAGGGCCAGCCCACCAATCATTTCCCTTGCTCCACTCTGGCCCCTTGTTTGATTGAGATGGCATGAGTCTTGTAATCGATGCCACCATTGCCACATGTTCACATGTGCAAGCTTCAAGTGGCCTGAAAGCCTTTGCTTCCCTATGTTCATGAACCAGCCCTGGCTCTTACAATCTTTCCATTCTCTCTTTCACAAATGTCTCTAAGCCAGGGGTGGATGAGGTTTAATATAGGAGTCCTATCCAAAGACACACACTTTCCATCTCTTATTCTCTAACACTTAGCCAGTTGTGGCCTTCTGTGTGGATCACACTCTGTTGTATAAGGAAGCTTTGCTGATGAGAGTTGAGGGAAACACTAGTATTCTTGACACCACCCCCTCCCCCATTCCAATATGTTCTTTGAGTTTTAGGTGTAAAGGTTCCAGTGTAGATATGCCACCTAAGTCTTGGAACCTCTCAGAGAAATATTCTCTGTATGTTACCAGTTGTGGAACTCTGCAGTAGCTTCCACCTGTTGCAAAACAGAGGCTTCTTTGATGAGTATACTGTATACTTGTCTGTAAATATAAAGATCCATATTTAGCATATGGTAAGAAATTTCATTTGTCTAGAGATAGGGTTTTCTCTAGGATCTATGACCTCTCCAGCCATGTATATTTGGCTATAATTACAGTGCCACCCATGAGTTTACTCCCATTAAGAGGGCTTTAAATCCATAGATAGCTGTTGATACCTCCCCCCGCCCCAGATAAGCATGCCACTTATAAAGGTAGCTTTTTTCAAGTGTACCAATAAAGGTAGCTTGCTGTGCCAGTCATGTTTGTTTGGCTTTAAGAGTGAGTTGGACCCTTGATTGATTTTCTCCCTTAGCAGCTTGCATAGTATCCTCTAGAACTATGAGAGCTAGCCTTCAAGGAAAAGGCTTCCAGGTCAGTTCCTGCTCCATTGTTCCAGGTCCTTTGTCCAAATTATGACCTGTCTTCAGCAATAGGGTCTTACCTTCAAGTTAAGGGAGATAAGATACTCCCAAAATAACAGACACTATTGCCTGAGCACATTGTTCTTTATGGAGAACAATGAAGCCTGTGACAGTGTCTCCACAGGATTTGAAACTGTGCTGTTAGGCACAGTTTGTGGGCTGCTTATAAGGATTAGGGAATTGGGAAAGGGGGAGGTGGGCAGGGCTAGTGCCAGTGACATGGTTTGAAGGTTGTGAGACAACAGGGGCTGTTATTCGTTTTCACAGGTAACACCGTCTCCAGGTTGGGGATTTTACACAGTTCCTGCGTTTGAAATTAGCTCGAATCTCAGGTTATTTAAGGTTTACTCAACCCAATATGGAGCTCTTTGGACGTTAGCTAAGGGCCCTTTTAAGTCCAGGCATTTATCCTTCATTCCAGATCCTAAGGATACATAAAAGGGTATTGTTTCTTGCTTAACTGCTTCAAGCTGAGGGGGACATTTAGGGTCCATTGGAAGACAGAGTCCTAGGTGACATAAAGCATGAACATAGCCCTGATTTGACCTCTGGTAGTGGCTGGCTTGGACAGTCATATTGGCCGCTGTAGTCAAGAGATTCTGTGAGAATCTTTGAAGACAGTTGATTAAGCATAGTACAAATGTTTAAGAGCAATAGTGGGTTTATTTATCTTGGATGCAAGTAGGCACTGCAGTGTTGAATTAGGCCAAGGTTTTAAGTCTTACATTTAAGTAGCATTTTTACTAATAACAAAATCATTAGTGAGAAATAAGTGTCTAACTAATGCTTTATGTGAACTTAAGTATAATGTCTGGGAAGTGCAATCCCTTGGAATTTTAAAGAAACATATCAATTACTTTAATTTGATGTTGATAATAATGGAATTGTTGGTGATACTGAAGCAACACATCCCAGGGAATTGCTTACAACTTAGACAGTGTTTTAGTAACAGAAAATCAATAGAGGCATGATTCTGTAGAATCGATGTGTGGAGGTTTTTTATTTCTTGATTAATGGCTGATAATGATTGTGTAGTAAAATTGTCTTACTCAAGCTGCAGGCCAATTGTGAAACTTCTCTCTGTACCTTTACTACTAGAACTGCAACAGGTAAGATAAAAGCCATCATAAACATGACTTGACCAGGACTAGGGGAGACAAGAGGACATAATAATCAGTGGAGAGACCCTGAGCAACTCTCTGAGTGGGAGTAAGGGATGGTAACGGGGAAAATCTGCCCAATGCATATCTCAGAGAAATTGGCAGGCAAAGCTTGAAAAGCAGCATCATTACAAAAAAAAAAAAAAAACTATTCCATAGGGACTCTCTTGCCAGTGGGCAAAGAGATGTTGTGTTCAATAGAAAAATTTTAAGATGGTGAGGAGATAATACATCTATATTATGCCGTATCTTGAATATAGGGTGACTTTTTGTAAATATCCAAATTTTCATTATTTCTTTTAAACAGATGAGTGATATTCCTCCAAGATCCCTTCATATCAACCTAACTAAATATTTCTTGTCCATCTTTATACCATCTAACAGGCCCCACTACAACCTCAGAGCATGAAAAGGTACAATTCACTATCAGAGGAGAACCCACTACATCTGTCCCTACTTGGGCCATAGAAAGCATACACACACTCTATGTAGCATGGACATAAATTTAAGTAAGCATAATTAAGAACATAGTCATAGGGGAGACTTTGTGGTTGGCACTTCTAATTTGGCATTCAGCCTCTTGAGTGAGTCTCTTTATTTTGCCTCAAGTAGGGACAGCATATTGTTGGGTATGAGATATGCTCTCATCCTTGATGATAAAAATGTACATTTTCTTGAAAGGGGCTTCCAAGGGTTCTACACAATCAGAGTTTGATGTTTCATAGCATAGATTTAGTCCTCGTACTGGTACCCAGAAGCTCTCTCCATGATCTGTGGATCTAGAAATAAAACCTCGACCCTATACTTTAACTTGGCAAGGGTACCACTCATTAGAGACTATATCCTTCCACCAAATAGGTTGTGAATTGAGGGGAGGTGGCTATAACCCATTGTCATTGGGCAGCAGAGCACCTCTGTCTAAAATTCATAGTTAATGGGGTAAAGTGCCATGACAAATTGTTCTTTAGGGGTGGCACAGATTCTCCCTTTACGCTTAGAAAGATGTAATTTGAAAGTGTGATTTTTGTGTTTTACAATAGCCTGACCTTGAGGATTGTATGGGATCCCAGTGTTGTGGAAAGAATGCCAGTTAGTCAAAAAGTGAGCTAAGCAAATGCCTGCATAAGCCAGAGCATTATTTGTTTGAATAGTATGAGGGATTCCTAGAATGGCAAAAATGGTTAACATATAAGTAATAGTATGAGTAGTTTTTTTATTTGTTTGTTTCTGGTTTGGGCTGTGGCCCTAGTAAACCCCAAGAAAGTATTAACAGTAACATGAACATATGAAAGATGCCCCAAATTATATCCATTTGTCAAATCTCATTAGGTTGAAGACCTTATGGATTTTTCTCCTCCTGAAAAGGAAAGGGTGTGAAATGTGGTGCAGGAAGGACTTGAAGTGACAATATTTTGTACCTGTAATCGTGTTAAATAAAATTGATTGTGCAGGAAGGATGCTGTGGCATGTGTTAAAGCATGCCACTTTGGGGCCTCTTCTGTAGTCATAAAGGATATTAGCTGGTCAGCCTGTTTATTTTCTTGTGATAGTGGCCCAAGTAACCCTGAATTAGAACGAATGTGAGTGACATACAGTGTGTTTCTATTGTCTCATCAAAGTTTGTGCCCGTAAAAAACATTCAAAGATAGCATTACTTTTATTCAAGAAAATGGTAGCCATCTAGAGTAATGGTAAATATGCAGCAACATATTACGAGTCTGTCACAAGATTAAGAGGTTTAACAGCATCAGTTAGTGGAGACAAATACCAAACAATTTACTTTTGACCCTATATAAGCGGTTTTGCTTTGACTAGGACCATTAGTGAAATATGTAGGCACATCAGTAATTAGATTATTATGGAAATATTTGGAATTATTTAATTTGTAGAATGTAAGAATGAAAACAAATTTCTTTGGGGATAATGGCAAGTTAAAATATCTAAGAAATCAGAAAGAGCAATTTTTAAAGTAGTGTTCTTTAGGAAATGTCCTTTTGGGACATGGAAGGGCTATATAATGTGAGGGTCAGTCCCCATTATCATTTGGAGGCACCTCTTTCTATGAGAAATCATTCCAGCCATTTTCTGTAGAAAGGGGAGTAGAAAAGACAAGCAAGGTAACAGACAATAAGAGGTCAAGCTGCATCAATTGAATAGTTTGAATATTTTGTTTTATTTAGACTAATTCTTACTGAGCTTATGGGGACAGGATCCAGGGACTGAGATTAGAATTTCCTTGCAAAATTTTGAATAGGTGCTGTAGGTAATAAGTAGGAATACCTAAAACCGGACTAAGCCAATTAATATATTCTAATAATTTTTGAGAACCATTGAGTCTTTAATTGATTAGTATAAATTTGAATTTCTGGGGGAACAATGTTGTTAACAATTTTGGTTCCCCAAAACAGGAATGGTGTAATAATGGAGTAATAATAAGGCTAGCCTTTAGTAGATGGGTTTTAATTCGATCAACTAGATCTTGTAAACAATCTGTGGTGGTGGCTCTTAGTAGAATATCATCCATATAGTGGATGATATAAGTTTGTGGAAATGCTTTCCTAACAGATGCTATGGCTGCATTCATAGTAAGACTGTTAAGTATGCCATGAGGGAGCACATTCCATTGATACCTAACTGCTGGAGCTTTTATGTTCAGGCTAGGGATGGTAAAAGCAAATTTTCCAGTCTTCTGTTGCAAGTGGGATGGTAAAAAAAAGCAATATTTTTAATCAATGATAAGATGTCAGTCTTTAGGTATCATAGTTGGATAGGACAAACTTACCTGTAACATCATAGGTTGAATAACTGTGTTAATTTGACAGACACTTTGTAGCATTTTTCGTTTACCTGATTTTTTTTTAATCACAAACACTGGGGTGTTCCATGGACTAACTGAAGGCTGTATATGGCCCTCAGTAAGTTGCTGTTGAACAAGTTCATGAAGTGTATCTAATTTTTCTTTTGTTAAGAGTCATTGATTCACCCATACAGGAGTGGAGGTAATCCAATGTAAAGATATAGGCTCAGGACGCTCATCAGTGGCCCCTATGGAAAACCTTTTAACTTTCAGAATGATTAACCATACTTCCATTGAGACATGCAGTCTCTACCCCATAAATTAACAGTCACATTACCAGTACATATTTAGAACTCTGAAAGACCTTATTCACAGTGTCTAATCCTGAGACCTGTATGTTTTGAGGGGCTTCAAGCCAAGGTGTAAATAACTGAAATAAGGTAGCATGTATGTACTCACATTTAAAATCATCATTTTAAATGGGGATTGAACATTGGAAAAACCTGAAGAAATCATCTTGAAAGGATAAACAGAGGGCCAGGAGGAAGAGAAGT
>NW_008353234.1:1696411-1711530 GCF_000622305.1 Nannospalax galili | reverse complement strand
ATATAATATTTAAATTGTTTTTAATAAATATTTTAGCATACAAATAATTTATTTTGTTGTAGTGATATCCCATAACTATACAAAGCAATGTAAACAACATATATATATATAAAATGATTATGAAAAAGCACAAAGAATAACAGTATTGAGAATTTTTGTTTTTCACAGTAAGTATGGTTTAAATGTGAAAAGTTATTGAGTATGTAACCCCAGCTTTTACTTGAAGATTGAAAAAGAAACTCACCTTTTAAAATATTGTAAAGACAGTACCTTGTTAATAACTATGATGTCTTTTTTAATTTAGCATTTTTAGTTTTTGAACTTTTAAAAAAATATTTTATTATTTTTACTTTATGCGTATGAGTGTATTGTCTGCATGTATGTGACTGCACTTGTGTCGTGCAATGCTGCAGAGGTCAGAAGAGGGCTTCAGATTCCCCTGGAGCTGGAGTTAAGGACAATTTGTAGCCGCCATGTGGGTGCTGGGAATCGAACCCAAGTCCTCTGCAAAAGCAGTCAGTGCTCTTTACCACTGAGCCATCACTCAAAAAGTGGTAACAGTGTTTTTGTTTTTTTCCTTTAATTTTTTCAAATTTATTTAAGATAATTATCAATTACTAGTAGGTCTGAACAAGTTTATGAGGAAGTCACTTATCATAACCTTCTTTGTTGAAATTAAAGCAAAATAAAAGGCTTTTTGAAATGTAAGCTACTGATCAAGAATTAAAGTAGCAATATTAAACATCATAAATTACAAATGTAATTTAAGGGAAGTACATTTTAAAAACATTTTTGTTATTAAAGATAAATTTAGAGTCTAAATTTC
Organism: Nannospalax galili; assembly: GCF_000622305.1. Lineage (NCBI taxonomy): Eukaryota > Metazoa > Chordata > Mammalia > Rodentia > Spalacidae > Nannospalax > Nannospalax galili. The sequence continues at coordinate 1,710,704 of NW_008353234.1, read as the reverse complement.
CTTGGGCTTTCTTTTGGCCCCCTATAGACACTTCAGGATTTGTTATTGGCACCAAGTAGATGAAGTCAGAATTAAGGCCAAGGCCTTATTTGAGTTTTTATATATTTATATTTTTAGAGGCCACTTGAGAACAGGGACTGTTCCTATATTAAGTGACCTTATTCCCTGGAGGGAAAGTAATAGTAGAACGTATCCTTAAGATGATGTCATATGCTCCCCTGCCAGCTCAAAGGGGCTGACTGGAGAAGACTGGGTTTTACAGTGTTAGCTACAAGGCTCTTTGACTTGTTCTGTTTTTAAGTTGGTTTTCTGACGTTTTTTATCCCAGGCTCAGACATTAACAATCTGACCCAGTCTGGGGCTCTGGTCATAGACTGGGAAAGACTTTACTTTTTTTTTTTTTTTCAATTTGGACTGATTCACGAATTTGCGTGTCATCCTTGCACAGGGGCCATGCTAATCTCCGTATCGTTCCAATTTTAGTATATGTGCTGCTGAAGTGAGCACTGGGAAAGGCTTTTTCTAACATCCAGGCATGTGACTACTAAGTCAGTTGGAAAAAAATCACGTTCGCCTGTGGGCTATACTAATAAACAGACACCAAAGTCATTTGGTTTATTAACTCCCAGACCGAGAAATCTTATCTAAGAGCAAATGCTAGCAGAGCAAGGGGGAAAGGGAGTGCCAGTTGCCATTCAACAGATGCTGGCTGGTGGAGCTCTATGTCCTTGGTGCCACAGTCTACAATCCTCCTTATCTTTCGCCTTGCATAAACATTCTTTCTTTTCATTCTAATTCCCGATGCTTGAAGCATCATGTGGAACAAGTGCACGTAATCTTATTTACTTTGGGTTTGTCCCATGGTTATGTTAGAGTAGCAAAAAGTCCCATAAGATTAACTGGTCAAGACTATAAAATTTCTAACCCATCTGTTGGAAGACCCGCCTTTCCAGTTTCACCAGGCCATAGGACCATCCCTAGGAAGGCAGGTTCACCTTAAGTCATGCTAAATAGATGGGCAGAATACCTAGTGTGCTAATGAGGTAGTGAACTTTTCCTGCCCAGAATCCTGCCTCCTAGCACAGTGCTACTAGACCTGGCCACAGACGTGTAGCTCTCTGTAACTTAGCCCAATTTTCTAAATTTTTCAGAAAAGGATGATTTTTCCTTCTCTTCTTCACAGCACTTTTATAAACATGCTTGCTTTAATGCTTTGTACTGTCCTAGCGTCTGGTATTTCTTTACCTTTTCTTTAAAACTTCCTTCTCCCAGTCTTGTGGCTGCCAGTCAATCATGTGTCTGACCTCTATGGAGGCTCTAAAGCTGCACGGCTTCATAGGTTTTTCTTTCCTTCTCTCCATTATCCTCCTCAAGGCAGCTGCTGAGAGTCACAATTTGCCTTCCCTGAGGATTTTTCTTTAAAATTCTAATAAAGTTTTCCTTATGCTTCTGTTTGCTTCTATTCTTAAATTATTTTATGAATAAGACTAAGAACCCTCAAGGGGATGCTCTTTCTCCCTGTATCTCTCTTTCACCCTGGTGTCTTGGAGTGGGCCCTTCGTGCACTTACCAGAACGCCATTTTTCTCCAATGTTTTGGGTAGATTATCTATGCTTTGAACTGTCCCTGTTCAGGTGCCACTTGTAGAATCCTGCCAGAGCATCCCTTTCCGAAAACTGAAATTAGACCAGAAACCCTCAACATTTTGTCTGCTCAAAAGTGTTTCACTGCCCTCTTGAGAGATTTAATTGGAAACTCAGTGTTTGACGTTCACACAGAGTTTACAGATGATAAGTGCTCAGGCAGTACAAAACACATAAGAATTATAACAACGGTGACAAAGCAAGCACAGTGTACTCAAGGGCATGGAGACAGGCCCAGTAGCAGACTTCTTTTGAAGTATGTAGAAAGATAAAAAGCAGAGCTACATATACCCTGGCATCCCAAGGACAGCTGCCTGGTCTTCTTCCCAGCATTCTGGGAGCAGACTGCCCTCTTCTCAAACCTCTCAATCAACAAAGTCCAAAGACGTTTGTTAACTCTTACTGAGCCAAGGACAGCAGCTTGTTAACTATTAGAGAGCAGAACACTATTGTCCATAAAGGACAAAGGGGGTCACTACAGACTCTCCTCTTTGTAGACTGGACACCGGTTAGAGTTCATCTAGTGGGGTCTCCATGGCCTCCCTGAACAAGAGGATAGGTGACTCCCCATAGTTACAGGACATTTTGAGAGATGTCCCATAGTCCCCTGGGACTTAGTTGACCTTGGAGACCAAAGAGCAGAAAAATATTCTTTAAGCTCCTCTGATCAGATTAGTATAGGCCTTCCTTGGAGAAGGAGCAAAAAATTGTTCCTTTAAGTCTCTCTGATCAGATTAGTATATGCCTTCAAGTATGGTTATTTAATATCCAAGAAGGTTAATTATGCAAGTCTGGTACTTTTACCGTATAACATGTAAATAAAGCTTGAAATTTGACTGGACATATATTTTGGTGTTTGAGCCACCCATTATAACTGTTAACAAGATTTAGGTACATAAAGGGATGCCCATATAATGTGGGCCTAAGTCAGAGAAAGAAGAGATGCATCATCACAGGTCAAATAGGCATAGCCCAGGAAAGGCATTTAAAACATTTTTTAGGTCTGTACCAAATGAAGGCTGTTCTACAAACAGAAGTAGTCTCCTTTCTTTTTCAGCACCCCCCCATTCCTTGATTTATAGATTTTTAGAAGGAAGAGGGGAATCACATCACATACCTATGGAAAGGAAATAAGCTGATCAGGATGCAGACCAAGTTCACTGAAACTGTTTCCTTTTTGACTATATCAATCTTGTACAGGGAAGCAAAACCTAGCTCCTCTTGAGCCCAATTATCTTGTTACAGTAAAAAGAAAGCACCTTATGTCCTAATGGAGACCTAAAGCACATAAGTTTTGCACATTTGTTGGTGGACAGAGGGGAAAAAACTCCAAAGTAACACTCGCATAATGTATAGAAACACAAAGGACAGTTTCCAGTAGCTACAGGTAACCCCAATACTTATCTGAATCCATCAAACCTGTGGCTATAACTAATTGTGCAGTACAAGCCAGAGGAGCACACTGAAAATTTTTTGGCTGTAACAGCAATTATTATAATAATAACTCTATATCTCTATAAACCTGCTCAGACCTTCAATGAACTTGCTCAAACATTTTGATTTTCCTTTCTGTTCTGGAAACAGCTAGCCATCTTAATCTTCATACATAAATCTTTCTTTATTAAAATATTTTATAACATTTTATCATGTTTTGTACCTTTTATTTCCTTTATTAATACCATGAGACATAATATTTACAAATTTATCATTTGTTGTGAGAATTTACTAAGCAATTAATACTAACCCCCTTAAAATACATAGATAGATAGATGATAGATAGATGATAAATAGAGCGATCTTTTTACTGAATAAAGGGTTTAGTATCTTTTACCTGAATAAAGAGTTTAGTAACTCAAGGGAGTAATTATCCACAGGGGAAATTTCACCCTGGAGCAGGAGGACCCGTTTCTCAAAATCACACACACACACACACACACACACACACACACACACACACGGGGAATTGAATTTCTTTTTCTTTAAATTAAATTTTCTGTATTTCATACAGAACACCTTAATCAATCTTAATCATCTTTATACCCCCTTCCCCACCAGCATCCTCTCATAGGCCCCCCCATTGGAATTCATACATTCTGTCATTCGTCTTAAGGCCTATTGTGTCAAGTTAGTGTCCCCTGACATCCCTCAGTGCAAGTTCATCTATTGAGGTCTAGTCAGTCTATCTTGAGTCTCTTGCTTTAGGAATATCAGCTGGTCCTAGGACAGGGCTCCTGTATTAGACAACACCCACCCAGAGCTCCGGGGCCATTGCAGAAGACAGGGAAGAAGGATTGTAAGAGCCAGGGAGGAGGTGCATGACCATATGGAAAAAGAGTCCTACAAGCTCCTGAGACCCTGCTCATATGAACCTACAGCAATGGTGCCAGTATGCATAGGACCCACGCAAACTCAAACAGATTACCTTATATTTTTAAATAAAAGGAACCATGTTGTAAAACCAGAATTGAAACAGGGTCAAATAACATTTTGACCAGAAAAAAAATATTTGGGGGCTAACAACAATTTTAGTTTACATGAGAAGTAACTTATAAACCAATTTGATGCCAGTTATCTTTTTTTTATAAACATAAGCTCGTGTAGACAGTGCAATTATATATTGTTGGCAGCTGAATATTCAGGACTGCCAGGTGCAGGCTGCCTATCCCCCTAGAGAACAGTCAATGGGATATAGGCAAAGCCTATCCTGGCTGACCCAGGGTCGGAGTACAAGCAGTTATGCTCCCAGAGAGCAGCTAAGGGGATATTGGCAAATTCTGTACTAGCTGACCCGGGGTGAGACTGTACAGGTCCATCTCTGATAATCAGTGTCCAGGTAAATGCATTTCTCTTAGCAGTGCTGCTTGAGTACTGTTTATACAATTACATATTATAAATAAAACTGTTTCTATGTACATGCCTTTGTCTTAGAAGTTCTGCTTCGCTACTGATGATGCAAATACATGTGATTAATGAAACTGTGATTATTGAAACTGAGTGGTTCATAGGAACTTGTGGTTTTGTGTTATATTTCTACAGAAGATTATTTCCTGCTTTGAGTCAGGGTATAAAAACATCGTTATCCTGCAATAAAGTGCCTGCATGGTCATCAGCCTACAGGTCCTCCTGATCCCAGCTGTTTCTTTGTCTGTGTCTTTCTTCCTTAATTTCCTATACTCCCTACTCAGGTTTTAGGATCTCCCACAGCTGGACTGTAGCAATATATAAGATAGATTTTAGTAACCAGTATGCTGTAATTATTTTTTGAGATTATATTTTGTGTTATTCTCATTGTGAAAGTGAAAGAATGCAAAGATCTCCAGCAAATGATCATCCATCATTTTACATGTAGTCTATCCCTGACAAAAATTTATATTTAATAGTTTTATATCAAGAACACATGAAAAAGAAATGATTTTGCCATCTCTGAACATCAAACACCTCAAATAAAAATTTTAATTAATATATATTTATTTAGAACCTGTTCTGAAAGAAAATCACAATATATTTTATTATTTTAATGAATATTGTTTTGTATAAACAATTAGCATTTAAAAGTTTTGTAGAACACTTAATATACTTAGAGACATTGTTTAATAGATTGTAAGATGTTCATGGTACTGACGTTTATAAGGCCTTTGAATACATCCTCAATATACCCATATTTATAAATCTGCACATGTGCATTGTAATTGAGTATGCCAAAATAAAAACAAACCCAATAATTCTTGTGCACAAAAAAATGAGAAAGGAAAAAACTGAAGTGGCTACAGTTTGTTTATATAATTATTTTAACAGAAACAAGATATGAACACAAATTTCATAGGCACATATGACACAATAACATGAGCTCTCAAACAACACATGAAAATACATATGATAAACATATATGACACAATACATGAAACCTAGGTGCACCCAAAACATGATAATCAACAAGTTTGATTATGATGATCTTTTGAAAATATGTACAGCTGATGTCATGAAGAAGGCAGTTGTTTTGCTCAGAAGAGAGTGCTATGAAGCATTTTTTTAAATATTTTATTTATTATTTTTATTTCATGTGCATGAGTGTATTGCCTGCATGTGTGTGAGTGCACCCATGTCATGCAATGCTGTGAAGTTCAGAAGAGGGTTTTGGATTCCCCTGGAACTGGAGTTAAGAATGGTTTGTAGCTGCCATATGGGTGCTAGGAATCGAACCTGGGTCCTCTGCAAGAACAGTCAGTGCTCTTAACTGCTGAGCCATCTCTCCAGCCCCTATGAAGCATTATTTTATCAAAGGAACTTGGAGTAAGAATTACACATGAATGGTAATGCAATAAATTAATATCACCTGTGTACACATTGGGTTTTTTGGGGGGGGTTGTAGGAGCCTAGGTGAACTTGATAGAAAACACAGTTTTAGAGAGTTTAGGCTTTGAATGGGTGTAGACAGTAGAGACAAATACCTTATCAAATTGATATTTACAATAAATCTCATGAGGATGACAGTGAAGGCAATGGTAAATGGGTAGAAAAAGATCCTGCAGACAGAATGGAGAGGGAATGGAAATCCCTCAGACAGAGGAAAGTGGTTCCTTAGGAGACAGGAAACCTGAAAACAAACTTGCAGTGAGTAGAGAGTAGGACTCAGGGCAGAGTTTAATGGCAGGCTTCCACAGAGAGAAAGATCTCTTTAAAAATAGGGGAGTATTATATAAGATATTCAGTTTTAGAAACCAATAAAAATACCATATAAAGTCAAAACCCAAAATAATGTTTTAAAAAACAGGTTAAAACAATGTAAAACCTAAGACAGTTTCTTTTAAAAGTTAACAAGCAACTGAATGAAATGAAGATATGAATAAAGAATCAAATAAATACTGAAGAAACAATCTGAAATGTATGAAATGAAACACATAGTCAAATAAAAGTTCTGTGGGAAATCTCACCAACAGAATAGATTAAGAAGAGGACATAATAAAGATAAAATATAAGGATATGTGAAGAAAGTTTCTAGAAAGAAGTTGTAACTGTAAATTAAATCTAATAGCTAACTATAATTTTTATGATGCTGAGAGTTTGGAATGTTGAAAGCCCAGAGCCAAATTATCTTAGGCCTATTTGACCTAACAGATTTATGACCAGCAGTTTAATCATTTGAAATGGACAAATAGAACACTAGTTTTGCTTTGGTATACATACTAACAAACCATTAAGTTCCAGTAATCACAAAACTAAGATTGTCTTTAGATGGAATAGGAGGTTATAAAAACATATCTTGATCTATAACTTTAAGTTAAAAAATGAAAAAAGCAAGAATTGCAGGAATATTGAGACACATGTCTAAATGCTTAGAGTCCAGAGAATAAAGTAGCATTGTTTTTACACATTTGTTGTGATTTTGCAAACTGCAACTGGCATAAGGGACAGGAAAAGTCCACCCACCTGGTGCTGTGGGTGGAGGTTGTGGGTGGAGCCACAGAAAAAAGATCTGTGGACTGAGGACCCTGAACAGGCAAGGTAGAAAAAAGCCATAGAGAAAAGGCAATGCCACAGAGGTGAGAAACAAACCATACAACAAACCCTTGCTTCTGGCTGCCACAGTGGCTAGGAGGCAGAATGGGCTAGTGAGAACCCTGGTCAGGTTGTGGGGCTGTGGAGATAGGAGAAAATGTCCAGAGCTGCGCTGGTCAGAGACAGTCATCTGGGGAGTCTGCAGAGAGAACAGGCCAGAATTTGCCCAGAGGAACAAAGAGGAAATTAGCCAGAGCAGGAGTGAGAAGGGGAAAAGGAGGAACAGGCTTGGATACTTCAGACTACTCGCCATTTTGTTTTTTATGAAGTTGTGTAAGTCAATGTAGTCTGAATTCCGAATTCAGACTGAATATAATAAGATTTTAGAAGTCAAAGGTTCTGAATGCAGGCCAAACATGATTTTTATTCAATTTATATTAGGTCCAGACCTCAGTTGATAAATGCATTAAAGTGGCAGGTTTGAGGTCAGTTAAGCGTAATGTTTTAAGGTTGTGCCTAAGGCCAGCCAGGGGCATGTCTTTGGGCACAGAAATTTTGGACCACATTTTGATTTTAGGCAAGGTAAGGCAGAAAGTCTTTCTCCCTGGCATCAGGTCCTCACTTGTTGATAGGAGTCCAAAAAAATGAAACCCAGGAGCTGGAACAGGCAATCCCTAGTTCCAGAGACCTAGAACACAAAGCTGAAGAACTCCCAGGGTTCAAAATGCCAAAGCCAAAGGCAAAAAGCCGAAGGTCCCCAGGTCTGAGAAAGGCAAAAGTCGAGGGAGTCTTACCTTAACGAGTTTTGATTCACTGGTGGGTCAAAATGGCAAAGGCCTCTGCTCTGGAGATCAAAGGGAACAGGAGAGCCAAGGAAAGTTTTTAAAAAATGGGAACTGAGATTACCGAAGACACCAATAAAATATCAGCACAGGATTTGCACGCTAACATAGGCAGAGGCTGCAAAAGTCTGTAACCCAGAGGGTGAGGTTTTCATGTCAAGCTGGCAGCAGTTCAGCCCAATAGCAAGCTTTGAGGGTGCTTGAGCCCTTGATGGGACCCAGTGGGAAGGAGAGAGAGAGAGGGAGAGAGGGGGGGAGAGAGAGAGAGAGAGAAGAGGGTAGAGGGAGAAGTTGAGAGAAAGTAAGTTCACGCAATGGGGATGGACTGGGGCTTAGGACCCCAAAACCCTTTCCAGGTTTTGGCACCAATGTTACATCATGATTGACAGAGTGATGTTAAAATGAAAAATGAGAGACTGGCCTTAGGAGAAGATTGCTCTTTTTATAAAATATTTTATTTATTATTACTATTATTTCTTAACAGAGCATAGAGTACCAGTTTATTTACAGAAGAGTGGGCACCCTGCCTTTATGGCTGTGCTGTACAATCCACACTCAAATACAGATCCTGTGACCTCCCAACAGTCCCCAAAAATGGTGAGAGAGGTACCTCTTGGTGTTCTCAGGAGATATGTGTGTGTGTGTGTGTGTGTGTGTGTGTGTGTGTGTGTGTTTCTTTTGCTCCTCCCCCCACATGCAGCTAAGGTTGACTGATTGGGTTGGAGGGGTAACTGATTCCTCCCTCAACTCCTTGATGAGAGTGGGAAGGAGGTGTGACTATTGCTTGCTGGCATAGTAGTCAGAGGACACTTCCAGATAACACTTCACCACTTCCTTTGGTCCATTTGGAGTTGACTTTTGTGCAACGGGTAAGATAAGGATCTAGTTTCATTCTTCTACAGGTGGAGAACCAGTTTTGCCAACACCGTTTGTTGAAGATGCTGTCTTTCTTCCATTGTGTGCTCTTGGCAGCTTTGTCAAATATCAGGTTGCTGAAATTGCGTGTACTCAGGTTTGATTCTTCAGTGATGTTCCATTGATTTATGTGTCTGTTTTTGTGCCAGTTCCATGCTGTTTTTATGACGGTGGCTCTGTAGTACTCTTTGAGATCTGGTATAGTAATCCCCCGCCCCAGCATTGCTCTTTGTGCTCAGGGTTGCTTTGACTATCCCGGGTCTTTTGGGCTCCCATACAAATTTAGGGACTTTTTTTTTTCTAATTCTGTGAAGTATGTTGTGGGTATTTTGATTGGGAGTGCATTGAATCTACATATTGCTTTTGGCAGGATGTTCATTCTCACAGTACTAATTCTTCCAATCCATGAGCATTGGAGGTCCTTATGTCTTCTGGTGTCTTCCTCAATCTCTTTCTTTAAAGATTTAAAATTTTCGTTGTACAGATCTTCGATGTTTTGGTCAGGTTTATTCCAAGCTATTTTTTTGCTGCTATTGTGAATGGGATGGTTTCCCTGTACTCTTTCTCCAATTGCTCGTTGTGGCTATAAAGAAAGGTTACTGATTTTTGTAGATTAATTTTGTAACCTGCCACTTTACTGAAAGTATTGATCCATTCTACAAGTTTTGTGGTGGAACTTTTTGGATCTCTTAGGTATTGTCGGGACTGCCTGAGTGCAGCCACACCCCTGGGCCTATGAGTTCCGGAGCACTTCTGCAGCCTGACCTAGAGTCAGCCCACCTGTCCGGTCACATTCGATTCTCGCCAAGATGGCGCCTGGCACAGGTCAAGGGGGAGGGATGGGAAAACTCATCCCCGACATAGGATTAGCTCCACCTGGCCCTGCCTCATTCCTGGCATACAGAGGGAGTGGCCCCTCAGCCCATAGGTCCGCCACACCAGAAGCAACTGTCACTCACGGCTCAAACTTCCCGCCGTGAGACTTTGCCTTTAAATACCTGTGCCTGCTACAATAAAGCGTGTTCCTGCTCTGACTCAGCACCCGGCTCTGTGTGTTCCTTTTGAGCCGCGCACTCACCATCCTGCTCAGCCCTAAGGGGAAAAACAGATCATCGGCTGGCTCCGAGGATCTCTCTTTTTCCCTCCCCGCATGTCAGAACCCGACATCTGGTGACCCCAACGTGATTCTTCACTAATTCTTCGCTGACGGGCCAATCGGTCTTCAGGTGAGTGACCCCCATAAGATATGGGGAAGGCCAATTCTAAGATAGATTCTTCTCTTGAGGCATTAAGGCTGCTACTTAAGAGTCACGGCCTCAGTCTGTCAGACCAACAAGCAACCCAGGCCTAGGATTGTATTAATGAGGTAGCACCCTGGGTTGCCGCTAGCAATCTCTTTGACTGGGAGACCTGGGACAGGGTAGAAAAACTCGTGAAAAGGTCCCAGATAGAAAAGGGTAAGATCCCACCCCTGGGAGTTCTCCCCACGATCTCAGCCCTCAAGGGCTGTTTCCCTCCTCGGCTCCCCAATAAGAGGGGGGGGCTGCTCTGAGTTTCCTAAGTTAGTTACCCCCCATCCTGATAAGGAGGCCACACAAAAAAAGGAGGACCCACCAAAGGCCATGCAGAAGAAGGAGAGCCCACCGGCCTCTCAGGGAAACCGTTATCCCTCCTGCTCCTTCTCTCCAACATTCCTACCTATCATGGGAGGCCTCAGACCTTAAGGAATTAAAGAAAGCCATCACAGAAGATGGCCCCAGGCCCCCTTGTGTAGAGACTTTGTTGCAAGGCTTGGTTTACCAGCCATGCACTGCCCAGGACTGGATGGATCTTGCTAGAGCTGTCCTTCCTAGCCCTCTCTTTATTAAATGGTCAGCTTTCTATAAAGAGGAATGTAGACAGCAGCAGAGACTAACGGGCCACCAATCCTCCAGTACCCATTACTTTCAGCATGTTAACAAGGAGTACTGATGCCTACGCCACTGGAGCCCAACAGGCCGCCATTCTCCCTCCATACCCGGACCAGGTTAGAGCTCTAGGCCTACTGGCATGGAGAAAGCTAGACTCTGGTCCCACTGAACCTGCCATCTGCGGGATATACCAGAAGGTCGGGGAGCCCCTTCATGAGTTTGTAGACAGGGTTGAAAAAAGTCTTAAGAGAAAGTTCCCCTGGGGGCCGTTATGAGATCAGTTTGCAAAGATGCTCATCTGGGACGGCGTGGATGCCGACCACCATATGGCATGTGCTGGGCTTAAGGAATGTTCCATCATCCGATGGATAGTGGCCTCTAAGGATGTGGGGACAAAGGCGGGGCAGACCCAGGCCATGTCAGCCCTCCTCCAGGCCCAGACACAGGCCCTCATGCAGGCACTAAATGATGCCTTCCATAGGGAGGAGCCTGCTAACCCACAGGAAAAGGGACGATGTTTCAATTGCGGCCAGACAGGGCATTTCGGCTGGCAATACCCTAACCCATGTCCCAGGGACAACCCCAGACCTGCCCAGGATACCCCCCGCACTCTGTGCCCAAAATGCAAAAAAGGTTTCCGTTGGGCCAAAGATTGCAGGTCAAAATATAATATACGAGGAAAGTCTTTAAACTCCTCGAGGGGCGGCCCCCCAGCCCCGTTAAACAAGGGGAAGAGGCATGTGCAAGCCCACTGGACAGTTCCTCTCGTCCCTGGGCTGAGGCCCAAGATGACTTTAACCATTTGGAGTAAAACCTTTAAATTTCTCATTGATACTGGTGCGGATCGCACAGTAATTAGAAAAGAAGTTCCACATTCCTGGCAGCTGGTGTCTGGCCCATCCCTACTGGGCATGGGCGGACAATCCACATTGTGGGAAACGGCCACATGGCTGCCCTGGATTGATCCCTTGGGAGATAGTCCCTAGCACCCCCTTACTGGGGTTGGGAGGTCAGTCCACCTCTTGGGAAACAGCCACGTGGTTGCCATGGGAGGACCCAAATGGAAGCCGAGGGGAAGTAGTCCCCCTCGTTGTCTCCGGTTTGACAGCTAACCTTCTAGGACAGGACATCCTGGGAGAAGCTGGGGCCTTTATTACCACTGATCATAAGGCCTTCTACAATGACCTCCTTGATACTGAGGAATTCGAACAACAGTTCTGGGATGCTCAAGCTGCCATTCAAATTACTGAGGTGATCCTTATTTAGAATACCTCAGACAAAGGCACCCCCGGGTGCACCCCCAATCCTAAAGGCCACTGCTGTGCCTCCATCATTCCTGATTACATGGATCTCAGGAGACCCTATATGGATTGAGCAGTGGCCTCTACCCTCTAATAAACTACAACAGCTCCATAAGTTGGTTCAGAATCAAACAGATCTTGGACACATTAAGCCCTCTACCAGCCCCTGGAATTCCCCTGTCTTTGTCATAAGAAAGAGCAATGGGATCTGGAGGTTCCTCCAGGACTTAAGGGAAATTAATAAGAGAATGGCCCCTATGGGCACCCCCCCAGAGAGGGATGCCCTGGATCCCCACAATTCCCGCTTCCTCTGCTTTGGCAACCATAGATATCAAGGACTGTTTCTTCTCAATACCTCTACATCCAAAAGATACAAAAAAATTGCCTTCTCAGTGCCCTCATTAAATTTCAGAGGGCCAGACCTAAGGTTTGAATGGTTCATTTTACCGCAGGGTATGTCTAACAGCCCTGCCATCTGCCAGTATGATTTGAGCCATATCTTTGCCCCTATGATCAAGAGGGCAGATGTTCTATTTTACATTTATATGGATGATATAATCTTGGGGAGTCCAGATCCTAATGACCTTCATGATCTAATTTCCGAGTGTATAGCCCTGTTGCAAGACCATAACTTCAACGTGGCCCCGGACAAAATTCAAACTGCCCCACCACTAAAAATATTGGGGGCTTCTCTCTGACTCAATGCAGTGTCACACAATAAGCCACAACTCTCCATTCAGGATACCTTCAGTCTCCCTCAGCTCCAAAAGCTGCTTGGGGAAATCAATTGGCTCAGACCCTGGATACCTATATCCACTGAGGAACTAGCCCCTTTATTTGACCTCTTACGAGGCCTTGACTTAACTTCCAGTGTAAAGTTACCACCCCAGTGCCAGCAAATTCTAACTAAAATCCAACAATCCATAAATAAAGCCACTCTAAAAAGATTTGATACTGATGCCCCCATGTTTCTTTATCTTTTCACTGGAAGTACATTGTGCACCGCTCTCTTGGCACAAGAGGGCGAGCCCATACAATGGATCTATTTAGCCGTGGGTGGAACTCCTCGAGTTTATTCCATGGTCAACCAAATTGCTGATTGCATTATCAAAGGTAGGGACACAGGAGTCTGGTTGTTTGGCATTGAGCCGCATACCATTATCACCCCCTATAGATTAACAGATTTTACATGGCTTCAAAGAAACAACAAGAGAATCGCGCTGGCTCTGGAGGGATTTTTTTGGCAAAATTGACTGCCACTATGGCCCTTATAAGTGGATGAGCTCCTTCTCAAGGTTGGAGTGGGAGCCCCCTAGACTTTTTCTTTCTCAACCCAATCCTGAATTCTTAACTGTGTTTACTGATGGAGGGTGTCTGGGAGCCTCTTTGGTCATCTATCCTCCCCTAAAATGGGGACAAACTCCTGTACCCATTAAATCAGTCTCCCGCCAGGTTGAGGGATCACCACAATTTAAAGAGCTCTTTGCCATTGTACTAGCCTTAGACTCCATATCTGAACCTTTCAACCTATTCTCAGATAGCCTATATGTGGTTAATTTACTGCCCCACCTAGTGGAGGTTCATATTAGATTAGACTCCAATCCCATTTCTCCCCTAATGATTCAAGCTCGAACCTTGCTCAAAATTAGAACAAATCCAATATACCTCCAACATCTTAGGGGTCATCAAAACATGCCGGGATTCCTTTCTGAAGGAAATAAAATAGCTGACCAACTGGCCTCCTCTTGCCAGGGCTTCACAGTCTCTGAGGCTACCTGATTCCACCAGTTGACCCATGTTAACTGGAGGGGACTTAGACAAAAATTTCCTCAGGTGGCAGTTAAAGACTTAAAGAAAATTGTTCACACATGCCGATCCTGTCAACCCTTCCTTCAATTTCCCCCACTCCAAAATGTGGGAGTCAACCCCCGAGGCCTCCGACCCAACCATTTGTGGCAAACCAATGTCACACATTATGCCCACTTTGGAAAATTAAAGTATATCTTCCTGTCTGTCGATTCATTTTCACACGCCTGCTGGGCAACTGCCCATGCTGGAGAAAAATCCAGGCATGCAATTAGTCATATATTACAGTGCTTTGCCACCCTTGGGTTACCCAATCAAATCAAGACAGACAATGGCCCCTGCTTCACAAGCAAGCCATTTACTAAATTCCTCCAAACATG
>NW_008353234.1:1684344-1695549 GCF_000622305.1 Nannospalax galili | reverse complement strand
TTTGGGCCTCACCCTATCCTAACACCTCGTGGGTTGATGTGGGAAGAGTTCCCTTTACATCCTGTGGCTCAAATATCTCCACATTGACTAACATTGATTCCTGCCCCCCTGCCGGTATGATCCTGGTTTGTGGAGGAGGGTGGGCCCACAGCTTCCTGCCAGCCAACTGGACAGGCCTTTGTGCCCTCGCTGTCTTGTTTCCGGACATAGACATTATACCGGGCGGTGAGCCCTTCCCTATTCCTTCCTTTGATTATATAGGAGGTAGGAGCAAAAGAGCAATTCAAATGATCCCCCTATTGGTGGTCTTAGGAATAACTGCAGGAATAACCACAGGGACCGCAGGGTTGGGAGTGGCCACTCATATGCACAGGAAACTCTCCCTACAATTAATCCACGATGTACAACTTCTCTCTGATACCATCCTAGACATCCAAAAATAGATTCCCTGGCTGAGGTGGTCTTACAAAATAAGAGGTTGTTTGGCATTGAGCCTCATACCATTATCACCCCCTATAGATTGACAGATTTTACATGGCTTCAAAGAAACAATGAGAGAATCGCGCTGGCTCTGGAGGGATTTTTTGGCAAAATTGACTGCCACTATGGCCCTTATAAGTGGATGAGCTCCTTCTTGAGGTTGCAGTGGGAGCCCCATAGACTTTTTCTTTCTCAACCCAGTCCTGAATTCATAACTGTGTTTACTGATGGAGGGCATCTAGGAGCCTCTTTGATCATTTATCCTCCCCTAAAACAGGGACAAACTCCTGTACCCATTAAATCAGTCTCCCACCAGGTTGAGGGATCGCCACAATTTAAAGAACTCTTTGCTGTTGTCATGGCGTTGGACTCCATATCTGAGCCTTTCAACCTATTCTCAGACAGCCTATATGTGGTTAATTTACTGCCCCACCCAGTGGAGGCTCACATTAGGTTGGACTCCAATCCTATATCCCCTGTAATGATTCAAGCCCGCACTCTACTTAAACTCAGATTAAATCCAATATACCTCCAACATCTTAGAGGCCATCAAAATATGCCAGGATTCTTCTCAGAGGGAAGTAAAATAGCTGATCAACTGGCCTCTTCTTGCCAGGGCTACACAATCTCTGAAGCTACCCAATTTCACCAATTAACATATGTCAACTGGAGGGGACTTAGACAAAAATTTCCTCAGGCCCACCTGTCTGGTCACTTTCGATTCTTGCCAAGATGGCGCCCGGCACAGGTCAAGGGGGAGGGATGGGGAAACTCATCACTCACATAGGATCTGCTCCACCTGGCCCTGCCTCATTCCTGGCGTACAGAGGGAATGGCCCCTCAGCCCATAGGTCCGTGACCCCAGAAGCAACTGTCACTCACGGTTCAAACTTCCCGCCGTGAGACTTTGCCTTTAAATATCTGTGCCTGCTGCAATAAAGAGTGTTCCTGCTCTGACTCGGCACCCGGCTCTGTGTGTTCCTTTTGAGCCACGCACTCACCATCCCACTCAGCCCCAAGGGGAAAAATGGATCATGGGCTGGCTCCGAGGATCTCTTTTTCCCTCCCTGCGTGTTGGAACCCGACAAGGTATAGTAACATATCATCTTCAAAAAGGGATAATTTGACCTCTTCTTTTCCAATTAGTACTCCTTTAGTTCCCTTCTCTTATCTTATTGCTCTCAAAGAGTTACAAGCACTATATTGAAAAGTAGTGGAAATAGTGGACATCCTTGTCTGGTTCCTGATTTTAGTGGGAATGCTTCCCATTTTTCTTCATTTAGAACAATGTTGGCTGTGAATTTTTTTGTATATAGCTTTAATTATGTTGAGTTATGTTCCCTCCAATCCAATTCCCTTTAGTACTTTTATCATGAATGCCTGCTGGATTTTGTCAAAAGCCTTTTCTGCATCTATTGAGATGATGATTTGGTTTTTGTCTTTGAGTCTATTTATATGATTGGTTTTGTTTATTGACTTGCATGTATTGAACCATCCCTGCATCTCTGTAATAAAGCCTACTTGATTATGATGACTGATCTTTTTGATGTACATCTCTATGCAGATTGCAATTATTTTGTTGAAAATTTTTTGCATCTATGTTCATTAAGGATATGGGTCTATAGTTTTTTTGGTTATGTTGTTACCTGGTTTGGGTATTAGAGTGATGCTGGCTTCATAGAATGAGCTTGGGAGTTTCTATCATTCTGGATAATTTAAGTAGTATTGGTCGGAGGTCTTTTTTAATGTTTGGCACAATTCTGCTGTAAATCCACCTGGGCCTAGGTTCCTTTCAGTCAGGAAGCTTTGTATTACTGTTTCGATTTCCTATATGTTACAGGTTTGTTTAAACTGTTAATCTCTTCTTGGCTTAACTTTGGTGGTTCCCATGATTTTAGATATCCATCCATTTCTTTTAGGTTTTCAAATTTAGTAGAGTATAGGTTTTTAAACTATTCCCTTCTAATAATGTTCTGGATCATTTTGGTGTCTGTTGTGATGTTTTCCCTTTCATCTCTTATTTTGTTGATTTGGAGGTGCTCTTTCTCTCTTTTGGTTAACTGGGCCAAGGATCTGTCTATCTTGTTTAGCTTTTCAAGAACTAGCTCTTAGATTCACCGATTCTTTGTATTGTTTCTTTGCTTCTATTTCATTAATCTCTGCTTTGATTTTTGTTATTTCTTCTTTTTTGCTATGTTTGGGTTTCATTTGTTCTTGCCATTACAGCATTTTGAGTTGCAATGTAAAGTCATCTATTTGTGCTCTTTCTAGTTTTTTTTAATGTAGGCACTTAGCACTATAAACTTTCCTCTTAGTACTGCTTTTAAAGTTTCCCAGAGGTATTGTTGCATTGTATTGTCCTTCTCATTGAATTCCAGGAATTCTTTTATTTCTTTCTTAGTTTCTCCTGTGACCTAGTCATCATTTAGGAGTGTTTTGTTTAATTTCCATGAGTTTCTGTAATGACTAGGGCTTCTTCCAGTGTTGAATTTGAACTTTATTGCATTGTGGTCTGATAGAATGCACGGAATTATTTCAATAATTTTGTAGTAGTTGACGTTTGTTCTGTGCCCCAGTATGTGGTCAATTTTTTTTAAATAAATAATTTATTGAGAATTTCATACATGCATACAAGGTGTTTTGATCAAATCCATGTGCACTCCCTCCCCTCCAACTCCTCCCATACCTCCCCATCACTTTTTTCTGATAACTTCATGTCCTTTTTCTTCTTCAATTTATTTATTTATTTTTATGGTGCTTTGGGCTACTCTAACATTCACATTTTGACTTTTAGCCAAGAAACTGGCTACATTTCTTTGGGGTCTTTTTACCCTAACTGCCTAGCCAATTCCTACCTCCTGTTCTTATCACACCATCCTCTGAAGAGGTTACCCAAATTGCAGATAAGGAATTGGGACACAGACTGCTCTGGCTTCTTCCATGCTGAACAGGGAAACTGGTTGAGGCAATTGGGGTACCCCTTCAGTGGGTCTGTCTAAAAGACTCACAAATTGCATAAGTCTTATCTGTAGGGAGAAAAGAAGGTCCTTGACTGGTGAATAGGGGATGTGAAGGAGAATTAAAGGCAAGAGTAGTTAGCATTACAAGTTCTAGACAGGGAACCAGAAAAAAAGTCAGAACTGGGCAAATTTCAAATGTTCATAGCAGAGTCCATTGGAATTTCTTGAAGGGCTTCCAAATGCATCCCTCTATTGGATTCTTCCTCATTTTTCTTTTGTTTATCAAGGCTGGACTCGAGCATGATGGATTCAGGATTTACTTTCAGGTATTTTGATAGCTGTTGGAATGGTTAGAATCAGTGTCAGTTCCCTCTAAGAGGCTTCTAGATAGGGGAAGAAAAAAATTATCCATAATTTTAGAACAATAGCTGGTTGTCTCCCTTAGCTACAGGTGGGCACTATAGTATTGTTGACCAAGTTTTGAAGTCTTACATCTAAGCAGCAATTTCTGGTTAGGAACAAAATTATCAATGAGAAATAATTGTCTAAATAACTTTTTATATGGACTTAAGCCTAAGGTCTGGGAAGTGTAATCCCTTGAACTCTTAAAGAAATATACTGATGACTTTACTCTTTGGTTATACTTTCCTTTTGGGTGTTTAAGGCCATACAGATGGCCCCAATAAATCAATTTATTTTTACACTTAAGATTATTCGAGGATCTGTTCCTCAGGGGTCACATGGGCTTGGGAGGAGCTCCTGGCTCCTTTCTTTTACCAGTGCTGTGTGAAGACAAGTCAAAGGTCCTCCTTGACCACCTCTGGCTTCCCTTGGAAGCATGAATGAGATGTTTCCTCTGAGTTGACCCTCCTCTTTGTAGACTGGAGATTGGTTCAAGTCAGTCTTGTGGGGTCTCCGTGTCCTCCCTGAACAGGAGGACAGGTGACTCACCACAGTTACAAGACATTTGAGAGATGTTCCATAGTCCCCTGGAACTTAGTCGACCTTGGAGGGCAAGGGGCAAAAACTGTCCTTTAAGTCCCTCTGAGTATGTGGTCAGTGTTTGAGAAAGTTCCATTGGGTGCTGAATAGAAATTGTTTTCTTTGGTGCTTGAATGGAATATTCGGAAGATGTCTGTTAGGTTCATTAGATGTATGGTATCATTTAGTACAGACATCTCTCTGTTTATTCTTTGTCCAGTTGACCTGTCTAATGGAGACAGTGGGTTATTGAAGTCCCAACTGTTATTGAGCTTTGATTAATCTGTGTCTTAAAGTCCTATAGTGTTGTTATGAATTTGGGTGCACCAGAATTTGGTACATATGTTGAGAATCAAAATAACTTCTTGGTTAACTGTTCCTCTGATCAGAAAGAAGTGACTCTGTTTATCTCTTCCAATTAGTTTTAGTTTGAAGTCTATTTTGACAGATATTAGAATTGCAACCCCTGCTTGTTTCTTACTGCCATTTTCTTGGAATATTCTTTCCATCCTTGTACCTTAAGGTAGTGCCTATCCTTGAAGGTGAGATGGGTTTCTTGTAAACAGCAAAAAGATGGATTACATTTTCTTGGAATATTCTTTCCATCTTTTTACCTTAAATTAGTGCCTGTCCTTGAAGGTGAGATTGGTTTCTTGTAGACAAGAAGAAGATGGATTTTGTTTGTTAATCCATTCAACTAGCCTGTGTCTTTTGACTAGGTAGTTTAGTCCACTGATATTTAAAGTTATTATTGAAAGACTTGTATTGGTTGCCATCATTTTGATTACTATTTGCATTCTTTAATTTTGTGTTTCCACAATTATACCTTTATTTAGTTTCTTTCATTTCTCCTTGGGTGTAGTTGTCCCTTTCTCGTTCCTTGTATTGCTTCAAGTATTCTTTGAAGGGCTGGTTTTGTGGATATGTATTCTTTCAGACTATTCTGTCATGGATGATTTTTCTTTCCCCCCAACTATAATAGATATTTTTGCTGAGTAAAGTAGTCTGGGCTGGCATGTACGGTCATTTAGAACTGGAAATACCTTGGTCCAGTCTCTTCTGGCTTTCATAGTTTGCATTGATAAGTCAGCTATAATTCTGATGGGCTTTCCTTTGCATGTGACTTGTTTTTCTTTTGCTGCTTTCAGTATTCTCTCTTTTTTCTGTGATTTAGTGTTTTTACTATGATACGCCATGGAGAGTTTCTTTTCTGGTCCTGCCTATTTGGTGTTCTATGTGCTTCTTATATTTGTATGGGGATGTTTTCCCTTAATTTTGGTAAGTTCTCTTATACAATCCTGTTTAAGACCTTGCCAATACTGTTAGCCTGAGATTCTTCTCCTTCCTCTATGTCTATAGCACATAGATTTGGTCTTTTCTTGGTGTCCCACATCGCCTGCATATTCCATTCCTGTGTTTTTTTAAAAGGCCAAAAAAATTTTTATATTCTTTGCTTCAGTGGTCTAATTCTTCAACTTTATCCTCCAGTGTTGATATTGTTTTCCATTTCATTTATTCTAGTGATGAGTCTTTCTCCTGTTGGTTCAAGATGGCTTATTGAGTTTTTCACTTCCTTCTTCATTTCAGCCTGAGTTTTCTTCAATGTTTCTATTTCTTTTGTGAATTCATTCAGAAGTTTATCCTTATCTTTTTTAGTTCTTTGATTTGTTTGTTTGTGTGCTCTTTAAATTCATTGAATTCCTTGATCATGTTTATGACTGTTCTTTTTAATTCTGTGTCCTGAGTTATTTCTAGAGGGTTCTCCTTTTAGAACTCTTCTACAGATCTTATGGAGTTTGGTGGAGACATAGCGTTTTGGATTTCCATTTTATTGTTTTATTCGTTGTGATTTTGGCATGTGAATTTCTTTTGCTGTTTGTGATTTTGGTATCAAATCTTCTTTTGTTGAGCTGAGGTTTGCTTCTGTTTGTATTATTGGTATGCCTTAGTTTTCTTATTGGGTTTGTAGAGCTGATTGGTGTAGGTTTCAGGTTCTCTCAGATTTTATTTTGGAGGGAACTGATGGCTTCAGATCAGCTATTCAGGAGTTCCCACAGAAGCCCAAGTCAGGCTCCAGTCAGGTATGCGCAGGCTTCCTTCAAACGTTTGGACTCCTACTAGCAGGTACTCAGAGTACAACTTGGGAGGCTCCCTAAGAGGAGGCCCAATTTTGGCACTCTCAGGCAGTCTGCTGAGTTCTCAGCCCCTACACTAGGCAGAGGCCAGATCAGATATTCTCAAGCTGTCTGCTGAGTTCTCATTGTCTAAGCCAGAAGGAGGCCAGAATAGCCACTTTCAGGCTGTCTGCTAAGGTCTGAGCCTTACCCTACCATAGGACAGAGGTCTGCCCTGGTGCCATGAGAGGGGCCTCAAGTAATCCCAGTTATGGATGTTGGGCCAAATTGTTCTTTATTAAGAATAATAAGGTGGTAACAGTTTCTCCATGGGAGAAGCTCCACCTTCAGGGACAATTTGTGGGCTGCTCATAAGGGTTAGGGTATTGGGAAGTGGGGAGGTGGGTAAGGCTAGTGCCTGTGACACAGTTTAGAGATTTTGAGAAAATAGGGGCTATTTGTTTTCCTAGGTAACACAGTCTCTGTGTTGGGTGTTTTACACAGTTCCTGGGTTGGAAATTCGCTCAATTCTGAGGTTTACCTAAGGTTTACTCACCCAGTATGGGGCCTTTTGGAAGTTAGCTCAGGTCCCTAAGTCCAGGCACTTATCCTTCATTAGAGAGCCCATGAACATATTTACACATAATGGTCAATTGTTCTTCTGAAAGGGTGTCAGGAATGTACACTGGAGTCAGGCATGATGGCACAGGCCTTTGATCTCAGAACTTGGGAGGCAGAGGCAAAGGGATCATTGTGAGTTCGAGGCCAGCCTGGTTTACAAAGCAAGTTCCAGGCTAGCTGGCACTAAAAGGAGACCCTGTTTCAAAAAGACAGAAAAAAAAAAGAATGTACACTGGAGCAAGGGTAGCCTCTTCAACAGATGATGTGGAGGAAATTGAGTATCTGTATAAAAAAGAATTGAATTTGATGCTTATTTTACACCATACACACAGAAAATTAATTCAGACTGGAATAAAAATCTGAACTACTAACAGGAACACTAAAATTCCTTAAAGTAAACTTGGTGGGAAAGTTTCATGATGTTGGTCAGAAACAATTTAATGAGATGACCTGGAAGGCAACAAAAGTAAAAACTGTGGCTATCAAATTAAAAGGGGTGCTGCACAGCAAATGAAACCAACCAAGTAGATCAATGATGGGCATAACAGGAGAGTACCTTTGAAAACCATATAACAGGTAAGAGGCTAGTTTCCAAAGACATGAAGAACCATTACATAAACATACTGTTGTGGTTTGAATGAGAATGCCCTGCATAGTCTCCAAGTATTTGAACACTTTGTCCCCAGTTGGTGGTACAACTTTCAGAGGTTTAGAAAGTGTGGCCCTCCTGGAAGAAGCATGTCACTGGGGGTGGGCTTTAGACTTGGCACTTCCAGTTTGACTCCCTCTGCATCCTGTGTGTGCTTGAAGATATGAGCACTTCATTTTCTACTCTTGTTGCCTCCTACTATGCCTCCCTTGTCATGGTAGACTCTTATGCCTCTGGAACAATAAACCCAATAAACTCTTCCTTCTGTTAGTGACCTTGATCATACTGTTTATTAAAGCAACAGAAAAGTAACTGATATAGAAGTTGGTACCAAAAGTGGGGCGTTGCTGTTAATAAACTGATCGTGTTTTTTTCAAGTAATGTGGAAGACTTTGGAAGTTTGGACTAGAAAAGTGGTTGAGTGCTGTAGCAGAGCTTAACATGCTGTTCTAGCAAGGTCCTAGCTCAGGCTCAAGATGCTCTAGAGAGAGATGGCAACAATGACTTAAACATTAACTGGGATATTTTGGCTAGAAATCTAGCTTGTGTGTGCCTATGACCTAAGAACTTCCCCGAGGAAAAACTAAAATGTAATGGACTAATTTTTTGGTGGAAGAAATTTCAAAATTGTCTAATGTTAAATCAGTGGCATAATTATTAATGATGAATATCACATAAATCTATAATGAAAAAGAGGAAGTGGGGCAGTAAGAAAGACAACATGTATAGTTTGAAAAGGAAGAGACTAGGAAGCTTGATGTGGCAGCTGAGATGTGTTTCTGGAAGAGAAGTTCCCATGGTTAAGGATGTTAGAATGATTATAGAGAGGCCTCCAGGTTTTCATTTAATAATGGAGAAGTGCCCTAAGGGCAAGACCCCACCCAGCTTAGCTTCCATCTTGTGAATGGAGAAAGCATAAAGAGTTTTCTCAGCTCCAGAAAACTACAACATACAAAAGCTGCTGATAATGTGGATGAATGATAGGGGCCAAGGTCCATCCTAAGGTGGCAGCTGAACTGGGCAGTGTTGTTTACATGGTGTCATCTCTAGAGGCATGACAAATGCAAGAGGGAGAGGGCTCATACATTCTTCCTCCTCAGTTTCAGAGAACCACTGAGACCAGGCATCATGTAGCAGCGAAGTCACTGTATAAAGGCCAAGAGGCAATGAGAGACCATCATGTGAAGCTGGGAAGGTAAAGCCTGGTTGGCAGCAGAGACCCCAAGAAGACATTGGAGATGCTAGAAATGTGAGAAATCTGCCAAGGAGAGCTGCATACAGGGAGTTGTACCTGCCCAAGAGGAAGATGTTGAATGCAATAAAGCTGGAGGGCAATCGCCATCTAAGCCCTTTGGAATTAAAGTCCTATACATCAGATATGGAGCTACAGGACTTGGTCTTTTCCCTATTGATTATTCAGTCTTGTTTTGGTGCAGTATTTCCTCAATATTCTCCCATTCCTCCCTTTGGAATGGAAATGTGTATTCTGTTTCATTGTATATTGTAAGTATGTAATTAGGTTATTTTTGTTTTGTTTTGTTTTGTTTTTACTTTACGGGGGCCTACACTTCAGATTTCCTTGAGAGCCAGAAGAAACTTTGGACAATGGACTTTGAATATTATGCTAAGACTGTTAAATATTTGGGGGAGTTTTTAAAAAATTATTTAGTTCATAACCAAATGATTAGAAGAGGCATTTCATTACAACAGAATTAACATATTCAATAACAATTTCCAGAGCTAAGATGCTTCTCTTTCAAAATTGGCTGTAAAATATTAGGTTTACAGTTGAATTAATATAGTTATACAATATTGTACACCGTATAAACCCTATAAAACATAAAATTAAATGAGGTTTTAAACTTCGAAAAAGATCTCGATTTCATTATCAAAATACACAGTTTCATACAGAAAAATTCATTTTTAATACAACTGACACTAAGATGCATATGCGTTTCTAATCTCTATATATCTGATTATTAGTAGTCACATTCAGTTACTTTCTGAGCTCCTCAGCATCTAAGCATGGATATAAAGTCATCAGGTAGATTTCAATGGTAATATTTTTCACATCTACTACTTAAGGAGCAAATTTTTACGCTTTGAAGAATTTTTTTATACACCCACTTCCCAGGTAGCACCCTCCCATAGCCTCCTTTCCCTCGCTAGAGCCCTTATACTCTGATATCCCTGCTATTGTCTGCTGTGTTGTCAGCACCCCAGCCATTCCCTAATACTTGTCCTTCTGGTGAATCTAGTCAGCCTATCTAGAGGTCTTTGTTTTAGGAGGGTCAGCTGTTCCTCATCTAGTGGTAATCAGTTGTCAATAGTCCTTTGGATAAGATTGGGGTCTGCTGTTCAAGTTCCCAGTTCTATGCTGGGTTACTATCTGGAAATCCCTTTGGCCACGCTGGCCAACAACTCAGAAGGAGATATCGCCTGTCTGACATTGTTGCCTGCTATGAAGCCTTTAGCTATACATATGGTCTCTTATGAAATTATATCGACCCCTTTAATCTTTGGTTATACTTTCCTTTTGGGTGTTTAAGGCCACACAGTTGGTCCAGACAAACCAATTTATTTTTACTCTTAAGGTCATTTAAGGATCTGTTCCTCAGAGGTCACATGGGCTTGGGAGGAGCCTCTGGGCCTTTCTTTTACCAGTTCCACCTATGTGAAGATAAGTCAAAGGTCCTGCTCAACCATGGTTAGCTTCACTTGGAAGCATGGAGGAAATCACTCCTCTGTGTTGACCCTCCCCTTTATAGACTGGAGACTGGTTCAAGTGCCTCTGGTGGGGTCTCCTTGGCCTCCTTGATCAAGATGACAGGTGATCCACCACCATTATAGGACATTTTGAGAGATGCTCATAGTCCCCTCAAACTAGTAGACCTAGAAGGGCAAGGAGCAAAAAGTGTCCTTTATGTCCCTCTGTCCAAATTATTATAGACCTCAAAGTATGTCTGTTAAGCACCCAAGAAGGTTAGTTCCATCAGTCTGGTATTTTTAATTACTGTGTGTCATGTAGATAAATCTTAGGCAAAGAGCAGTTGTCCTCAGATAAACCTTACCTAGACATATATTTCTTGATCTGCTATGTATAATTTGTCAGTAGGTTGTAGGAATAATATGGTTTTCACTGGTTTTCAAAGCTAGCTAGGCATTGCTTATCTCTCACATTGTCTCACCCCTCCATCATGGTTTTCCCTCTTAAAGTGCCCCCATTTCCCCCCTTTCTCCCTTAATAATACCCTTCTCCTATGGTCCTACCTCTCTTGAGCTCCTTCTTTCCCTTTATGCCCTAGGTTCCTTGTATACCTTCCCTCCCCCCTCCCTTAAACTAACCCAATTTTTATCCATATCTCCCTTATTAAGGCCTGTTTCCTACAGGCCTCCCTTA
>NW_008353234.1:1650997-1684257 GCF_000622305.1 Nannospalax galili | reverse complement strand
ATTCATCAGGATTTGGTGCGAGGATCCACATATGAGGGAAAACATATGTCATTTCTTTTCCTGAGTCTGAGTTACTTTACTTAGTATAACTGTTTCTAGTTCCATCCATTTACCTGCAAATTTCATGATTTCATCTTTCTTTACTGCTGAGTAAAACTTCATCGTATATATGAACCACATTTTCATTATCCACTCATCAACTGAGGGAGACCTAGGTTGCTTCCATATCTTAGCTATTGTGAAAAAAGCAGCAACAAACATGGATGTACAAGTGTCTCTGCGATAGGATGAGTTCTTTGGGCATATGCCAAGGAGTGGTATAGCTTGGTCAAATGGTAGGTTCATTTGTCGTTTTTTAAGAGTTCTCCACACCAGCAGAGTTCAGCCCCACCAGCAGTGGATGAGTGTTCCCCTTTCCCCACATCCTGTTCAACATTTGGTACTATTTGTTTTCTTGATCTTAGCCAGTCTGACTGGGGTAAGGTGGAATCTTAAAGTGGCTTTAATTTGCATTTCCCTAATTATTAGGGATGTTGAACATCTTTTAAGATGTTTCATAGCCATCTTTACTTCTTTTGAGAACTCGCTGTTCAGCTCCTTAGCCCATCTTTTAATTGGGTTGCTTCTTGTCTTGGTTCTCTGTTTTCTGAGTTCGTTATAAATTCCGGTTATTAACCCTCTGTCGGATGTGTCACTGGTGAACATTTTCTCCCATTCTGTGGGTGTTCTGTTTGCTTCCTTGGATGTCTCCTTTGATGTACAGAAGTTTTTTAGTTTAATGAGGTCCCCTTTGTTAATTCTTGCCCTTGTTTCCTGGGCAATTGACGTATGGTTTAGAGAATCCTTTCGTACGCCTATATCTTGTAGGTTATTCCCAATGTTTTCTTCTAATAGTTTCAGAGTTTCAGGCTTTACATTGAGGCCTTTGAGCCATTTGGAATTGGCTTTTGTGCAGGGTGAAAGATAGGGGTTTAGTTTCATTCTTCTACAGGTGGACATGTGGACATCCAGTTTTGCCAACACCATTTGCTGAACATGCTGTCTTTTCTCCAGTTGATGTTCTTGGCCCCTTTGTCAAATATCAGGTGGCTGAAATTGTATTTACTCATATTTAGGTCTTCAATTTTGTTCCATTGGTCTATGGGTCTATTTTTGTGGGGACCTAAAGGCCCCACCTTGCATAGGTCCAAAAGGAAGTTACTGGGGGCGCGGCCTGGCTTGCTTTGAAAGTCTGACGAATACTTCTGTACTGCTGAGGAGTACATGATCAGCGCGTGACCATCCTTAAGATATACCCTCAGGGGGAGAGGGGGGAGATCCAGGTGCCTTTATAAGCTTTGGAACACTTGCAATAAAAGAGTCTCTGCCTGACTAAGACACCCCGTTGAGTCTGAGTGTCCCGGGGTAATGGGGGCGGTGTGGGCTGGCGAACGGCATGCTTATTCATCCCCAATCCTCACCTCACCAGGGGTCTCGGGTTCAAGTCCCCGGCATCTGGCGCTCAACGTGGCACTCAAAGGAAGATGAAAAGAAGAAAAGAAAGAGGTAAGAAAGAAGCAAAAATGGATTGGGGCTAATTGAGAGGTTCAGGCTAAGCAAGACCCTAAAAATTGAGTAATGCAATTTTTAAGTTTGAAGACCCAGTGCTTAAAGCACTGAGAGATATGCTTAAAAGCAGGGGATTGGATTTGTCAGATCCCATAGCTCAAAAGGTTTGGGCAGAGGCGATTCATTTGGCTCCCTGGCTACTTGGGGCTAATGTTTTTACTAGGGATACATGGAAATCATGGAAAGGGTTTTGGGGGGAAAGGCAGAATTGCAAGAGAAGTGAACCCAAAAGCAGCCAAAATAACAAGCTGCACCTTCGGTGTGCCCTGGCCGGCCTCAGAGCCTCTCGGGCAGAAGGGCAGGGCAGAGCAGAGTGCACGGGGTCAGCAGCGAAAGAGCCCACCCCACCCACCTTGAACTAACGTGTGCACATGGACCACCCCCCGGCTGGTGACCAGCGGGAGTCGGGCTCGCGTGACTGTGACCTGCGCAAGTCAGGGGCTCGAGGAAAAGCGGGGCAGGGACTGCCCCCTGGCCGGTGATCCGCGGCTGGCGGCCATGGCTGCCGGGTGCATTTACAAAAAGAAAAAAAAAAAAAAAAAAAAAAACCACCTTTGGCTGTGTGCCGAGACTGGCTCCAGGACAGCAGAAAAGGCCCGGGGGAAGGTGGTTCAGGGAGGGGCCCCACCCCTTCAGTTCTGGGGGTGGCCAGGGAAACACCCCACCCCCAAGTGCTACAGCCCTGTGGGCAGCAGCACTCACCAAAACCCAGGCCGAGGGAGCCCTTAGTACCCAAAATGGATCTTGAAATAGGTGGCAGGAGGTTTCGCTGCCTAGTGGACACAGGGGCTGATAGAACCATTCTTAGAAAGGAGGAGGTCCCATCATGATGGCACATAGTTTCTGGGCCCCGAATCCTAGGTGTGGGAGGATACACCCCATCAGAAGAGACTTGAGAATGGTTCACCTGGCAGGATGCAGATGGAGCTAAAGGGGAGGTGCAGCCCCTGGTGGGGGCAGGGCTATCCGCCAACCTTATAGGAGAAGATATTTTGGGGGAAACACAGGCCTGCATAACCATTGATAGCAAGGCCTTTTATGATGACCTTTTGGATCTTGAAGAGCCTGATAGGCTTCCTGAGTCAGCAACTCAAGGGTTGTCTCGCCATATCAATTACAGGGGGACCCAAAGAAAGAGCATTGGGTTCACCCCCAATTCTAAGGGCCACTGCCCCTCAGGTTCCGGCTATCCGATGGTCCTCTGGGGTGCCGGTATGGGTGGAGCAGTGGCCATTACCTGAGACAAAGCTACAGGCTTTAAAGGAAATTGTGCAGAAACAATTACGGTTGGGCCACATCCAGCCTTCTGTAAGTCCATGGAACACACCTGTCTTTGTTATTAAGAAAGCCTCTGGCAAATGGAGAATGTTACAAGATTTGCATAAAGTCAATGCTAGAATGACCCTAGTGGGGTCATTAAGGGGCCTGCCTTGGATCCCTGCTATTTCCTCAGATTTATTTCTTATAGTTATACACATTAAAGATTGTTTTTTCTCTATCCCTCTACAACCCCAGGATTGTGAAAAATTTGCTTTCTCTGTATCTTCCACCAACTTTAAAATACCTGATGAGAGTTATGAATGGACTGTTTTACCCCAAGGTATGGCCAATAGCCCAGCATTCTGCCAAAGCTATGTGAAGACCCTTTTGGGGCCTGCTCACTTGCTGCCACATGCCACAGTGTACATTTATATGGATGATATAATCTTGGGAGCTCCAAGCCCCCAACAATTAGAAAAGTTATATAAAGTTACTCAGAAATGTCTACAGACCTGTGAAAACTGGCCCAACTTCCTGCTCTTGGTCCGCCTCCAAGTTACATGTATTTCCCATAAAAGCTGCCTCCCCTATTACCTAGACTAAGGTACCCTGTTCTGAAAAATTACTGGTCAGTCTCTCTTAAAGTGTCTCCAGTCTCTTCAACAGGTCCAAGCTACAGTCCTTTCTAATATCTCAGCCATCTTCCTGGTTCCCTGTGCTACACCTTGCCACCCCTTCCAAAAGGAGAAAGAAGCCAACAGCTCCTGGTTCCATTGCTAGTTTGATTGGAATCCATGCCTTGTTTCCAGTTCTAACAATATTTCACATCCTTCTCTTCCCAGGTCCAATGACTGGGCTTTGCCTAATTAATTGGTTGTTACCCCATTCTGAAAATTTACAGTTCATAGCCTCTGTCAAATTAATGCACCTGAGAGCCCAGTACAACTGGCTATCAGCTAAAGATATTGAATCGACACTTTGACTCTGTCCTAAGAGCATAAGGAATAGAAAGTCAAAACTAACTCCATTTTGCTGTAGCTGACTTTTGCTTTACCCTGTGTTTTTGCCCAGCCATTCCCACTTCAGCCAGCCAGGCAGAACATCTCACACAGGCAATTTCAGGGAGTACATTTTTTTTACAACACTGGGGAAACTTCCAAGTAGCCAGGTAGCATATCTGAGTAGTATGTCCTCCCTCCTAGCCTAACCAAAACATTTATTAATTGAAAACCTCTTGTTCACTGACCTTCCCCTGGTCTAATGTAACTATGGTTATCTGATAATACTATGGTTATTGATTTTGTCCCTGGCGTGGTGTAATTATGGTTTTAAGCTTTATAAACTGTGTCCTGCTTTTCCTTGAGGTCGAATTCTTTTGTGTATTAGTCCCCTCTCTGACTGCTGGCTATTAATAAAGGATTCCTAATTCAACCATTATTATGTGTCATTCCTCTGTGCATCTCACTTGTTATTACAGCATCATTTAACAGTGGATTGCATATGTGACAGTGGTTCCATAAAACTATGTTAACTGGTGACTTTGTTGCTCTTTTAACATTATATGTTTATATAATGAGATTACCCAGTGACACACGTCTTAGACTGCATCATCACTTTTTGTTGACTCATGACTGCATATATATCAAAGGGGATTTATTCAAGGAGCTAGATTTTAAATATTAGGAAGTCCCATGGCAGACTATTCTAGCTGAAGGTCTGCCAGGATTCTCATGTTGTGGCTCAGTTTAAGTCTGAAGGCCTGAGAACTTGTGGGGGGATGAAACTCAGTAAATTCTGGAGTGTAAAATAATTCTGATGTCTAAGGCTAAGAGAAAAGGGCATACCTGTTCCAGAAGAGAAACAGACATTTCTGTGTGGTTTTTTCCATATGGGTTAGGGGAGTGCTAGTTGAAGCCTGAGCCTATTTATTGAAGGAAGACCTCTCACACTCAGTCTACAGACTAACATTCAGTTCTCCTTTAGGAACACAGTCACAGAAACACCTACAAGTAATGCTTTTCTGAGTATTGAACAATCCAGTCACATTAGCAACTAAAATGAGCAATGTCTGAGACTGTGTCCAGTATATTTTTTGCATTGTTTTCAAAATGTATGAGTATGATCAATACTTCCATTTTGGGCAAAAAACTAAGATTTAGGAAAAAGAAGAAATTGGAAACTGTACATTTTTTTAAGTGAGTGTGAGATCTACAGCAGTCTTACTTGAGCATGTGCTTTTAGTGAACAAATCATGATGTTTTTAATATACAAATATAATGAAGATCCCTTAAATAGACCAACTACATAGAATTATTTTAACATATTTAAAATTTTAAAAATTTGCTGCTATTCCCAACACTTTCATGCATATTTCATCTATGTGTCTCAAAATTAAAGAAACGGACATTTCTGATGAATCAAAGGGCTAGGAACTGTAAAAGAAATCTAAAGAAAGATTAACAAAATAACAGATTATGGAGAAATCCTGATCTGAAAAGTATAGACTAGGGGCTTGAGATCTAGCTCACCGTTTAAAAGCATATACTGCTCTTCCAGAGGACTCAAGTTCAGTTCCTAGCACCTATGTCAGGCAGTGCACAACAAGCCCAGCCCCCACCCACAGTTTTCTCTCTTCAAAGTCCTAAAGAACCATCTCTGGGATTTCTGAGTACTTATATTGCATTTGTTGATAACCTCAGTTAGTAGTCAAACACTGGGTCACAATATATAGTGTTACACTACTTGTTAATTTATGGCTCAAAGTATGGAAATTCCTATTACATCATATGTAGATTTTCTTCCACCAGAAATTCTGTGGGCTCATATTTTTAACAGAAGCTTTTCATTTGAAACTTAATCAACGAATATGTGTGTGTGAGTGTGTGTGTGTGTGTGTTAAGAAAACCCACTCAAATATGCACAATGTATCAGTTAAAATTAGGGAAATAGTTTGTGAGATAAATTTGAATTGATCTAGAAGGGAAACATTATTCTTAACCTACAAAATCCCTTTGAAAATTGAACAGATGCTATTTTTCAATGTAAACACATAATTTTTAGCTGATAAATAGAGTTTATAAGGAAAAGGTTTTGAGGCTGGAGAGACAGCTCATTGGTTGAGAGAACTGGCTGTTCTTCCAGAGGCCCTGGGTTTGAGTCCCAGCACCCCACAGGGTGGCTAACAACCATCCATAACTCCAGTTTCAGGAAATCTGACACCTCTGATCTCCGTGGCCATTACATGACTTTGGGAGCACTTACATACCTGCAGGCAATATATGCATACACATAAAATAAAAATAGTAAACATTTTTTAAAGAGAAAGTTTTTGTTTCTTTAACTGGCAGAGGAGTAGATAATTAAGAATTACAGTATTACAACCTTTGAACTTAAGTCCTATGAGAAAACTGGAAGGGATAGATAGGAAAAATAACTTCCTTGTTCGTAATATGGACTATTTCTCCTGCCGTAAGTTGAGCTGAATTTAACTCTTTTGGGATTTATTAAGCAAAAAAAAACCTATTTCCGATACACAGCCATTTTGTTAGAAGAGTATTCAAAATTTTCAGTACATTTTCCCCTATTAATCTTATGCCTAGAACCAAATTTGACATATGAGCCAATCATTAAGTGATAAATTAATAAAGGCATTAATGATGAAACTAAAAACTTCATATACATATATCACAAACTTTTACCAGAAAATTATTTCTCATATTTCATAGGAGGTGTGTGAAAGATATAATCTTTCTCTCTTTCTCTCTCTCTCTTTTTTTCTATCTCTCACCAACTGTGCAAACCTTCACCGCTCCCATAGGCTTATCTTCAATAAAAATTATTGCTTTAACTATAGAGCGTTAAAACTATTACTGTTTCTGAATGTCTATTTCCTGAGGGTCCAACAGTCCTAGAAGCATTGGTGAGAAAAGTTGGGTGAATTTGGAAATCTGATGTTACTTTTTTCTCTAAATCTCTGAGTTCTAAAATTCATTATTTTTGCTACTCATTAGACACTATATATACTTCCTTGTGCTGCTATACTTACCTTTATTTCTGATAACTTTATTTCCATTTGAAAAGAGAACATGTACTCAATTGTAGGAGATGAAATAACATCTTTTAATAAATAGGAACATAATCTTAATTGCTTAGAAGACAGAAGGATATGTTCAAGAAAATCCTCACCAAAACAAAACCAGGATGTAACCCATTCAAAACATATAAGTGATTACAAAGTATCACCACATCTCATATAAATAGACGATTGATAGATATAGATAGATAGATAGATGATAGATAGATTGATGATAGATAGAGAGATGACAGAGAGATTTAAAAATATACATAAAATATAAACATATTCACACATACTCGTTTCCTTTACTGACAGAGGACTGCCTTTTACATTCTTAAAATACTATCTAATCTTATTTTGAAAGTGTTTTGACACAGTTTGTACATTGTGATATCATGTACTTGGCTAAATGTTTTGACCCCTCTAAAAATCCGAATTTTACCACTTTTAAGTCTTGAAACACTGAAATTCAGATTTATTTGAAAATTCAATTCATTGACAAAATATGAACTAAATTTATCATGATTCAAAAAGTTTTAATTTGTTGTTTTTAGTTCCAAGTAATATGAGAATATTTCTTCCATTTTTATTTCAAAAATATCACTGCTCACTACCAAGACCAGATTGACATATTCAGTGATATGCAGTATACATGCCCGTTCATCTTCTAAAATGTGAGAAATTTGAGTTGTAAAATGTAACAGATCCTAAGACTTTGAGTAACCATGTATAATTTGTACCATTCATTGAACTTGCATTTTTTTTGCTATGCTCTTTCAAGTAATTGATCAAAATAAAGCAAATAAAATCTGCAAAAAGTTAGGCCAAATAATTCTAACCTTGATATATATGAAGATAATGTTTTAGATTTAGTCATTTAACATTAATTCCTGCAATAAAATTTCCTATAAATAATTCAGATAGTTCTTGATCCTGTTTCATACAGGAGAGAAATCATACAATGGAGCAATAATCCATATTGTTTTTCTTACATTCTGTACACATTCTCACACTGATGACTCACTTTGGAGTATAGCAGTTTAGTACACTTTACTCATTGCAATGAACGCTGACATTAAGCTGCATGTATGAGAAATAAATTTAATGGTGATTTAAAATTTAAATGAATCAGTAATTTTTAAAGGTACACAAAATAAAAAATTATTTATATGATTATTAAACATAAAATACAAATATTTTCATTCCTATAGGCAGTCTAAAATATTTTACTTCTCATTTAATAACTTTTTAATTTTTTAACTTTTTACTGAATTTTGCAAATTTCATACAACATATTTTGATCATGTGTATGTCCACTCCCCTATCTGAAACACTTTTAGTGCCCCCTGCCTGATTTCATGTACTCTTTCATACATATTAAAGACTGTCAAGTCAAATTTGTGTACACAAATGTCCTTTGGTGTGGGCTCATCCTATCTAGCATCAATTCCTTGGTTAACCTATCTAGCATCAATTCCTTAAAGAAAACTGACTTCCACTTTCCCAGAAGCTATCAGTTATCAGTTGTTCCTGAGCTAACGTTGGGGCTTCTTACACACTTCTCCATTTGTATGCTGGAATTGTGTCTGGCATAAGCTTATGTGGGTCTTGTGCAATCTGTTATCATTGTTATGAGTGCATATAAGTAACTGAGCAGGTATCTGAAAAACTAT
This sequence comes from Nannospalax galili, assembly GCF_000622305.1. Taxonomy (NCBI): domain Eukaryota; kingdom Metazoa; phylum Chordata; class Mammalia; order Rodentia; family Spalacidae; genus Nannospalax; species Nannospalax galili. Next base: position 1,675,641 of record NW_008353234.1, on the reverse strand, counting down.
TATTTTCCTTCTGGCATTCAACCATCTAGGGCTTTTACAATATTTCTGCCCCCTCTTCCACAATGATCCCTGAGCCTTGGGTGGCAGAGTTTTTATGTAGGTGTCCTATGTAGGGATAAACACTCTGCAGTGCCGGGCGGCAGGTCTCTCTCTCTCCGCGGCTGCGGGTGCAGGTGGGCTCTGCAAGCGGCTGCAGGTGGGCTCTGTGCCAAGCTGCAGGCAGGCTCTGCACCAGGCTGCGGGAGGCTCGGGCTAGCTGCGGGAGGCTCCCCCTCGGCTCATGGGTTGTTGGCCACTGATCCACAAGGGTGGGGGGGGGATCAGGAGCAGCGAGCGCAGAAGCAGCGAGTGAGTGCTGACGGAAGACAGGTCTCCCAGGAAGACTGATCACAGGCTGGTCCCAGGCGCAGTGAAACACAGCTCCACACACAGTGAAAACAGCTCAGCCAAATTCAGTGACACAGCTCCAGCCAAGTTCAGTGATACAGCTCCGTTTATTAGGGGGAAAACCAGAGGATTTATAGTGTGGAGGCAGTAGCAAAAGCCTCAGTTGATAGGTGCTCATAGTATGCTTTATTTACATGTGGCGGTGGGCTTCTATCTTTCAGGCTGTCAGACAGTGCCTGATTATCATATAGAAAAAACCTGGTAGTTTCTATGCCAGAGGTCATGTTTCAGATAAGGCATCTGTGCCGGCACTTCAAGGTGAGCCAGGAAGAGAGCAGGAGGCCCCCTGCTGAAAAGGGGAGTCTCTCCATCAGGCGCCAAGCCCCTCAGGGCTATCCAGACATGGAGAAACTGCAACCCTAACAGCAGGGTTCCCCAACACTGCAGTCTCTTATTCTCTGTACTTTGGCTACTTGTGGCTCTCTGGGTTCATCGCCAATCTCCTGCATGAGGAAGCTTCTCTGGTGAGAATTGAGAGATGCATTAATATTTTTTCTGCCCCTTGTTTCATGACGCTCCCTGAGTTATAAAGGTAGAGGTTGCAGTGTAGATGTGTCACTTCAGGCTTGACACCTCACAGACATGTATTCTCTGTGTTTGACCAGTTGGGAAAATTCATAGTAGTCTCTATCTGTTCTAAAAAAAAACTTCTTTGATGGACAGCGAGAGGTACACTTTTATGTCTAAGGATTTGGAGCTAGGGTCCACAAGTGAGTGAGACCAAAAATCTCTTGTTTTACTGAGTCTCTGATACTTCACTTAGTGCAACAGTTTCTGGTTCCATCCATTTACCTGAAAGTTTCATGATTTTATATTTCTTTACGACTAAATAGAACTCCATTGTGCAAATGTACCACATTGTTGTTACGTATTCATCAGTTGAAGAACATTTAGTTTGTTTCCATTTCTTGACTATTGTAAAAAAGGGTAGCAATAAACACTGTTGTGTAGGTCTCTCTGTAGTAGGATGAATTCCTTGGGTACATGCCAAGGAATTATGGCATGGCCCACTCATGTAGTCAATTTATTTTTAGATTTTATGTATTTTACAGACTGATTTCTATTCTATTTGCACCAGTTTGCAATCCCACCCACAGTGAATTGAGGATTCCCCTTTCCTCACATCCTTGCCAACATTTGGAGTTATTTCTTCTCTTGAACTTACCCAGTTTGAATGGGGTAAGATGAAATTTTAGAGACGTTTTAATTTGTATTTCCCTAATTACTATGGTATTTCTTAGCCACCTTAATTTTCTTTTTTGGTGGGGAGAGGGAGGGGAACTCTCTGATCAGTTCCATAACCCAGTTTTAAATTGGGTCATTTGCTTTCTTTTTCTTTTTATTTTCTTTTTATTGCTTATTTTTTTATTTGCTTCTTCGTGTGTTGTCACTATTAATCCTCTATCAGATATATAGCTGGTAAAGATTTTCTCCTATTTTGTAGGCTTCCTCTTCACTAGATTGGTTGATTCCTTTGCTGTATCAAACATTTATAGTTCAATGGCGTCCCATTTGTCAATTGTTGACTTTAATTTCTGAGTGATTGAAGTCAGGTTTAGAAAGTTCTTTCCCCTGTAGGGAATTGCCTATGTTTTTATCTAATAGTTCATTTCATGTTTCACATTGAGGTCTTTGAACCATTTAGATTTGATTTTTGTGCAGGGTTACATACATGTGTCTAATTTCATTTTTCTACATGTGAAAACCCAGCTTTCACAGCACTGTTCGTTAAATATGCAGTCTTTCCTCCAGTGCATATTCTTGGCACCTTTGTCAAATATCAAATGGCTGAAATTGGGTGCCTTCATGTTTGTGTCTTCTACTTTGTTCCATTGATCTACATGTTTGGTTTTGTTCCAATAACATGCTTTTTTATGACTATAGTCCTGTAATATAGTTTGAAAGCTGGTATGGTAATGCCCCTAGATTTGCTCTTTGTGCTGAGGATTACTTAGGCTATCCCTGGGCTTTTGTGATTTCATATGAATTTTAACATTCTTTTCTCTGTTTCTGTGAAAAATGTCATGGTGATTTTGAATGGTATTGCATTGAATCTATAAATTGCTTTTCATCAGATGGTGATTTTCACAATATCCATTCTACCAAGCTTTGAGCATAGGAGGTCTTTCCATTTTCCAGTGTCCTCCTCAATCTCTTTCTTCAAAGATTTAGTGTTTTCATTGTAGAGGTCTTTAATGTCTTTGATTAGGTTTACTCCTAGATATTTTGTAAGGCTAATGTGAATGGGAGCATTTCTGTGATCTCTTTCTCTGACTGCTTGATCTTGAGATATAGTAAAAGGCTAGTGATTTTTGTAAAGTGATTTTGTATCCTGCCACTTTGCTGAAAGTGTTGATCATTTCTAGTTTTCTTGGGGAATTTTTGCGAGCTTAAATGTATAATATAGTATCTTCTGAAAATAGGGATGATTTGACCTCTTCTGATTAGTACCTTTAATTTCTTTCCTTTGTCTTCTTGTTATAGCTAGAATTTCAATTGCTTATGTTGAAAAGGAGTGAAGCTAGAGTATAGTTTTGTCTGATACCTACTTTTAATGGGAACACTTCAAGTTTTTCTCCATTTAGAATGATGTTGGCTGTGAGTTTGTAATATATAGCCTTAATTATGTTGAGATAGATTCCCTCCCATCCATTTTTTAAAGGACTTTTATCATGATAGCATGTTGGATTTTGTCAAAGATATTTTTTTGCATCTGCTGAGATGATCATGTGATTTTTGTCTTTAAGTCCATTTATATGTTTTATTAAATTTATTATTTTACATACATTGAACCATCCCTGCATCTCTGGAATAAAGACCACTTGAACATGGTGTATATTCTTTTTGATATGTCTCGGTGTGGTTTTCAAGTTATTTTGTTAACAATTATTTATCTATGTCCATTAGGAATATAGGCCTCTAGTTTTGTTGTTGTTGTGTCTTTACCTGGCTTTGTTATTAGGGTAATACTGGTTTCATAGAAGGAGTTTTGAAGTTCTACTTCTGTTTCCATCTTTTGGAATAACTTAAGCAGAATTGGTTGTACATCTTCTTTGAATGTCTGAATGCCTGATAGAACTATGCTGTAAATCCATCTAACCTGGCTGTTTTTTTTCAGTTGGGAGTCTTCGTATTACTATTTTGACCTCCTTATGTGTTATGGATCTATTTCAGTCACTGACCTCTTCTTGGTTTAATTTTTGGTGCTTCCACTAAATTTAGAAATTCATTCATTTGTTTTACACTGTCTAATTTAATATATTCCCTTATCGTGTTTTGGATTTGGGGGTGTCTGTTGTAATGCTTCCCTGTTCATCTCTGATTTTGTTAATTTAGATTTGCTCTTTCTTTCTCTTGGTTAGCTGAGATAAGGGTCTGTCTATCTTGTTTATCTCATCAAATAACAAGCTCTTAGACTTGTTGATTCTTTGTTTTATTTATTTCTATTTCATTGATTTCTGCTCTGATTTTTGTTTTTTCTTCTAATCTCCTGCATTTGGGTTCAAATTGTACTTGATTTTCCAAATTCTTGAGTTGTGCCATTTAATCATTTATCTGTGCTTTTTCTGATTTTTAAATGTAAGGACTTAAAGCTATAAACTTCCCTTTTAGGGCTGTTTTTAATGTGTCCCAAAAATTTTGATGTGCTTTTTTTCATTTTTCTTTAGTTCCAGGAATAGTTTTATTTCTTTCTTGGTTTCTTCTTTGACCTATTAATCATTTAGGAATGTTTTCTTTAATTTCCATGGGTTTATGTAGTTACCAGAGCTTCTTTTGCTGTTGATTTTAACCTTTTTTTTTGCATTGTGGCCAGATAGAATGCATGGAATTATTACAATATTTTTGTATTTGTTGAGTTTTGCTTTGTACCCCAGTATATGGGCTATTTTTAGAGAAACTTTCACAGGTTACAGAGTAGAATGTATATTCTTTGGTTCTTGGGTGGAATATTCTGCAGATGTCTTTTAGTTCCAATTATTATGATATCTTTTAAAATATTTTTTAAAATATGTTGTTTATTATTTTTATTTTATGTGTATGAGTGTATTGCCTGCATGTATGTAAGTGCACCCATGTCGTGCAATGCTGTGGAGATCAGAATAAGGCTTCAGATTCCCCTGGAACTGGAATTAAGGATGGAACATAGCTGCCATATGGGTGCTGGGAATCAAACCCAGGTCCTCTGCAAAAGCAGTCAGTGCTCTTAACTGCTGAGCCATCTCTCCAGCCCCTTATGTATGATATCTTTTAATTTAGATGTTTCTCTGTTTTTTCTTTGTCCAGATGGCCTGTCTATTGGGGAAAGTGGGATATTGATGTCACCTACTATTACTGAATTGGGTATTATCTGTGTCTTGAAGATGAGTAGTACACTTTTTGTGAAACTGTGTGCACCAGATTTTGGTGCATATTCATAATTGTAATATATTCTTGATCAATTTTCCCTTGTTCAGAATGAAGGGATCTTCTTTACCTCTTCTGATTAATTTTAGTTTGAAGTCTATTTTTTTTTCAGGTATTAGAATGCCTGACAGTTTCTTGGCGGCATTTGCTTAGAATATTTTTTCCATCTTTTCACCCTAAGGTGATACTTATCCTTGAAGGTAAGATGAGGTATTTGTAGGCAAAAAAGAAAGGATATTAGTTCTTAATCCATTCTACTACCCTGTGTCTTTCGATTGGGTAGTTGAGTTCATTGATATTTAGAGTTATTACTGAAAGATCTTTATTGGTTACTGTAATTTTATTTTCTATTTGTATCCATAATCTTATGCTGTGTTTCTGTGATTGTACCTTCGTTTCCTTTCCGTAGTCACTTGGGTATGGTCATTCCTTTCTTCAGTCTTTTTTATTGCTTCAAATATTCTCTGTAGGACTAATTTTGTGGACATGAATTCTTTCAGCCTATTTGTATCATGGAAGATTTTTTTCCCCTTCAACTATAAAAGACAGCTTTTCTGGGTAAGATATTCTGCTTTGGCATCTATGGTCATTTAGAACTGGGAATACTTTGGTCCACGCTCTTCTGGCTTTTATAGCTTGCAACGAAAAGTCAGCTTATTGTTTTTCTCTTGAAGCATTCAGTACCCTCTCTTTGTCCTTTACAATTAGTGTTTTTATTATAATATGCTGTGGGTAGTTGCTGCTCTAATCCTCAGTATTCGGTATTCTGTGGGCTTCTTGTATCTGAATGGGTATGTCTTTCCAATAATTTAATTTAAGGAAGATTTATTCAATAATCCTGTTGAATAGGTCAATGCCATTGGTCTGAGATTATTCTTCTTCCTCTGTGCCTATAATTCATATATTTTATCTTTTCATTGTGTACCAAAGTATTTTTCATTCCTGTTTTTTTTTAACTTTTCATATTTTTCACTTGAGTGGCCCAATTATCCAACTTTATCCTTCCATCTTGATGTTCTGTTTTCCATTTGATTCATTCTGCTAGTGAGAGTTTCTTCTTTTGATTGAAACTGGCTTTGTTTTTCAATATCATGTTCATTTCAAGTGGAGTGTTATTCAATGTTTCTCTTTCATGAGTTCACTTTTTAAATCCTGAATTGTGTTTATTGTTTCATTCACAAATGTGTGTGTGTGTGTGTGTCTGTGTGTGTGTGTGTGTGTGTGTTTTCTAGAGTTTCAATCAGGAGTTTATTCTCAACTTTGAATATTTTGTGTTGTTTGTATGTTCTTTAAAATAATTGAATTCTTTGATAATGTTTATGGTTGTTCTTTTAAGTTCTGTGTCCTGGGGGTTCCATTCCTTTGGATATTTCTCATTATAGAATGCATCTATAGGATTGTCAGGATTTTATAGGAATATATTATCTTGGTTTTTCATATTATTTGTGTTTTTGTGTTGTGATGTGGTATATTGAATTCTTTTTTTTTCTTTTGGTTGTGTGTTTGATATTAATTTCTGGCCTGCCTTTGTTTAGTTGAAGTTTGATTCTGTTTTTATTTTTGTTTTTTCTTGGTTATGTTCTAATCAGGTATAAATTGCTCGTTTGTCTTCAGATTCTCACTTTTGATTTTACTTATTAGACGGGCATGATGGTTTCAAGCTAGTCTGGTGTGTGAGATGAGCAATCAAAGGAAGAAATGTGAGTATAGAGATGGTGGTGAGTGGACTGGTTCTAGCAAGCTCACTAGGCCAGTCTGGAGCTGGAGCAGAGCTTTTCAGGCCTACTTCCAGAGTCAGAACATGATGAGTGAGGGGGTAGGTACATAATTAATTCAGCCCAGTGTTCAGAGCCCAGGAGCAGCTGATTCTTGGCCTAGTTCATGTAGAAGATGGTGCCTGAGTGGGCAGGTTATGACTAGTAAGCAGGGTAAATGGGAACCCAGGAGCAGGTTGAACTTGGCCTAGTTAAGCAACAGGAAGATAGCCACTGAGTGAGTGACTAACTTACCAGGCTCCACAGGAGCTCTTCTGCAGCTTGTTCCAGCCTAGTCTAGAGCATGAACATGGCAGCCAATTGGGAGGATTCTGAGTAACTATTCAGGGTAAATAAATCTGGCCTAGTCCTGGAGTGGTAAGATGATAACCAAGTGGACCCCAGTGTTTATTAACTGAAGAATTTAGTTTATATGAATGTAATATGTTCTAAGTAGGGACTTCTGCAATTTGCCATTTTTTTGTTTCTTTGTTTCCTATACTACTATCTTTTGTTGTGTTAGATATTCTTATCTTACCAATGTAATGTCATTGCCACTTTTTTTCAGTGTGTGATTTTGATTTTCTTTTCTTGGCAGTTAGGCAGTTTCTTATAAAACTGAATTATAGTTGCCTAATTACTCTATAACTTATAAACCACAGTCTTGACTTTTCCTGGAAAAATAGTTATACATAATCCTATGAATAAATTCTTAGTAGTGTAGGAGGAGCTGTGAAGGAGAAATAGAGGAAAGAGCAGTTAGGCATAAGTTTTTTGCAAAAAAAAAAAAAACAGCAAAAGTCAGAAGAGGATGAAATTTAAATATCCAAATCAAAGTCAATTTCTTGATGAGGGCTTTCAGGAGCATCCATCTATTGGGTTACTCTTCCTTTCCCTTTTGACTGTTATGCTGGACTCGGGATCTGTTTTTCAAGCACTTTGATAGTTGTTGGAGTGGATAGAATCATAGTATGAATTCCCTCCCAAATGGCTTCTAGACAGGGAGAGATAATAAACGTAGTCATCATTTAATTTTTAGATAAGAACAATACTGGACTTTTTTTCTTTGCTACAGGTAGGCACTGCAATGTTGGCTTTGATCAAGATTAGAAGTTTTATATTTGAGTAGTATTTTTGTATTAAGAAAAAGATTATCTCTGAGAAATAATTACCTAAATAACATGTACACCTAATGTTTGGGAAGTATAGTTTTTTAAACTCTAAAAGAAACTTTGATTATTTTAATTTTTGTTGTATTTGGGGGGGAGCTATTTATGACCATACAGTTGGCCCAAATTAACCACGTTTTTTGTTTTATTGTTAAGGTCAGTTGAGGCTCTGGTCCTTAGGTGTCACTAAGACTTTGGCAGGGGGAGCCCCTGCCAAAAAATCCTTTGGCTTTCCTTTTACCAGTTTTGTCTATGTGAGGATAAGTCAGAAGATCTTACTTGACCACAGCTTCACTCAGAAGCATGCAGGAAAGTTTCCTCTGTGTTGACCCTCCCCTTTGTAGACTGGACATTGGTTTGAGTCCCTCTATTGGCATCTCCATTACCTCCCTGAACCAGAGGACAAGTGACTCATCATAGTTACCCTGCATCTTAAGAGGCACCATAGTCCCCTGGGACTTAGTTGACGCTGGAGAACAAGGAACAAAAATTTCCCCTTCAAGTCCTTTTGATTATATTAGCATGAAGGTCAATTACACCAGCCTGGTATTTTTAATTACTCTGTAATATATAGATAAAGTTTGAACAAAAACTTGACCATTTTTTAGTAAACCTTGACTAAACATATATTTTGTTTTCTAAGTTAGTCTTTATAAGGATTGGTTTAAAGATTTGAGTGAACAAAGTCAGAGAAAGAAGAGATTTAACATTACAAGACAGGGAAGCATAGACCAGGAAAGGAATTTTAAAATAATTTTTAGGTCTGTTTAAATGAAGGCTGTTGTACCACAAACAAAAGTAGCTTCTCTTCTTTTCCAGTTTCCCATACTCTGATTTATAGTTTTTAGAAAGAAGGGATGGGAGTCATATCACATACCTATAGACAGGAAATAAGCTGATCAGGATTCAGGCCAAGCTCACAAAAACTGTTTTCTTCTGGACTGTCCCATTTGGTTCAGGGAGGTAAAGCCTAGTTCCTTTTGAACAAAATTATCTTGCTATGGGCAAAAGAAAGTAGTGAAAGTAACATTGCATAAAACAGAGGAGGGTCCGGAGTTTGTAACAGGGGCCCTAAAACCTTTCTGGGTTTTAGCACCAGATGTTAGGTTTAGAAGGGCAGAGAATGAATGAAGTTTAGGTAAAAGATCAGAGCCAGACCTTTTAGCAGACTGAACTGCATTTATTCAAGGAAGTGGCAACAATCTTTCTGCAGGAAAGTCAGCCTATGCACAGGTGGGAGTGAATCATTGCATATTTTATATGGCTGGAATAAAGACAGGATACACAGCTGTGAAGTTTGAGTTAAGGTGTCTTTGGGCCCTTTTTCTGGAGCTGCTTGCTTGAGCAGAACAAAGATGCTGTTTCAGATCAGATGGCTAGTAGATAACGGTGGAGCAAAGGACAGCAGAGAGACATCCTGGTAGGAGGAATAGGTTGTCTGGCTTTTCTGCAGCTGTGACACTCCATCAGGCCTGAGATAGGGATGTGGCTAATTGTTAAGAGTGGGGCTGGGGAAAGACACCTGTCCAGTGAACTTTTGGTTTCTATCAGCTGCAATGTTAATATAATAATGTAAATAAGTTATAGTTTTATATAACAAGACACATGAAAAAATGCAAATAAAATGGGAAATCTGAGTGTTTGGGAGATTATATTAATGTCCATATCCTAGTTGTGATACTACATTATAGTATTGTAAAATATTAACTATTGAGGAAAATACCATATCTCTGTGTCATTTCTAATTGCATGCAAATCTATGATTAGATTAATTTAAAAATACTGTATGTAGGGTGTGATGGTTAGTGTTGTCAAATTGACGAAATCTAGAATCATCTGGGCAACGGGTCTCTGGACATGTCTTTACAATATTATCTTGCTTGCATTCATTGACATGGGAAGACTCATCCTGTTTGTGAGTGAGACTACTCCTGGGCAGGAGATCCTGGACTGTATAAAATGGAGAAAATGAGCTTAGCACTGGTATGCCTTTCTTTTACTTATATCCCTCTCTTTTTCCTGATTATGGGTGTGATGTGACCAGCTTCTTCAAGCTCCTGACACTGTAACTTCTTCACCATCATAGACTATGATCTGAACTGTGAGCCAGAATAAGCTCGTTCTTCCTTAAGTGGCTTTTGGCCAAAAATTTTACCAGAGCAACAGAAAAAGAAACTAAGGCACTGGGAATCTTGATCCTAGAAAAAAATAAGTTTTGTGTTCACAAAAAACCTGCATACTAATGTCTATAGAAAATATTTATAATAATAAAACCCAGAAACAACCTAGATATCTTCAAATGTGTGAATGGGTATAGAAACTGTGTTATAGTCATACCTTTTAATATAGGTAAGCCATTTAAAAGAATTACTGATAAATGCAGTAATTTTGAGGGCTTGAGAAAAATATTCTGAGTGAAAAAAAGAGACAAAATAGCAAATATCAGATGCTTCCACTTACAACATTCTCAAAATGATTAAACTTTTGTGATCAAGAACAGATTAATGGTTGCTAGGGATCAGTGACAATGTTCTGGTGTGAAGAGAGTAGATACATAACAAGAGTAATCTTTGTACTAATAGAACTGTTCTGTATCTTGACTGTGACAGTGTGTATATCAAAACTTACATAACAAAACCACACATATAGCCAGACATGGTGGTGTTCACCTTTAATTCTAGCACTGGGGAGGCAAAGGCAGGCAGATATCTATGAGTTCAAGTCCAACTTGCTCTACATAGTGAATTCCAGACCAGCTTGTACTACAGGGTGAGACCCTGTCTCAAAACACACACACACACACACAGGCACGCATGCACACAGAGAGAGAGAGAGAGAGAGCATATGTACACAAATGAGCACACATAAAAAATATAAGAAATATGAATTGGCAGAACTTCCTAACTACAGCCATGTAGTATGTGAGTTGCCCACTTCCCTGAATTCTTCAGGGAAGCATAATTTCTCTTTTTCTTCTTCATGCCTTTCTTACTAAATGTGTTTTCTTTAAGGTTTTGGGCTGCCCCTAGTATCTTAGAGTTCTTTACTTTCTCTAAAGCTTCCTTCTCCCAGCCATATGGCTGCCAGTCAGCCATACATCTGACCTCCCACGCAGGCTCTAAACCTTCATGGCCTCAAGTCTTTCTTTCTTCCTACCATTCACCTCCTCAAGGCAGCTGCCAAGATTACCTTCCTTGAGGATTCCTTTTTCTTTACAATTCTAATAAAATTGTTAAAACTTAATTTGGTTGATTTGGAACTTTTTGAGTCTGAGTAGTCTTTCTCAGTGGTCCCACACTCCATAACATTTTTGGAGGTCCCACTGAGATACCAGGAGACCCCTGACTCAAAGTTGCAGCCCAGGACAGGCCTGATGGGGGCAAGCCCAATTTCAGACTTGGAGGCCTGCAGGTGCCCAAGACTGCAGCTGCTAAAATAAAGGTCAATCTGGGATAAGCCCAGAACATGAAATGGGGAGAAAGAGGTTCTCCTAGAGGATTCTTAGTCTCATTCATAAAAGAATTTAAGAATGGACCCAAAAGGAAACTTTTACAATTTTATTAGAACCTTAAAGAAAAATTCTCAGGGCAGGCTGGCCGTTAATCTTAGCAGCTGCCTTAGGAGGTGAATAGTGGGGTAGTAAAGAAAATCATAAAGCAATGCAGGTTTAAATCCTGCACTGGGATCAGACACATGGCTGACTCGCAGCCACATGGCTGGGAGAAGGAAGCTTTAGAGAAAAAGTGAAGAAACAGAAGATGCTAGGGGTAGCCCAGAGCCGTAAAGAAAGCATGTTTAGAAAGAAAGGCATGAAGAAGAAAAGGTGAAATTAAGCTTTCCTGAAGAGTTCAGGAAAGTGGACAGACTTACAGAGACCTGCATGACAGTAGCTGGTCCAAAAGTTCTGCAGGCATCTGAGCTAGTTCCAGACAGGAAATATTCACTACCTTATTAACACACCAGGTATTCTGCCCATCTATTTAGCATAACTTAAGGTGAACCTGCCTTCCTGGGAGTGGTTCTATCACCAGGTAATTGACCAATGAGACTGGAAAAGTGGGTCCTCCAACATCTGTACTAGACTTTTTTTATAGTCTGGACCAGTTCAATTTATGGGGCTAATTGATACTCTAAGAATAAGGGCCAGCTGGGGCCCAAGATTCCAGTCACAGCAAATTTGAACAAAGGTTGAACCATCAGCTAGCACATGCACACATAGGATGGGACTGATCAGTGAGTGTTTGGGGGCCTGTACATCTGGAGGGCACTGGTGGCTGGATGCAACCTTCAACTCAGTCTCCCAGGAACAGCAGATGTTCTCTGTTCCCCAGGATTTTAGTGAATGAGTGAATTTTTGCATGAATGTGGCCACCTCATGTCTGTGTTTATTTGTCTGGATTTCTTTGTCTGTTGGTGTTTTGTCTCTTTGTGTTATTTGCTTTTGTCTAATCTATGTCTTCCTGTGTCCTTGTAAGTTTTGTTGCAGACATGGGAGCTGGAGGAATATGGCCAAAACTCCTCCAGGCTACATGGTGCCTTATTTCTTGGAATTTCATGAGATGGATTTAAAATGTCACCTGTAAAACTGGCTGCAGCAGGTGTGGTGGCTGTGGTGGCTGCTGCTGCTGCTGCAATAAACCACTTGCCTCATGGATGAAAGCTTTAAAAGCCATTTCTTTCTTGAACTTTTTCTTGTTAGGCATTGCTCAGACCATGTGGTCCTGAGGCAGCTGCTTTTCTAACTAGATTTAAACATTTTAATCTCAGTGTACAAGGAGTCATACCCCATGCTCAGGGGAGACATGTGCTCTCAAAGAAACAGCCAAATGGACATAACTCCCCATTTCTTTGCTGCCTTCACAAGTTTCTGTTCCAGCAACAGATTGAGATTCTAACAGCCAGATCTCCACAATGGGAATTTAAATTTTAACAGTGCTGAGGCCTATTTCTAAAGGGAATTATTTTGAGTTTTAACTTCTTGTATAGTATGTTTACTGGTTTTAAAGACTGCTATTTAAATTTTTTGCATTGTTTTTCATATTTGTTAATTTTTAAAGGAAACTATTTCTGGGTTCTGACATTCTTTGCATGGCGTATTTACCCATTTTTAAAGGTATTAATTTGAACTTTAACATCTTTTATATGGTATGGTTACTGGTTTCTAGGACTAGCTCTTTTAATTATTACTGTTTTACATAATATATTTGTCTGTTTTTAAAGGAAATTTAAAGTTTTTCTAGCCATATGCCTCCAATGCTAACCAGGTATAAAGAAAACTGACACTTTATGGTGGCTGGATATGGGACTGTCACGTAAATATGCTGTACTCCAGGGCCAAATCTTACAAGAAACTAGCTGCTACCAGAATATAGTTACTATGGGAGGAAAAAAATAGTCTTCTTGGATGAGAAGCTAAAAATTCGGTCCCCACTGGTCTTAATTCCTGCCTTTCTGGCATTGTGATTCCAAGTCTGTTTTTCAACGAAATAGAGTATGTTAGGGTTCAGATCTACAGCAGCCCCCTCCCCAAAGTGACAGGGCCTCACGGTTTTGCAAGTCCTTTGGCTGTTCCCTCCTGATAAGCCCTGGGCTCTCTTCCCCACCTAACTTGTTTTTTTAAAAAAATATTTTTCCCACCTTCCTCATTCCCCAAATCCCTTATAAAAACCCCAGCCAACAGCCTGTAAACTGTCAGCTCCTCTATCCCAAAAGGGGGAACTGTCCCATGTGGTTTCCTTCCCAATAAACTCTATCCCACCAGAGTTCTTGTCTGTGTCCTGGTGCTTTCTCCTAATTTGGACCCCGATTTTTACCTATCATATGGTGCTGAAACCTGCCCTAGACCCCCAGAACCTGCAATCTTTTGAGAATCACTCATAAAGACCTGGCTGCTGTTACAGGCCTCTGTGAACACCACTGAGTCAGCTGTGAGATACACTCCAACTCTTCCTTTCTCTCTCTCTCCTCTCTCTCTCTCTCTCTCTCTCTCTCTCTCTCTCTCTCTCTCTCTCTCTCTCCCCCATCTCTCTCTTCCTGCCTTTTTCCTTATGGCCACTACCTTTTTCAAACCCATTGTCTTAGACTCTCTGTGTCCTGTATACCCCTTTTGAGCCTTGTCTTCATGGTCTCTCTATTCTATCCCTACTCTCTGGAACTCCAGAAGGAGGTCAATCCTACAAAGGCATGGGCTTGACCTGAAAAGGTGGGTCCTAAGACTGGGTAACTGGGAAGGCAGACTCTGGAAGTCTCTGCTCTCCACCTTTCTGTCTCAAATTAAGCCTCAGACTCCCCTCCCTTTCTCTCACTTTTCTCCCTCCTGGCATCTAGTCTTCACTTTCACTTTCTCATGGTCTGCAATTCAGAGCCTTTCTCTCTGTCTCTTTCTGTCTCTCTCTCTCTCTCTCTCTCTCTCTCTCTCTCTCTCTCTCCTCTTTTCTCTTGTCAATCCTATTCACCTTCCTTCTGACTCTCCGTGTCTCTCATCCCATTCTCCCTCTACTGGCTGGATGTGCCAGGCTCTCTTTGCAGGGCTTTCCGCTCCTCTCTTGCTCGCCTTGAAAATCGCACTAGTGTGTCAGAAAGTCCTTTCCTTTCTCTGGTTACAGGACGCTGTTCCAGGGATGGGGACACACACCACGTCTTTTCCCTCCCTAGTGATCTGATTGCAGGACGCTGCCTCCGGGGACTTGAAAAAAAAAAAAAAAAAAAAAAAAAAAAAAAAAAAAACAAAAAAACAAAAAAACTCATTCTCCAAAAACTCATTCTCAGGTCTGTCTCAGCAAAGCAAGCTTTCCTTGGTGACTCGTTCTGCATGTTCTCATTTTTGCACGACCTATGCCAAATCCTCCTCCTACTCCCTCCTACCCTTCTCTTCCTCCTATCCTGTGCTTTCCTGCCCAGACTCTTGGCTGCCATCCCTGCCTCTGCTCCCTTTGGAGACAGGATCCTCACTGTCTCCTCCTAACTTGTTTGCTCAGTTCCTTCTCTATCTCCTCTGTGATCTATACAAAATCTGTCTCTAGTGGACCACTCAGTCCATGTCTGAGGGCTTCACACCTCTTGTTTGCGTTTTTAATCCTTAAAACAATCCTGCTAGCATCAAAATAAACTTCCTCTCCTCACCTGATTTTGGCTGATGATCTCTGATAATTTCTGTAAAATTTCTGGATGTTCCCATTGAGAACAAGTCAAAGTACCCTTGTTGGTATAGAGGCTGCCACTCCTGGACCCTTCAGCCCCCACCTTGGCCCCTGGAACAGAGAAGTGCACACCCCTGAAGAATTTCCTCTTGGGATCTCCTTCCAGGAGGACAGAGAAAGCTGCATAGCCCCAGACCAGAGCCTCTCATGAGGTGAAGTGAGATGGAGACCCAGAATGAATGTCCAGACCAAATAACAGGCCCCAGGTTAGACAGGTGGAAGCCAGATCCCTGGCAGGAGGCTGCATACGAAGTCTTTTTGTGATTCTAAGATGGCACTGGTCTCCAGTCAGGAATGAAAGGGATGACAACTAAACCCCAATGTGATTCCGAGGTGCTGGCCCCATTTAAGGTAAAATGGGAATCAGGAATCAGGCAGCAAACCAGACATGATTCCAAGGTCCTGACCCCATTTTAGACAGAATAGGAATTTAGTGGGAATAACTGGGGAACTGTCTTAAACTCTGAATGAGTTTGCATGAATGTGAGAGTGAAAGTAATGGTTCCATGGCTCTGGAATCTGACTGGGCCTCACCCTGCAGTTCCATTGAGGTCATGTAACCTAAACTGGCACTCATCTTCAGGTGACCGAGCATGGGGATTATATGTGTGGCCTTAAGGTAAGACCTCTTAAGTCATTGAGAGGTGGCCGGCCAGGAAGGCACCTGAATGAGGGAGACTAGCACTCTCCAACCCCTCCTATGCACACATTACATACATCCCAGGCACATACAAAATTTCAGATGGGCTCCTCCCAGTCCAAGTGTCAGAGCCAGACTGTCCTCCAGGTGATGCTGGACAACTTTAAACTAAGCTATGCAGGAAATTATGGAATTAAGATAAAACTCTCCAAATTAAAAACTTTCTGTGAAGTCCAGTGACTTGAAATCAGGCCATCCTGGATAAGAATCCCTGAGTCTGGACAGAGTCTACCTGAACCCTAAGACCCAGCCTCATACTTACCAGAAGAGGAGGGAGAACTTCCCCATAGCTATGAGGAGACTATGGAGGAAATGTTCTCTGATCCACCTTTAGAGGATGAGTGCCTTACAAGCAAAGGACCATTGTAATCAAACTACTTGATTTTTGTGTTTTGGGTGCACCTAGTTTGCATGTAATTATGTCATGTATGTCTATGATAATTGTTTTCCATGTGTTTGGGATTTCATGCAAATATGTCATGTATGTCTATAAGTTTTCTTGTGTGTTGAGATCTCAAGTAATTCTGTCATGTGTGTCTGTGATCATTGTCTTCATATGTTTCCATCAAAACTGGCCACCTCAGTTATTATTTTCTGTGCACAAAATTATTGGTTTTATTTTGCTTTATTTTGGCATGCTTAATTAAAATACACATGCAGATTTATAAATAAGAATATTTTGATAGTACATTCAAAGGCCTTATAAATTTGGGTACCCTAAATATCGTTAAATTTATTGGACAGTCTCTAGGTCTGTTAAGTGTTTCACAAAACTTTATAGTGCTAGTTGTTTATACAGAACAGTATTTGAAGCTGGGTGTGAGGGTGCACGCCTTTAATCCCAGCTCTCATGAGGCAGAGGCAGGTGGATCTCTGAGTTTCAGGCTAGCCTGGTCTGCATAGTGAGTTCCAGTTCAGCTGGGGCTACAGGGAGACCCTGTCTCAAAGACCAGAAAAACAGTATCTGAGCTGGTTGTTTAAGGACCTTATTTGTTACATACATTTTGGTTTGGGTTTGCTTTTATAGCATTTCTTTTAAGGTATCTCTTTGGTTTGCTTGCTTTGGAAGTATTTTGGTTTTGACGTTCTTGGTCTAGTTTGTGTTGCTTTCAGACCTCTAGGGGCCTGAAAATGGTTTGAGAGAATTGAACTCCTGTTGGTTATAGGTTTGATTTAATATATTAACTCATCTTCAGAGCTGGTGATGAATTCTGGGACTGGTCTTCCTGTCTCATCCTTTTGGCCTTCTCCTTTTCCGTTTCCTTCAGCACTGCTTTATATGCAGGCAGATGTGGCCTGTTTGGGGGAGGGGCACTTTCATCCCTGAAAACTCTGCTGGTATAGACGTGGCTCTGTACTTTTCTCCCTTGGAGTAACTCATGCCCTTAGCTCTCATGTTTAAGTCTGCATTGAACTGCCTTTATATTAGCTCTTCCTAAGACTTCTATCAGTAATTGAAACCAGGAATCTTAGTTTGGCTTGAATGGAGGCCTCTGATACCTGGAAGAGCTCCACCAGGCTCCTGGAGAAGGCCACATGGTAGCAGTGCTTTTTTTTTATGGTTAGAGGACACCTGAGGTAGAGGCAGTACCACATGGCTTCTCCTGTGGTACCTTGTAAGAACTAATCCCCGAGATGGCCTGAGCCAGTCTCTTACCTCTAGAACAGCCTGAGACAAAATAGACAACTACAATGTATTCAGAATAACTACTTATAAACATTATTATGCTTATCTTGTAAAAATTACCATGTAATTTTATGTATACACTGAACAACCTCCAGACATCTGAGAATTAGCTCATAACTGTTTGCTACAGTGTGTCTTCTTAGACTCTGGCAGGGATATGATTTTGTGCTTATTTCCTTAAGCGTTCCCCCCGACACTCACACCTTTTCCTCATAGGATGCAAAAGACCACCCTGAGCCTGAGCTGTTGCTGTCACAGACTGCCAGCTCTGAATTTGAAAAGGACTATAGTAGTAAAGATTTATATGTATAAAGATTAAAATGACAGGATACTTCCAGAATAGAAGGGATAATGAAATTCATTTTAAACAAACTTATTAAAAGGTCTGAACAGGTTTATCAAGATACAGAGTTGTTAATTTTCAGTCCACTCCTGGCTTGTACTGCACAACGGGTTACAGATTTGGATTAAATGGGTACAGACAAGTATTGGCACTTTCTTTTACCCATAAAAAGAATCATTTGGCTCAAGAAAAACTAGGTCTACCTCTTTGAACTAGATGTATGCAATCTAGAAGAAAACAGTTTCAGTGAAGCTTGGTCTGAATTCTGATCAGTTTATTTCCTGTCCATAGGTATATGATAAAATGCCTCCCTTCCTTCCGAAAACTGTAAATCAGAATATAGAAAACTAAAAGGAGACTGCTTCTGTTTGTAAACCTTCATTTGAGACAGACTTAAGAAATTCTTGTTTTAAGGTCCCTTTCCTGGGCTGTGCCTAGTTAACCTGTGATGGTAGATTTCTTCCGGTCAATGTTTATTGAGAACGTTTGGGTTTTGTTCAAGCTTTATCTACATATTACACAGTAATTAAAGCTACCAGGCTGGTGTAACTGACATTCTTGGATGGTTAATAACCATACTTAAAGGCTCATACTAATCTGGACAAACCAGCTTAAGGGACAGTTTTGTTCTTTGCCCTGGAAGATTGACAGTGTCCCAGGGGACTATGGGAATCTCTTGATATGTCCTGTAACTGTCATGAGTCACTTGTCCTCTTGTTAAGGGAGGTGATGGAGACCCCACCAGAGGGACTCAAACCAGTGGCCAGTCTGCAAAGAGGAGAATTAACACAGGCAACATTTCCTCCATGCTTCCAAGCAAAGCCCCAGTCAAGCAGGACCTCTTGACTTATCTTCACGTAGATGGAACTGGTAAAAGAAAAGCCTAAGGAGCCAGGGGCTCCCTAAGGACCAGATCCTCAACCGACCTTAAAGTAAAAGTAAATTGGTTTATTTAGGCCAAACGTATGGTCTTAAACACACAAAAGGAAAGGCTAATCAAAAATTAAGGTAATCAATATATTTCTTTAAGAGTCCAAGTTAAAATGTTATTTAGATGATTATTTCCCAGTAGTGACTTTGTTCTTAATAAGAAAATGCTGCTCAGGTGTAAGACTTCAAATCTTGGTCTCCAGTACTGTAGTGCCACCTTGCAGCTACTATTCTTCTAAAATGATGGCTAAATTTATTTTCTCTCCCTGTCTAGAAGACTAATTCTAGCCATTCCAACAGCTACCAGAGTGCCTGAAAACAAATTCTGAGTTCATCATTCTCAAGCCCAGCCTTGACAGCCAAAGGAAAAATTAGGAGGAACTGAATAGATGGGTGCTTTTAGAAGCCCTCACCAAAAAATTCCAGTGGACTTTAATTTGGACATTTGAAATTTGTCATTCTGACATTTTCTGGCTCCCTGTCTAGAACTTGTAATACTATTTACTCTTGCCTTTACTTCTCCTTCACATCTCCTAAGCACCGTCAAGGACCTTCTTTTCTCCCTCTAGTTAAGAGTTATGCAATTTGGGAGTCTTTTAGGTGGACAGACTGAAGAGGTTATCCCAGTTGCCTCACCCTGTGCCCCTGTTCAGCAGGGAAGAAGCCAGAGCTGTCTGTGTCCCGATTCCCTATCAGCAATTTGGGTAAACCTCTTCAGAGAGTGGTGTGATAAGAAAGGAGGTAGAAATTGGCTAGGCAGTTAGGGTAAAAGACCCCAAAGAAAAGTAGCCAGTTTCTTTCTTGGGCCTTTTAGCAACATACTCTGCTCCAAAGGCCAAAATTGTTAAAAGTATTTGGGAGCTCTTATCCCTGAAAGATTTTATCCTTCATTTAAAACTTCACAATATCAACAATCACCCCAGTGGGATATCTTCACTGGATTTTTGCCATGGCTGGGGCATGCCCTTGCTGGGGCCTCAATTTCTATTCCTTTGGTGCCAACTATTGCTCCTTGACACTTCAGGTATTATCAGGGCTGGACTCAACAACTAACTCATACTAATTTTAATCAGTGGTTACTTCCCTCCACACAGATATGAATGCCTGTCGACCATTGAGGACCCTGTTCAGCACGAGGTGGAAACAAACCCCCGCTGTCTGACTGATTCCCTAATCCAGCCTCCCCGACATCAACCATGTTTCAAGACGACAACTTGGCATCCCCTATCCTATAATACAAAAGGCTGGAATGTTAGGGTTCAGATCTACAGCAACCCCCTCCCCAAAGTGACAGGACCTCACAGTTCTGCAAGCCCTCTGGCTGTTCCCTCCTGATTAACCCTGGGCTCTCTGCCCCGCCTAACTTGTTTTCTTAAAAAAAAAAATTTCCCGCCTTATGCCTTCCCCAAACCCACTATAAAAACCAACAGCCTGTAAACTGTTAGCTCCTCTATCCCGAAAGGGGGAACTGTCCCATGCATTTTCCCTGTCAATAAACACTATCCCACTGGAGTTCGTGTCTGTGTCCTGGTGCATTCTCCCAACTTGGACCCCAATTTTTACCTATCAGAGTATTTTGCTCTGATACTCAGTTACTCCAAGCTTGCTTTTGTTCTTGCCCTATCATGCCCTGGGTATCTCTGCTTTTCACTTTCTAGTTATACTGTCATGGACAGATATCACTAGAAATTGAATAATCTTCCTAATGTATCAGGGCCAATATAATGGGTCCGGCACAGGCAGGATCAGGGGTTATTAATACCTATATTAAAAGTAACTAATAGAGAGAATGCTGAGTTCTAGCCTCCCTCTGGCAGAGGGCCTGAGATCCTAGCAGACAGCCTGAGAGGGTGGGTTCCAACCTCCTTCAGTGTAGCATCTCTGATCTCAGCAGAACACCAGAGAGTGCCAAGTTCTGGCCTCCCTCTGGCCTCCCTCTGGCATAGGGGCTGAGAATGCAGGGGATTGCCTGAGAGCACCCAGATCCTGACTCCATGTGGTGAAGGAAGCCTGAGTGTACCTGACTGGAACCTGAATTGGGCTTCTGTGGGTACTCCTGAACAGCTATTCTAAACCCATCAGTTCCCTCCAAATTAAACCTGAGAGAAACTGAACCCTGTACCAACCAGCTTTACATAACCAATAAAGAAAGGATCTAGGCACCCCGATAATACAAACAGAAGCATACTTCAACTTAATTCTCATATCAGAATCATGAACACAAAAGAAATTTACATGCCAAAATCACAACGAAAGAATAATAAAATGGAAAGCCAAAACACTATGTCCCCACCAAACTCCACCAATCCTATACAAGAGTTCTAAAGGAGAATGCCCTAGAGATAACCCAGGACACTGAATTTAAGAGAACAGTTATAAACATGATCAAGGAATTCAACTCTATAAGCCAACTTGAAACAACAGGAGAATGCCTCACTGCTAGAATGAATGAAATGGAAAACAGAATACCAACACTGGAGGGTAAAGTTGAAGAACTGGACCACTCAAGGAAACATTATGGAAATTTTTTAAAAACACAGGAATGGAATATGCAAGAGATGTGAGACACCATGAAAAGGCCAAATCTACGGATCAAAGGAATAAAGGAAGGAGAAGAATTTCAGGATAATGGTGTTGAACAGGATTGTAGATGAGAATTTCCCCAAATTAAGGAAAGACATCCCCATACAAATACAGGAAGCACATAGAACACCAAATAGACAGGATCAGAAAAGAAACTCCCCATGACAGATCATAGTAAAAACACTAAATGTACAGAATAAAGAGGGAATACTGAAAGCAGCAAAAGAAAAGCAAAAAGTCACATACAAAGGAAAGCCCATTAGAATTACATCTGATTTATCAGCACAAACTATGAAAGCCAGAAGAGCCTGGACCAAGGTATTTCCAGGTCTACATGACAACAGATGTCAGCCCAGAATACTTCACCCATCAAAAATGTCTAATATAGTTAAGAAGGAAAGAAAAATCTTCCATGACACAAAAAAACCTGAAAGAACACACAAACACAAAATCTGAAAGAATACATGCCCATGAAAGCAGCCCTTCAAATAATACTTGAAGCAATACAGAGAGCAGAGAGAGAAACAACTATACCCCAGGGGCAATGAAAGAAAATAAATAAAGGTATAATCTAGGAAACACAAAATTAGAAAAAGAACACAAACAGCAATCAAAATGATGGTAAACAATATCATCTTTTAATAATAACCTTAAATATCAATGGACTGAACTCCCCAGTCAAAGTGAGTGGATTAAGAAACAAAATTCATCTCTTTGATGTCTGCAAGAAACCCATCTCACCTTCAAGGACAGGTACTACCTTAAGGTAAAAGAATGGAAAAGAATATTCCAAGTACATGGCACTAAGAAACAAGCAGGGGTTGCAATTCTAATATCTGACAAAATAGACTTCAAAGTAAAACTAATCAGAAAAGCTAAGGAGGGTCACTTCATTCTGATCAAATGGTTAACCCAGAAGATATTACAATCCTCAACATATATGCACAAAACTCTGGTGCACTCAAATTCATAAAAACAATCATACAGGACTTTGAGACACAGATTAACCCCAACTCAGTAATAGTAGGGGTCTTCAATACCCCACCGACTCCATTAAATGAGTCAACTGGACAAAGAAGAAACAGAGAGATGTCTGAATTAAATGATACCATACATCAAATGGACCTAACAGACATCTTTCGAATATTCTACTCAAGCACCAAAGAATACACTTTCTACTCAGCACCCCATGGAACTTTTTCAAAAACTGACCACTTACCGGGCCACAAAACAAATCTCAACAAGTAGAAAATATTGAAATAGTTCCATGCAGTCTATTGGACCACAATGCAATAAACGTCAAAATCAACACTAGACAAAGCTCTAGTCACTACAGCAACTCACGGCAATTGAACAACACACTCCTATATTAATAAATAAAAGAATTCCTGGAATTCAATGAAAAGGACAATACAACACAACACATTAAAAGCAGTCCTAAGAGGGAAGTTTGTAGCTCTAAGTGCCTACATTTAAAAATTAGAAAGAGCCCAAATAAGTGACCTAACACTGCAACTCAAAACACTGGAAGGGCAAGAACAAATGAAACCCAAACCCAGCAGAAGAAATAACAAAAATCAGAGCAGAAATTAATGAAATAGAAACAAAGAAAACAATACAAAGAATTAATGAATTTAAGAGCTGGTTCTTTGAAAAGCTAAAGACAGACAGACCCTTAGCCCAGTTAACCTAAAGAAAGAGCAAATCCAAACCAACAAAATCAGAGATGAAAGAGGAAACATCACAATAGACACCCAAAAGATCCAGACCATTATAAGGGAATATTTAAAAAACATATACACTACTAAATTTGAAAATCTAAAAGAAATGGATGGATATTTGAAATCATAGGAACCACCAAAGGTAAACCAAGAAGAGATCAACAGTTTAAACAGATCCATAATATATAAGGAAATTGAAACAGTAACACAAAGCCTCTCAACTGAAAAAAGCCCAGGCCCAGATGGATTTACATCAGAATTCTACCAGACATTTAAAGACCTCCAACCAATACTACTTAAATTACTCAAAAATATAGAAACAGAGGGAGAACTCCCAAATTCCTTATATGAAGCCAGCATCAATCTAATGTCCAAACTGGGTAAAGACACAACCAAAAAATAAAATTATAGTCCCATATCCTTAATGAGCATAGATGCAAAAATTCTCAAAAAAAAATACTTGCAAACCACATACACACACCAAAAAGATCATTCACCATGATCAAGTAGGCTATATCCCAGAGAGATGTAGGACTGGTTCAATATATGAAGTCAATAGACATCATTAATCACATAAATGGACTCAAAGACAAAACCGACATTGTCATCTCAATAGATGCAGAAAAGGCTTTTGACAAAATTAAACATGCATTTATGTTCAAAGTCCTAGAGGGAATTGGACTGGAGGGAATACGCCTCAATATTATTAAAGTTATATACAACAAACACACAGCCAACATCATTCTAAATGGAGAAAAACTGGAAATATTTCCATTAACACCGGGAACCAGACAAATATGTCCACTATCTTCACTCCTTTTCAATACAGTGCTTGAAACTCTTGCTAGAGCAATAAGACAGGAGAAGGAAATTAAAAGTACTACTTGGAAAAGAGGAGGTCAAGCTATCACTTTTTTAGATGATATGATACTATAATCAAGAGATCCCAAAAGTTCCACCAGAAAACTCCTAGAACTGATCAACACTTTCAGTATAGTGGCAGGTTATAATATCAATCTACAAAAATCAGTAGCCTTTCTATATACCAATAACAAGCAATTGGAGAAAGAATACAAGGAAATGCTCCCATTCAAAATTGCTGAAAAAAAAATCTTGAAATAAATCTGACCAAAAACACCAAAGATCTCTACAAGAAAATTTTAAATCGTTAAAGAAAGAGATTGAGGAAGACACCAGGAAATGGAAGGACCTCCCATGATCATGGATTGGAAGAATTAATATTGTGAAAATGACCATTTTACCAAAAGCAATATATAGATTCAATGCATCTGCAATCAAAATCCCCATAACGTATGTTACAGAATTAGAAAAAAAAATCCTTAAATTCATATAGAAGCACAAAATACCCCAGAGAGCCAAAGCAACCCTGAGCACAATGAGCAATGCTGAGGGGATGACTATACCAGATCTCAAAGTATACTAACTACAGAGCTATATTCATAAAAACAGCATGGTACTGGCACAAATATAGACCCATAGATCAATGGAACAAAATTGAAGACCCAAGCCTGAGTACACGCAGTTTTACCAAAGTTGACAAGAACACACAATGGAGGAAAGACAGCATCTTCAACAAATGGTGTTGGCAAAACTGGATCTCCACCTGTAGAAGAATGAAACTAGGTCTTTATCTTTCACCTTGCACAAAAGTCAACTCCAAATGGATCAAAGACCTCAATGTGAAAC
>NW_008353234.1:1584393-1650828 GCF_000622305.1 Nannospalax galili | reverse complement strand
AAGAGAAGCCCCACAGAATGGGAAAAATCTTCACCAGTGACACATCTGACAGAGGTTTAACATCCAGAATATATAAGGAACTCAAAAAAACAAAGAATTGAGAATACAAATGACCCAATTAAAAATGGGCTAAAGAGCTAAACAGAGAGTTCTCAAAGGAAAAAATAAAGATGGCTAAGAAACATCTCAAAAAGTGTTCAACATTGTTAGTATTTAGGGAAATGCAAATTAAAATCACCCTAAGATATCACCTTACCCCAATCAGACTGGCTAGTGAGCTGGCTCAGCAAACTAACCTAAGTTACTCCATTTTGTTCAGAGCTATTTTAACAGTAACTTTGCCCCACACCCAAAGGAAAGCGGGGGCAACCTTGGGCCTTGAGAAAATGTCCTAACCACAAACCCATGCAATGTGTTAATTCCAGACATTTTACATCTGGTTAACTGCTTGTTTTCGCTTCTGTAACTCGCTTGCTATTTTAGGTCACCTTGACACAAAACATAAGACCACCCTCGTTATCCTGTTATTATATGACCACCTGCAAGTTGTTGACTTTGGCTCTCTTATTATACTTGTCATGGCTAGGACAGCTGGCTAATTTTAAGGTTACAAAGTTGAATGCCAGGTTATGTGGCAATATCACTTGTATATATAAAAATTAGTTGTTGATTACTAAAATTAGAATTCTGCTGTGTTGTACAAACCTGATTGGTGCAAAGATATTTGCTTATACAATGCTTTCTGTAACCCTATAAAAACTCTGATCAATCGATGCTCAATGCTGCATCTACTCCTGAGATAGACAGCCCGGCCAGTCGAAATAATAAAATTTACCTTGCTGCTTTTACTTAAGTGGTGTTGGTGATTTTTCGAATTCTGGTATACAACTGCTAGGATGAAGAGGACAAATGATGCCAAATGCTGGTGAGGATGTGAAAAAAGGGAAATGCTCATTCACTGCTGGTGGGATTGCAAACTTGTGAAACCTCTATGGAAAACAGTGTAGAAAACTGTTAAAAAACTAAAAATGAACCTACCATATGACCCTATTATACCACTCCTTGGCATATACCCAAAGGACTTGTCCTATTGTAGAGACACTTGTACAACCATGCTTGTTGCTGATTTTTTTCACAATAGCTAAGAAATGGAAGCAACTGAAGTGCCCCTCAACTGACTAGTGATTAACAAAAATGTGGTATATTTACACAATGGAGTTCTATTCAGCAGTAAAGAAAGATGAAATAATGAAATTTGGAGGTAAATGGATGGATCTAGAAACTGTTACACTAAGTGAAGTAACAGAGACTCAGAAAAACAAACAACATATCTTCTCCCTCATATATGGATCCTACCACCAAATCCTTCTAAATTCCAAGTCCTTTTAATAAAATGATGTTATACTGCAGTCCCTTCTGCATGAAATAACTACCATCATCACGATTTCACGTGAGCCTAATCACTAAACATCTTCACAATTGGGCTTATTGACGGTTGTGCTCCTTCATTAAAGGAGGGCCAAGCAGGGTCATTAGAACCTCACCACATTATCCAGCCAGTCTTCCCAGACAACTGTATTTAATTTAACCCTAATCACACATGGCCTCCTGGATTTGAGGAGGGCTAAAGTATACAGTATGGGGAAGGCTAGGAAGAGAAGGCATGATCCATGTCGGGTAAAGGCTTTCCAGTGTACATACCCTCAGGTCATATATACACCTCAGCAACCCCTCAGTTATCTTGGTAAGTAAGCTCAATAAACTCATCGATTCCCCAGTAAAACATTAATTAAATATTGGCTTGACACTAAAACATTAAAAGGGAATAAGCATTGCTTAGCATCCTCAGGAAAAGAAGTCTCACAACAGATGGAAAATTTATTTGTTAATGCTATTATGTCGCATAATTATTTTAAAAATTGATAATGAGAATGTAAAACATGTTAAAAGGGTATGAGAATGGAGATATTTTCCAAAATAGAAAAAATGAGAAAGCCTAAACAAGCAATGAAGGTCTGTTTAGGTTTGTTATGATATATAAAGGATGAGTCAAAAATAATATACACATAATCTTAAAATTTCTATGGTCATAGTTTAGTCAACAAGTTTAAGGAACAAAATATATATCTAGTCAAGATTTTTCTGAAAATATTTGGTTTTTTACCCAAGCCTTATGTACATAGAACATGATAATTAAAAGTACCAGAATGCTCAGTGGTTAAGAGCACAGACTGCTCTTGGGGAGGACCCGGGTTCAATTCCCAGCACCCACATGGAAGCTATGAACTGTCCTTAACTCCAGTTCCAGGGGAATCCAAAGCCCTCTTCTGACTTTCACGGCATGGCACAACACAGGTGCTCTCACATACATGCAGGCAATACACTCATACACATAACATAAAAATAATAATCAAGGGGCTGGAGAGATGGCTCAGTACAGACATACTTTGAGGCCTATAATAATTTTGTCAGAGGGACATAAAGGACACTTTTGCTCCATACCCTCCTAGGTTGACTAGTTCCAGGGGACTATGAGCATCTTTCAAAATGTCCTGTAATGGTGGTGGTCACCGGTCCTCTTGGTCAAGGAGGCTGAGGAGTCCTGACCAGATGGAGTTGAACCAGTGTCCAGTCTACAAAGAGGCTGGCCAACACAGAGGTATCATTTCCTCCATGCTTCCAAGCAAAGCCAACCATGGTCTTGTAGGACCTTATACTTTTCTTCACATAGGTGGAACTGGTAAAAGAAAGGATCCAGGGGTTCCTCCCAAGCCCATGTGACCCCTGAGGATCAGATCCTCAAATGACCAAAGAGTAAAGATAAATTGGTTTATCGGGCCATCTGTATGGCCTTAAACACCCAAAAGGAAAATATAACCAAAGAGTAAAGTCATCAGTATATTTTTTTAAGAGTTCAAGGGATTACACTTCCCAGACATTAGGCTTAAGTCCATATAAAAAGTTATTTAGACAATTTTTTCTCATTAATGATTTTGTTCCTAACCAGAAATTGCTGCTCAGGTGTAAAACTTCAAAACTTTGTCTGCAATACTGTAGTGCCCACCTGTAGCTAAGGGAGACGACTAGATATTGTTCTAAAATGATGGATAAATTTGTTTTCTCCCCCTATCTAGAAGTTCCCTCTTTGAGAGGGAACTAACACTGATTTTAACCGTTCCAACAGCTATCAAAACACCTGAAAGCAAATCCTGAATCCATCACTCTTGAGTCCAGCCTTGGAAGACAAAAGAAAAATGACGAGGAACCCAATATAGGGATGCTTTCATAAGCCCTTGTCAAGAAATGCCAATGAACTCTCATATGAACATTTGAAAATAGCCCTATTCTGGCTTTTTCTAGTTCCCTGTCTAGAACCTGTAATACTAATTACCCTTGCCTTTACTTCTCCTTCACATCTCCTATTCACGATTCAAGGACTTTCTTTTCCCCCTAGAGATAAGAGTTATGCAATTTGGGAGTCTTTTAGATAGACCCACTGAGGAGGTACTACAGTTGCCTCACCCTGCATCCCTGTTTGACATGGAAGAAACCAGAGAAGTCTGCATCCAATTCTGTATTGACAATTTGGGTAACCTCTTCAGAGGATGGTGTGATAAGAATGGGAGGTAGGAATTGGCTAGGCAGTTAGGGTAAAAAGACTCCAAAGAAAAGTAGCCAGTTTCTTGGCTGAAAATCACAATGTCCTTGGGCCTCTTAGCAACATAGTCTGTTCCAAAAGCCAAAATTGTTAGTATATTTTTCTCTGATACTCAGTTACTCCAAGCTTGCTTTTGTTCTTCCCCTATCATGCTCTGGGTACCTCTGCTTTTCACTTTCTATTTATAATGCCATGGACAGACATCACTAGATATTGCCTAATCTTCCTAAGGTATCAATGACAATATAATGGGTCCTGCACAGGCGGGATCAGAGGTTACTAATACCCATAGTAAAAGTAACTAATAGGCCTAAAATTCCTCAGTCAGTAACTAAGACATTACAGTTTTCCTTAAGTGATTATGCTGGAGGTTGGTAAATCACTCTCTAAACTACATAAAGTAAAAAAGATTTTTTAAATATTTTATTTATTTTTATTTTATGTGTATGAGTGTATTGCCTGCATGTATGTAGTGTACCTGTGTCATGCAATGCCATGGAGGTTAGAAGAGGGCGTCAGATTCTCCTGGAACTGGAGTTAAGGATGGTTCCTTGCCGCCATGTGGGTGCTGAGAATTGAACCCGGGTACTCTGCAAGAGCAGTCAGTGCTCTGAACCACTGAGCCATCTCTCCAGCCCAAAAAAGAGTTTTTAACTGTTTTATGTTTTCTATAAGGTTCACCTGGAAACTTATATAGCACAGTGTGTACACAGTGTGTACACACATTATCTTATTGTGTGTAATTTAGATACCATATTCTTTGAATAAAATGATACTGCACAACATTCTTCTGAGCCAGATAAGTACCATCATCTCAACTTCACCTGTGCCTGCTTGATAAAGATCATCACAATTGGGCTTATTGACAGTTATGCTTTTCCACAGAAAGAGGAGTAAACAGGGTCATTGGATGCTCATCTGAGCATCTAGCCACTCTTCCCAGCCAACTGTGTGTAATTTTGCCCTAATCACAAATGGTCTCTTGGATTTGGGGAGGACTAAAGTATATAATCTGGAAAAGGCTAGAAAGAGAAGACTTAATCCAGGAGGTTATATAAAAAAAACTCAATCTTCATACTGGGTAAAGGCTTTCAAGTGTAAATACTGTCAGGTCACTCATACACCACAGCAAACCCTCAGTTATCTCTGTAAGTAAGGTCAGTAAGTTCAGTAGTTCCCTGGGGTAAACTTTAATGTAAAGAAACAATGGTTTGATATTAGAACCTTAAAAGTGGTTAAATACCACTAAGCAACCCCAGGACAAAATTTCTCACCACAGATAAAAAAGTTGTTTGTTAATGTTATTCTGTCTCATGGTTATTAAGAAAAAGAATAGAAAGGTAAAAGATGTTAGAAGAATATGGGAATGGAGATATTTTATTAAGAAGGATTTATGTATAAAGATTATGATAGCTGAACTGTAGGGAAGCCGTGTTCAAAATGGTGCCGACCGCCTCAGTGGGGGGAGGAGCTAAGGAATTGGACCAGGGACAAAAAATAAGAAAAAGTGTAGGTAATTGGAGACTAACCAGGAGAAAAATGCGTGAATACCTCATGATCACCATAGTAGTGCATTGAAAGGAGCCTAAGTGACCTTTCACAGGATTGGAGAACAGGTTCCTGTCTATGCTAATGATTGTGGTTTTTGCCTTTATAAGCATTGTAACACTTACAATAAACGAGTTCCTGCCTGACTAAACTCCCTGCTGCATCTGAGAGTCTTGGGGAGGCGGGTGAACAGGCGAGCAGCGGGCGGAGGCTGGCACTGGAAATTCCCAAAATAGACAAGAAAATGAGAAAGCCTAAACAAATGATGATGGCCCATATAGATTTGTTTTAATATATCAAAAATAAGACAAAAATAATATGCAAATAATTTTATAATTTCTAAGGTCAAAGTTTGGTCAACTACTTTAAGGAAAAAATTTTTATCTGGTCAAGGTTTATCTGAAAAAATTGTTTTTTGTCGATGCTTTATCTACATAGCACATGGTAATTAAGAGTACCAGATTGATATAACTAACCTTCTTGGGTGTTGTGATGGTTTAAATGAAAATGTCCCCCATAAGCTCCAAGTATTTTGTCCCCAGATGATGGCGCTGTTTTGGGAGGTTTTAAAAGGTGTGGCTATCCTGGAAGAAGCACGTCACTGGGGGTGGGCTTAGAGAGTTCTTAAGCTTTGCTGAATCTCTAGTTTTACTCTTGCTTCCTGTGCCTGCATGGTGATGTGAGAGCTTCACTTCTCCTGCTCATGCTCCAGCCACCTCCAGCCACCATGGATACGTGCCATGACAGACTGTAATTCCCCTGGAACCGTAAGCTCAAATAAACTCTTCCTTCCATAAATTGCTTGGGTCAGTGTTTCTATCACAGCAACAGAAAAGTGGTTAATACAGGTGTTTAACAGCCGTACTTTGAGGCCTATACTAGTCTGATCAGAGGGATTTAAAGGAACATTTTTTTGTTCCTTGCCCTACAAGATTGACTAAGGTCCAGGGGACTATAGGGCATCTCTCGAAATGTCCTGTAACTGTGGTGAGTCACCTGTACTCTGGTTCAGGAAGGCAATGGAGACCCCACCAGATGGACTTGAACCAGTGTCCAGTCTGCAAAGAGAAGGGTCAAACACAGAGTAAACAATTTCCTCCATGCTTCCAAGTGAAGCCATCCATAGTCTAGCAGGACCTTTGACTTATCTTCAAATAGATGGAACTGTTAAAAGGAAGGCCTAAGGAGCCAGGGGCTCCTCCCAAGCCCATGTGACCCCTGAGGAACAGATCCTCAACCAACTTGAAAAGCAAAAGTAAATTAATTTGGGCCAACTGTATGGTCTTAAACACCCCAAAGGAGAGTATAACCAAAAATTAAAATGATCAATGTATATTTCTTTAAGATTTCAAGGGATTGCATTTCCCAGACATCAGACTAAAGTTCATGTAAAATGTTATTTAAACAATTATTCCTCATTAATGAGTTTGTTCTTAACAAGAAAATGCTGCTCAGGTATAAAACTTCAAATCTTGGTCTACAGCCCTGTAGTGCCCACCTGCAGCTAAGGGAGACAACCCACTATTGTTCTAAAATGATGACTAAATTTAGTTTCTCTCCCTGCCTAGAAGTCATTTAAAAGAAAACATTCTAGCCACTCCAACAGCTATCAAAGTGCCAGAAAACAAATTCTGAGCTTATCATTCTCACATCCAGCCTTGGTGACCAGAAGAAAAATGAGGAGGAACCCAATAAATAGGTGCTTTGGGAAGCCCTCTTCAGGAAATTCTAATGGACTTTAATTTGGACATTTAAAATTTTCCCTGTTCTAACATTTTCTGGTTCCCTGTCTAGAACTTATAATGCTAACTACTCTTACCTACTTCTCCTTCACATCTCAAAGGCACCAGTCAAGGACATTCTTTTCTTCCTACAGTTAAGAGTTATTCAATTTGGGAGTCTTTTAGAGAGACCTACTGAAGGGGGTACCCCAATTTTCACCCCTGCATCCCTTTTCACCATGGAAGAAGCCAGAGAGGTCTGCAGCTCAATTCCCCATTGGCAAATTTGGGATAACTTCTTTAGGTGATAGTATGATAAGAAGAGGAGGTAGAAATTAACTAGACAGGCTAAAAAGACCCCAAAGAAAAGTAGCCAGTTTCCTTCTTGGCTAAAAGTCAAAATGTCCTTGGGCCTCTTAGCAGCCTAGTATGTATCAAAGTTCAGAAATATCAAAAATATTTGAGAGCTCTTGTCTAATCCCTAGATTTCAAAGGTTACCTCTTCAGAGGGGGGAAAATATTAGAACAACATATAGCCCCATAAGTTCTCAGGAAATTTGAGTTTACTCTTTCAAGCCCCTGAAACCACCTGATGGTCATCCACCTTCAGTCTTACTAAGTACATAACTACAGAACAGCTAAAATGGGATTCTCACCATGGGGACATGTGCATACTAGTCCATGTTCTCCCCCAGGTTTCTCTACATAGCAGAGAAAAAGGGTGGAAACACTTCACCTTAACCCAGGTCTCTCAAGGACCAAGAGAAATCACACTGCCATCCTTGTGAAAATAGTCATTGCAGGTTCTGATGCCTTGGGTGGTGCCACCCTAACCATAGGTAATAAAAATTTTAGGTTTCTAAGCTCTCAGATAGACAGAGACATTGGACATCTACAGGACTCCATCTGGCAGTTGGAGAGACAAGTTAACTTCCTAGCTAAAATGGTGCTACAGAACAGCAGGAGTATAGACCTACTGTTCCTTAAGGAAGATGGCTCATACATGGCCTTAGGTGAGGTCTGCTGCTTTTATGCCAATAATTCAAGTATAATCAAGTTTTACTGGACCTCTGGTAATACTCCTCCTAGCCTTTACTGTGGGTCCATGCCTCCTAAATTGCCTAACCAGATAGATCAAAAGGCTCCCAAATGCTCTCAAAATTAGGGTTCTAAGGGCCCAATATGATCCTTAAAATCAAAACAAGTCAAAGATTTTATTTATGTCCCAGAGCCAGTGGGGAATGTAATACCCCAAGCTCCCCCATTTTGTGTAAGTGTAATACCAGTACCTCCATTTTATGTAAGATTAACTGGTCAATCATCTGCTCATAGGATCATCCCTAGGAAGGTGGATTATGCTAAACAGATGGGTGGAATACCTAGTGTGTTAATGAGACAGTGACTTTTTCCTGCCTGGGGTACTGCCTATTGGGCAGAACTTCCTAGCTACAGCCATGTATGTAGTCTGTGAGTTGCCCGCTTCCCTGAATTCTTCAGGGAAGCATAATTTCCCTTTGTCTTCTTCATGCCTTTCTTACTAAAGATATTTTCTTTAAGGCTTTGGGCTGTCCCTAGCATCTTGTATTTCTTTACTTTCTCTGAAGCTTCCTTCTCCCAGCCATGTGGCTGCCAGTCAGCCAAGTGTCTGACCTCCCATGCAGGCTCTAAACCTGCACCACCTCATGTCTTTCTTTCTTCTTACCATTTACCTCCTCAAGGCAGCTGCCAAGATTACCACCTCGCCTGCCTTGAAAGTTTCTTTTTCTTTAAAATTCTAATAAAATTGTAAAAACTTTAAAAAGTGTTAATATCCTGATTGTTATATGGTATTTCAGTTTTTCAACATTTTTATAATTTACAATAAATATAACACAGGCTAACTTCTTTGTATGATGTTTTAAAACTGCTCAACTGTTCAATTATCTTGGAATAAATTTTAAGAATAACTTTCATGATTGTCAACTTGACACACCTGGAAAGAGGGAGCCTCAGCTGGGGGATTTCCTCTTTTGGCTGGCATGTGGGCATGCCTGAGAAGCATTTCTTTGATTGCTGATTGATATGGAGGACCCTGCCCACTGTGGCAGTGGTACTCCTAGGCAGGTGGTCCTGGGTTACATAAGATAGCAAGGCTAAGCACAGGCCAAGGAAGCAAGCCAGTAAACAAGATTCCTCCATTGTCTAAACTTTAGTTCCTGCCTTCAGGTTCCTGCCCTGAGTTGCTTTGCTTCCCTCAAAGACAGACTGTGACTTAGAAGTGTAAGATGAAATAAACACGTTCCTCCCCAAGTTGTTTGTGGTCAGAGTATTTTATCACAGCATTAAAAGATAACTTTGGCAATAATACTTAGAATGATCAACTTTCCTCGTGTAAAAAGACTAAACTTCTTAAAGATGAAAAACTCCAAAACAAAACAAGATTTAATTCACAAAAACAGCATTTACTTTTTAATTTATTCTCTTTTATTTTGAAAAGAGATGCATATTAAATACTTTCCTATTATGAAAAATGATATTTTAAATGAGGTGAAGCCATAAGATATTCCAAGGAAGTAAAGGTAACTTGTCTCAATAAACATGTGAGCTTCAATCCAGACAAGAATTCTTTATATATCTACTTTGCATTACTAGATTATTACACCAAGATTAAGCTAGAAGTCCAGCTATTTCAAGTCACAATTACTGTTCAACGTCAGACTTAGGCGGTATCACGGCATTACGTAAAGACTGATCTTGTGATGGTAATGTACCATACTGAAATTGGTATGGGGCAAGATTAGCCTCAAAATCAGTGGGTGGAGGTGCATACATAACCATTTTAGGATTTTCCGGTACACCTATGTTAACTATTGGTAACATGTGGTGTGCATTCACATGAGCTATGGGAAGATTCTGAGATCTTACTAAATCAGTAACAGAATGATCTTGAGGTTTCATAGCACTATATTCAGAAGAAGATCTCCAGGGCTCAATTGTACCACTCGGTTGAGGAACTCTTGTACTATCAGCAGGAGACTGATGAAAAGTTTTATTTATTACTACAGAATTAATAGGCAGAACTGTTTTGTTAAGAGTTATACCTGAAGGAAATAATTCCAAGGATTCATCCTCTTCAGATAACAGATATTTTGGTGATGTTGAGGTGGTCTTAGTAGTGTACTGATTTTGAGATGTGTTTGTATAGGCCCTCAAAAGATTTTTCAGTTCATCCAAATTAGGAGGATTACCTGTCCAAGTTTCACGAGTAGCATTAAGGCTCCTGGGAAATCTCCTGCTGGTCCACTACATTGTCCACATGTGAACGCCATTGTTTAATTAAGTCAGGCATGATATTACCAAGGGACTCATCTCTATTACCCACTGCAAAATGCCAAGGTTTAGCTGAATTAGCCTTAGGGGGCGTATATGACATGGCTGTGTCAGAAAGAACTTGAGCTAATGAAGATTTAGGGGTTAAGTTATTGGTTTTAGTTTCCATATCCTGATGATATGGAACTGGATTCTGTTCAGGAGTTTCTGGAAGTCCAGAAATAGGTGATACCTTCATTTGTTCAACGAGAAACTTGCCAGCTTGTGGGGTATGGCTTTTATCAAGGAATATTTTGTGATCGGCAGTGAAAGGAGGTAAATGACTAAAATTAAGGACTGCTGGAAATTTTTTGATGTGTTTGATTAGTGGAGAAATGTTTGAGCCTTCTTGCAAAAATTGTATGGAGGGATTAGGTGTGGCCAGGGTAGGTAGGTAACTATGGCCATGCTTGATTTGGGGAACATACTCATTGTCACGTAATGTCCTGCATTCTAAGGATGAAGTAGGATTCAGCAGTTTCTTGGATACCTTGATGAATCGTTTCATCCAGTTAACGTAAGGGGCTGTTCTAATGATGACCGTGGGATTGTGACATATCCTTGAAGTCTTATGTAC
Organism: Nannospalax galili; assembly: GCF_000622305.1. NCBI lineage: Eukaryota > Metazoa > Chordata > Mammalia > Rodentia > Spalacidae > Nannospalax > Nannospalax galili. The sequence continues at coordinate 1,639,976 of NW_008353234.1, read as the reverse complement.
GAGACCCACCAGTTCCCAGTGGTTCTTTAGGAGGCATAGGACAGGACTGGATCGCTGTATCTGAATAATGAAACCAAGAAATATATGTCACCTATGCAGTCTGCTGTGCATACAATTCATATGCTATGTGAGAGACAGGAAAAAAATCAAAGATGTCTATTGTCAAGGAACTACCAGAAGTTAACAGTGTAAGACATGGACACACATAATTGAAACAAATAGTAGAAGAATACAGCAAGTGTTGAGGCTAATTATAAAGTTTCCAACTCCTACAACTAACTGCTTTATTAACACCAAGCTTAGATGCCTAAGCATCTAACTCAAACAGTATTAAAGAGAAATGGAATCAATGATCTTCTTAATACCAATTCGTCCCTATGCTGCTTTCTCTCCTATGGTGGTTACAGCACCCTTCTAAAGGTTTCAGTATGTTATAGCTACCTTGATTCATTCCTATTAAATATTCCAACCATATTTCTACTTTCAAAGCTTTGTATTGACTTTTCCTCTACTTGTAAAGCTTTTCTGATATCCACATGACTTGTTTTGTTAGTTCTTCCACAACTCCATTCTAACACTTCTTTACAAATGCCTTTCCTGTTCACCTATTGAATGGGGTTATGTCCTCAAAATCTCTTATGTCTATCTTGTGTTCTTGACTGTGGACATTAGCTGTTTCTGCTTCATTTTGCATGCAGAACACAAGGTCAGAGTGAACCATGCCCTATGTTAATTATCCTGGTATATTTTATTTAATTTTTTTGGTCTTTTTGGGACAGGGTCTCCCTGTAGCCACAGCTGTCCTGGAACTCACTATGTAGACCAGGCTGGCCTTGAACTCACAGAGATCAGCCTGCCTCTGCCTCCTGAGTGCTGGGATCAAAGGCGTGCACCACCACAACCGGCTTTAATATTTTTAGCACCATTTGTGTTATTACATGCTTATTTTGGTCAGCCTTCAAAAATATAAAAATTTATGAGACCATGAACTAACTTCAAAAATATATAAATTCATGAGAACACGAACTCACTGTCATTGCCCTACTTCCAATTATAGTATTATGTAAGAATGGAGACTATGGGGGCTGGCAAGATGGCTCAGTGGTTAAGAGTACTGACTGCTCTTGCAGAGGACCCAGGTTTGACTCCCAGCACCCACATGGAGGATTCAAGCCACCCTTAACTCCAGTTCCAGGGGAATCCAAAGCCATCTCCTGACCTCCACAGCATTGTATGACACAGGTGCACTCACTTACATGCAGGCAATACACTCATACACATAAAATAAAAATAATAAATAAAATATTTTTAAAAAAAGAGTGGAGCCCTTTGCTTCCTGGACCACACAGCTTTCAGTGTCCTGGTACCAGCACCTTCCATAGGAACCCTCTGGACTGGTCCCGACCTCACATCCCTTTGCTTCCTGGGCCACACAGCCTCCAGGGTCCTGATACCAGCACCTTCCCTGGACACTAGGGCTAACTTCTCTGCCCGGAGCAGCCACTGCTTCCTGATCCTTGGCATCTGGACCAACCCAGTTCCTCCCTGCAGTCCCCAGGAGCCCTCTGGGCCAGGTCCCACCCTAATCTCCCTTTGCTTCCTCTGCACAGCCTCCAGTGTCCTGATACCAGCACCTTCCCTGGGTAAGTCCAACGTGCCCACCGTGCCTTGACTCCCCCAGCCTCTTTCACCTCACAGCTACCCGTTGGAGTCTCTCCTCCTAGCCTGGGTACACAGTTATTTCTTGTCTTGGCACCCAAGACACCAGGGCTAAACTGCTTCCTGATCCTTTGCATCAGGAACAACCCAGTTCCTCCCTGCAGCCCACGAGGAACCCTCTAGGCCTGGTACTGCTCCCAACTTCCTTTACTTCCCTGGACTGCACAGCCACTGGTGTCCTAGTCGCAGCACCTTTCCTGGGTAAGTCCAGTGCACCCACCGCATCTAGACTCCCCCAGCCACTTTCACCCACCCAGCTCCCCTGCTGAGTCTCTCCTCCTAGCCTGGCTACAGGCCCACTTCTTCTCTTGGCACTCCAGACACGGAGGCTAACCTCTGGGCCCAGAGTCACCACTGCTTCCTGATCCTTTGCATCCAGAACACCACAGTTCCTCCCTGCTACCCCCAGGAATCCTCTGGGCCTGGTCCCTCCCTCATGTCCCTTTATTTCCCAGGATGGCACAGCCACCAGCTTCCTGAGACCAGCATCTATCCTGGGCCCTTCTCCCAGGCCAGCACAGTCCCCAAATTCTTGAGGGCAGCATCTTTCCTGGAGGGACCCATACCTTAGGAGAAAGCCTGAGATCATCTGAGCCTCATCTCACTTAGGCCTCTGTGGGAACTCCTGAAGACAAAAGCATTAGGCCACACCAATATAAAAATCAAAAGAGAGAACCTGAAGCATAGACCAACCAGTAAACCACGTGCCCAACAAGTAAACCACAAAGGCACATAAAATTTACAAAAAGAAGCAGATCTAAACTCAAAAAAGGAAGGCTTGAGCCTCACACAAGAATCAGAAACTACGAAGGAAATTCACATGTCAAAGTCACAAAGAAAAAATAATAACATGAAAATCCAAAATAATATATCCCCACTAAGTACCAATAGTCCTCTAGAGGAGTACAATGAGAACTCCCTAGAGATAAGAAAGGACATGGAACTCAAAAGAACAATTATAAACATGATAAAAGAAGTCAGTGAATTTAAAAAACACACGAAGAAAGAAATAAAAAAACTGAAGGAAGATGGGGATAAACTTCTGAATGCATTCAGAAAAGAGTTAGAAATATTGAAGAATACTCAGTATGAAATGAAGGAAGTGAAACAGTCAGTAAGCCAATTAGAAACGACAGGAGAAAGCATCACCAATAGGATGAATGAAATGGAAAACCAGAGTATCAAGACTGGAAGATAAAGTGGACGAACTAGACCACTCAAGCAAAGATTATGAAAAATTCAAGAAATCACAAGAATGGAATATGCAGGAATTGTGTGACACCATAAAAAGACCAAACTTATGGAATCATAGGCATACAGGAAGGAGAAGAATCTCAAGATAATGGTATGGAACAGATCTTCAACAGGATTGTAAGAGAAAATTTCCCAAAATTAAAAGACATGCCCATACAAGTACAAGAAGCACATAGAACATGAAACAGACAGGACCAGAAAGAAACTCTCCATGGCACATCACAGTAAAAACACTAAACTTTCAGAACAAAGGGACAATACTGAAAGCTGCAAAAGAAAAATAACAAGTCACATATAAAGGAAACCCCATCAGCATTACAGCTGACTTTTCAGTGCTAACTATGAAAGCCAGAAGAGCCTGGACCAAAGTATTCCCAGTTCTAAATGATCACAGATGCCAATCCAGATTAATTTACCCAAAATGTCTATCATAGTTGAAGGAGAAAGAAAAATCTTCCATGACATAAATAGGCTGAAAGAATTCATGCCCACAAAACCAGCCCTTCAGAGAGTTCTTGAAGTAATACAAATAGCTGAAGAAAAGAATGACTATACACAAGGGGTGACAGAAAGAAATTCAATGATGGTATAACTGTGGAAATGTACAGCTATATTAAGAACATGTAAAGAGAAATAAAAATAACAGGAATCAATACACATCTTTCATTAGTAACTTTAAATATCAATGGACTGAACTCCCCAGTCAAAAGACACACACTAGTTGAATAGATTAAGAAACAAAACCCTTCTTTTTGTTGTCTGCAAGAAGCTCATCTCACTTTCAAGAACAGGCACTACCTTAAGGTGAAAAAATGGAAAAAAATATACCAAGAGAATGGCACTAAGAAAAAAGCAGGTGTTGCAATTCTAATATCTGATAAAATAGACTTTAAACTAAAACTATTCAGAAAAGACAAAGAGGGCCACTTTGTTCTGATCAAAGGAACAATAAACCAAGAAGATACTACAATCATGAACATATATTCGCCAAACTGTGGTGCACCCAACTTCACACAAACAGTATTACAGGACTTTAAGGCCCAGATTAATCCCAACTCATTAATAGTAGGGGACTTCAATACCCCATTGTCGCCATTAGATAGGTCAACAGGACAGAGAATTAACAGAGAGACATCTGAATTAAACAATACTATATACCAAATGGACCTAACAGACATCTACTGAATATTCCACCCAAGCACCAAAGAATATACTTTCTATTCAGCGCCCCATTGAACCTTCACCAAAATCGACCATGTACTGGGGCACAAAAAAAAAGTCAACAAACACAAAAAGATTGAAATAATTCCATGCATTCTATCAGACCACAATGCAATAAAGCTTAAAATCAACACTGGAAGAAACCCTAGTAACCACATGAACACATGGAGATTAAACAACACACTCCTGAATGATGAATGGGTCAAAGGAGAAATTAAGAAAGAAAAGTATTCCTGGAACTAAATGAAAAGGACAATGCAACACAACAAAATCTCTGGGAAACACTGAAAGCAGTCCTTAGAGGGAAGTTTATAACTCTAAGTGTCCACATTAAAAAATCGGGAAGAACACAAATAAATGACTTAACAATGCAACTGAAGACACTTGAAAAGCAATAGCAAACGAAACCCAAACCCAGCAAACAAGAAGAAATAACAAAAATCAGAGCAGAAATTAATGAAATAGAAACAAAGAAAACAATACAAAGAATCAAGGAATCCAAGAGCTGGTTCTTTGAGAAGATAAACAAAATTGACAGACCGCTATGCCAGTTAACCAAAAGAAAGAAAAAGAATTCCAAATCAACAAAATCAGAGATGAAGGGGGAAACATCACAACAGATACCAAACAGATACAGAACATTATAAGGGAATACTTTAAAAACCTGTATGCTACTAAATTTGAAAACCTAAAAGAAATGGACGGGTACCTAAAAGCATGGGAACCACCAAAACTAAACCAAGAAGAGATTAACAGCTTAAACAGACCCATAACACACAAGGAAATTGAAACAGTAATACAAAACCTCCTGAATAAAAAAAAAGCCCAGGACCAAATAGGTTTACAGCAGAATTCTACCAAACAGTTAAAGAGAATCTACATCCAATACTACTTAAGTTATTCAAAAAGATAGAAATGGAAGAAGATCTTCCAAATTCCTTCTATGAAGCCAGCATCACTCTAATACCAAAGCCAGGGAAAGATACAACCAAAAAAGGAAACTGTAGACCCATATCTTTAATGAACAGATGCAAATATTCTCAACAAAATACTTGCAAACCGCATACAGACACACATCAAAAAGATCATCCACCATGACCAAGTTAGCTTTATTCCAGAGATGCAAAAATGGTTCAATATACGTAAGTCAATAAACATCATAAATCATATAAATGGGCTCAAAGACAAGAACCACATGGTCATCTCAATATATGCAGAGAAGGCCTTTGACAAAATTCAACATGCATTTATGTTCAGAGTCCTATAGGGAATTGGACTGGAGGGAACATACCTCAACATAATTAAAGCCATGTACAACAAACCTACAGCCAACATCCATTCTAAATGGAGAAAAACTGGAAGCATTCCCACCAAAATCACGAACCAGACAAGACTGTCCACTATCTCCATTCTTCTTTAACATAGTGCTTGAAATTCTTGCAAGAGCAATAAGACAAGAGAAAGAAATTAAAGGAGTAATAATTGGAAAAGAAGGGATCAAATTAGCCCCTTTTGAAGATGATATTATATCTAAGAGATGCCAACAATTCCACCAGAAAACTCCTAGAAATGATGAACACTTTCCTCATGGATTGGAAGAATTAATATTGTGAAAATGACCATCCTACCAAAAGCCATTTATAGATTCAATGCAATGCCAATCAAAATCCCCATGACATTTTCACAGAAATGAAAAAAAAATAAAATATCTGGGAATAAACCTGACCAAAGACATTAAAGACCTCTACAATGAACATTTTAAATCCTTAAAGAAGGAGATTGAGGAAGACATCAGAAGATGTAAGGATCTCCCATGCTCATGGATTGGAAGAATTAATATTGTGAAAATGACCATCCTACCAAAAGCCATTTATAGATTCAATGCAATGCCAATCAAAATCCCCATTATCCCCATGACATTTTTCACAGAATTGGAAAACTATCCAAAGATTCATATGGAAGCACAAAAGACCTCGGATAGCCAAAACAACCCTGAGCACTAAGAGCAATGCTGGCGGGCGTTACTATACAAGATTTCAAGCTGTATTACAGAGCTATAGTCATAAAAACAACAAAAATAGACCCATAGACCAGTGGAACAAAACTGAAAACCCAATTACGAGTACATGCAATTTCAGCCACCTGATATATGACAAACGGGCCAAGAACATTCACTGGAGGAAAGGCAGCATGTTCAGCAAAAGGTGCTGGCAAAACTGGATCTCTACTTGTAGAAGAATGAAATTAAATGCCTATCTTTGACCTTGCACAAAACTCAGCTCCAATTGGATTAAAGACCTCAATGTGAAGCCTGAAACTCTGAAAGTGTTAGAAGAAAACATTGGCAATAACCTACAAGATATAGATGTAGGAAAGGATTTTCTAAACCAGATGTAAACTGCCCAGGAAACAAGGTCAAGAATCAACACATGGGAACTCATTAAACTAAAAAGCCTCTGTACATTAAAAGAAACAAACAAGGAAGTGAAGAGAAAACCCACAGCGTGGGAAAAAATCTTCACCAGTGACACGTCTGACAGAGGTTTAACATCCAGAATATATAATGAACTCAGAAAACAAAGTATCAAGAAAGGAAGTAACCCAATTAAAACATGGGCTAAGGAACTGAACAGAGAGTTCCAAAAGAAGAAATAAAAATGGCTAAGAAGCATCTTAAAAGGTATTCAACATCACTAGTAATCAGGGAAATGCAAATTAAAACCACTTTAAGATTTCATCTTACCCCAGTCAGACTGGCTAAGATCAAGAGAACAAATGATACCAAATGTTAGAGAGGATGTGGGGAAAGGGGAACGCTCATCCACTGCTGGTGGGATTGCAAGCTTGTTCAACCTCTACGGAAAACAGTGTGGAGAACTTTTAAAAAATTATAAATGAACCTACCATTTGACCCAGTTATACCACTCCTTGGCATATACCCAAAGAACTCATCCTATTGCAGAGACACTTGTACATCCATGTTGTTGCTGCTCTTTTCACAATATGTAAGAGATGGAAGTAACCTAAGTGTCCCTGAACCCGACGAGTGGATAATGAAAATGTGGTTCATTTATAAGATGGAATTTTTTTTTTTTTGGTCTTTTTGAGACAGGGTCTCCCTGTAGCCCCAGCTGTCCTGGAGCTCACTATGTATGATGGAATTTTACTGAGCAGTAAAGAAAGATGAAATAATGAAATTTGCAGGTAAATGCATGGAACTAGAAATTGTTATACTAAGTGAAGTAACAGACTCAGAAAAAAACAGATGTATGTTCTCCCTACATGTGGATCCTAGCACCGAATCCTTATAAGTGAATATGTATCCAGACACAACTACAGAAACCAGGATAATGAAGAGGAACCAGGGAAGTAAAGGAAAAGAAAGAATCTGAAATCGAAGAACAGCAGAAAACAGGTGTTAATGAGGGAGATATGGATAATAATGGGGTTATTTTAAGGGGAGCAGAGAGGGAAGGTTATACAAAGAACCTAGGGGATAAAGGGAAAGAAGCAGCTCAATAGAAGTGGGACCATAGGAGAAGGGCATTATTAAGGAAGAAATGGGAAAAAACAAGGGGTATCTTAAATGAGGAAACCATCCTGGAAGGGTTAGACAATGTGAGAGATAAATAATGCCTAGCTAGTTTTAGAAAACCAGAAGAGGGACCCAAATTAGGACAAGCAACATTTTCTTTGCAGGAATGGGGCCTGAGACTTTCTTCTACCCCTCAATACTGTCTTTACAGCAGGTCTTATTTGAGTACCAGATTCTCACACTGTATCAGACACAGCTGTCTAAAAGTACCAGACTGGTGGAACTAACCTTCTTGGATGTTTGACAGCCATATTTTGAGGCCTATACTAATTTGAACAGAGGGACACAAAGGACAGTTTTCGCTCCTTGCCATCCTAGGTTGACTAAGTTCCAGGAGACTATGAGCATCTCTCAAAATGTCCTGTAACTGTGGTAAGTCACCTGTCCTCTTGAGCAAGGAGGCTGTGGAGACCCCACCAGATGGACCTGAACCAGTGTCCTGTCTACAAAGAGGAGGGTCAACACAGAGGAAACATTTCCCCCATGCTTCCAAGCGAAGCCAGGCATGGTGGAGTAGGACCTTTGACTTATCTTCACATAGACGGAACTGGCAAAAGAAAGGAGCCAGGGCCTCCTCCCAAGCCCATGTTACCCCTGAGGAACAGGGGATCCTCAAACAACCTAAAGAGTAAAAATAAATTGTTTTATCTGGAACAACTGTAGAGTCTTAAACACCCAAAAGGAAAGTATAACCAAAGATTAATGGGGTCAATATAATTTTTAAGAATCCATATGTATACCTAAAGGCAATATAACAAAAAACGATGCCAGACAGGAGATGCCTTCCTTTGAGTTATTGGCTAGGGTGGCACAAGACACTCCCAGAAAGTAACCCAGCATAGAACTTGGAAAATGAACAGCAGACCCCAATCTTATCTAAAGGAATATTAACAACTGATTGCTGCTAGATGAGGAACAGCTGGTCTTCCTAAAACAAGGCTCTCTAGATAAGCTGACTAGATTCAGCAGACAGACAAGCACTGGAGAATGGCCGGATGTGTCGACAACACAGTGGACAGTAACAGGGATGACAGAGTATATGGGCTCCAGTGTGTGTGGGGGGAGGCTATGGGAGGGTGCCATTTGGGAAGTGGGTATATAGATGAATAAGATTGTGTGGGATTTTCTGTATGATATACACACATGCAAAAAACAATAAATTTAAAAAAAAGACATATTTGAGGAGGAAGCATAAAATCTTACTTCATGTTAAATAGTAGAAGTGATAAACATTACCAGTGAAATCTACCTGTTGACTTTATATCCATACTCATATACTAAAGATCCGAGTGCAACCGACTATGTCTAGTAATCATCAGATACATAGAGATTAAAGACACATGTGCAAACATTTAAGTGTTAGAAAGGTTAAAACCTCATTCAATTTTATGTCTTATAGGGTTTATACTGAGTACAATGTTGTATAACTGTATTAACTCAACTGTAAATCGAATAATTTACAGCCAATTTTGAAAGAGAAGCATCTTAACTCTGGAAATTGTTATTGCATATGTTACTGTAATGAAATGCTTCTTCTAATCATGTTGTTATTAAATTTTTAAAAATTTTAAAAATTAAAAAATAAAAATAGGCAGGGTGTGGTGGTGCACGCCCTTAATCCCAGCACTCAGGAGGCAGAGGCAGGCCGATCTCTGAGTTCGAGGCCAGCCTGGTCCACATAGTGACTTCCAGGACAGCTGGGGCTACAGAGAAACCCTGTCTCAAAAAGACAAAAAATATAATAATAATAATTAATTAATTAATTAAAATTAAAATTAAAAAAAGAATGAATACCACATTTAGCATTCTCATTTAGGCCATTTTTTGTTTTGTTTGTTTTGGAGTTGTGTTTTTATTTGTTTTTAGTGTTTGGTATTTTGTGTTTTTTATTTTTCTGTTTTTGTTTGTTGGTTGGTGTTTGGGTTTTTTGGTTCTTCTGTTTTGGTTTTGGTTTTTGAGACAGAGTCTTCCTGTAGTCCCAGCTGGTCTGAAACTTGTTATGTAGACCAGGCCTGCCTCTGCCTCCCAAGCTCTAAAATTAAAAGTGTGCACCACCACACCCAGCTCTTTTAGGCCATTTTTACATCCGGTATGAGTGAACTTCAAAATATAAAGCTTGTCATGTCATTTCTCCCGTCAATATCTTTCCATGATAGCCAGGCATAGTAGTCATGTTTTCCTTTTATCTCAGCACTCAAGGGGCAGAGGCAAGCAGATCTCTCTGTGTTTGAGGACAGTCTGATCTGAATAGTGAGTAGACTCCAGGCCAAGCCAGGGCTGTATAGTGGGACTCTGTCTCAAAAAAGTCTTTCCATGGTTCCACATGTCCTAAATAATACAGTATGTATTCATAAGTGCACCTTCATAATTTGGCCCTTGATTATTACTCTTACTTCTCTCTCAGCTCATACTCTTATCACTTTTTTCCAACACCATGGTATTTGGAAACTTCTCAGACTTGTCTTACTCTGCTGCTTTTGACCTGAGTGCCATCACTTCATTTGTACTCCTCATCCGATTTGGCAAATGGTGACTTATATTTGAGTAATAGTGGAAATATTAATTTCAACACATTTTAAACTGACTTTTTACTCTCTGCTAATTTCACATTGTGCAGACATCTTTCATAGTATGTACAATATTTTATTGTGCTTATTTATCCTGCTGGGATATCTTTCTCTGCCTTCATTGCAAGAAGGTGATCTCTGGGTGCTGGGACCATGGATGATTCCTCTGATATCCTCATATTACTGTAAGCCCTCTGATGGTTGTGACCAGTCTGGCTCCTTTATCTCTACCATCAGACTCTTGTTCTAAAGACTCTTCCTAGATCTGTTTCTTTTCCATCTTATCAAATAAACAGTAGTCCCCTAAGTCCTAGTTTGAGGTTCTTTTTAAATAGTATGTTTCTAGAAATTAGCATAATGTCCAATATTCAGTAAATGCTTATAAAAATAGCATTTATATTTATCTCACCCTTGCAATTGTCCACCACAAATACTACCTACTCTGCCTTTAACTTTCAGTTCGATATTTCCTCATCTCTATTTGAAATAGTTTTTAATATTATTCCATCCATGTTTTGAGTATTATTTCATCTTGCTTAATTTAGTCCTTCTCATCTCTTAAGATAATTGCCAAGGCTTGTCCTCTCCTTCAGTAATTTGATCCAGGCACTCCACAGTTCAAATTAAAGTATCCCTTGAAATCTTTCAGTATTTTATCTGTGTATGCTTTCCAGTTAGCTAAGACATGCCCATATTATCTCTGCCATGTTAGTGCATACCGATTTTCCTATACAGGAATTTATTTTCTATAACTGCTCTATATGAGTGAGTAAACTGAGTTATACTTGTACCTTTTAAACCTCCCTGCATCTAAGCCTAACCCTTACTGTATTCATTATATTACCTAGAGAGGTTATAATAAAATTAGGAAGATAACTTTTGTTTTTTGGGTTTTTTTTTTTTTTTTTTTTTTTGCATTCCTCATTTGTTTCTAAAGTCTTCCCCTGTGGTAAACTCTATAGCTCTCAAATACCCAACGGAACTTCCCAAATTCACTTGTTTGCCTGGCTCAACTTCATTATGGCCTGTTATCTAACTTTCACTTGAACTGTTATGGAATTCTACATTTAACATTTCCCTCCAATTCTTGATATTGTCTACGTGTATGATTACCCAGCAGTCCTCTTGTGGTTGACTCTGAATACATAAGCCTTCAGTCTTTTCCAGGTAGGAACGTTGATGATGGCATGTTGCAAAATCCAGCAGCTCCACAGATATTTTTTTCACTCTGGTTGTTCCCAGTTTCTTGCTACCTAAAGACATATGTAACAGAAGTTATTGAGACCTAGACCTCCAATCACTGACTTTGGTTTGGCATCACACTCCCAATTCAGTCACATGATTGTCCCAAGACATTCTTCTTTTCTCTTTCCCTCACCCCTCCTTTCCTTTCTCTTTTTCTCTGTTTAGATGGATTGTTATTTTGTACTTTCTGAATCTCCACACCTTCCTTAAACTGGTATGATGGTTAGTTTTAATTATAAGCTTGATAACAACTAGGAATACCTAACTAAAGCCCACCTTTGGATGTACCTTATGATGGCATTTAATTAACTCATGAACACTCTGAGTAAATCAACAAATTGATGATTATGGATTCTTAATAAGATGACAGTATCTAATGTAGTTAAAGGTATTATGTATGGCCTGGTTGTAGAAGTAGGTCACTGGGAGACATGTCCTTTGAAAATTTTATTATCTTTGCTCCTTCCTACACACCCCTGTCTCTCTGCTTCCTGGCCAGAAAGAAGTAAAGACCAGCCTCTACCACATGCTCCAACTGGCATGATGCTCTACACAGTTCATGGAGCCATACAACCATCGATAGAACTTTCTGAAACTATGAGTCAAAATAAATCTATCCTCTCTTAAATTGTCGCTGTCAGATCTTTTGGCACAGCAACAAGAAACGTAGTTAAAAGATACTCAGATATAAAGAGTCAGGCACTGAAAGTTGACTTGGACCTGGACAAATCCCTTTCCTTTGTTAAGTGTCAGTTTGTCCTCCAATGAATTGGAGTGACATGACTTAAGATCTCCATTATTTCCTCTAGATTCTTCTTTTCACTTCACATAGCCTTAATTTCTTTAGAAAACTAATTCTATTACTGGAATTGAAGTCACAAAATAGTGTACCTTGACTCCTTTTACTTACTTTGATATTCGTACACATCACAGCTTCTGTATTGGCACCTGGAACAACTCTTCAAGGATATATTTTGAGCCTGAGATAGTGGTATATCATCCCCATATAGAGGTTCTTCAAGAATGACCAGGCCAATGTCTCCTCTGACAGGATCATTTCCATCTTTGGGATCGAATTTGGGGTGGAGACAGACTTTTTGGCCATGTGGTATGCTTTCTGGGTCATTCACTCCTGAAATGTCCAGCTGTGACAGTTTCCTAAAAAGAGGGAAAGATGTGCAACAATGTAATTTCTGAAAATAAAAATAAGAAATTGTCCATTACAATTCCTTATAAAAGGCATTGTCTGGCAGCATATGCCAAAGCCAAAAGTATAAAATAACCCAGTTCTTCCTTTATTTGGCAACATAAAATTACTTTAATTCTAAGCCACACAGTGCTGTGTAAGGCTTGCATTTGTTTTGTGGCTCTTTTGCATGTCTACTGTTCCGGCATCAACTAAATTATTTTTAGGAAGTTGTTTCACATGCTTGGATCTTAGTGGTTTCTAGAAATTGGGAAGAAGGTCCATTTAAACTGCATTTCAGATTTAACATTCTCCAAATTGAAAAATAAGCCCACTTATTTACAAGATCATAATCAAGGTAGATGTGTAAAGGCATAATGGAAGCAATAGTGATGTGATGATTATTCCTATGCTAGAGTAGTGAGTACATAGATGTTCATTTCATTTTTTTCTCATTGTATATCTGTTTGATATTTCCCTACTAAAAAGTAAACTGCAAAATTCCACAGGAAAGCAAATGTTAACTTGTATATGATTCATGTGGTCAGAAATATGAAAATCTGAAAGGAGAGTTTACTTTTAAAGTTCTGGAATGATCAAAAAAGAATTTAATCTACTTTTAAAGAAAATAGAGCACAGATTGAAGAACAGACATTTACTGCAGCAGTCCTGAATCAACATCATGAATTTCTGAATTAGATCAATGGCCATAGGGAATGAAGTTAAAGGACTGAATGACATTAGAGATGAAGGAATGAACACGATTTTGCAACTGAATTAATATAAGATTAAATAATTACAGATAAATTCTGGATAAAAGTTTAATACAAGACAAGATGATATTGTGATTCCCAAAACAAAAATATTTCTGTTTCTTGTTGTATCTGTGATAAAATTCAATCTCTTCAGGTAGAAGAAAAGACTTTCCTTTATCTTCAGTGAAAGACATGTCTTCAAGAATAGAGATTGTATCATTCTTTTTAAATTTTATTATGTTTTTATTTATTATTTTGTATGTGTGTGCATATGTATCCATGTGCCAGAGCATGCATGTGGAGGACAGAGGATAACTTTCAGAAGTTAGTTTTCTGTTTCCACCCTATGAGTCCCATAGATCAAACTCAAGTTGTCAGGCTTGGCAGCAGGCTTCTTTTAACTGTTGATCCATCTCACCTACCCTAGAGATTGTATGTTTTATCTGCAACTCCTCAGAACTTAGTTTTGAGCATGACAAAGGGGAACATTCAAATGATTTTCAAAGGAATGAATGGAGGAGTGTGCTGGATAGCTTTAGTTTTCAACTTGACGCACCTGGGAAGAAGGAACCTCAGTTGAGGAATTTCCACAATTGAGGAATTTCCTCCATTAGATTGGCCTATGGCCATGACTGTGGGGAATTTTCTTGATTGATTGGTGATGTGAGAGGACCCAGCCTACTGGAGGTGGTGTCACCCCTAGGCAGATGGTCCTGTATTATATAAGAAAGCAGACTGGGCACATACCAGAGGAGTAAGCCAGTAAGCAATGTTCTTCCATGGTCTGTACTCCAGGTCTCTGCTGTGAGTTCCTGCCTTGGCTTCCCTTGATGATAGACTGTGCTGTGAGCTAAATAAACCCTTTTTCCCAAGTTGGTTTTGATCAGTGTTTTTTAAAACTTTTTTATATTTAATTTTATTTTTATTTTATGTATATGCAAGTATTGCCTGCATGTACGTAAGTGCGCCTGTGTTGTGCAATGCCCATGGATGTCAGAAGAAGCTATCGGATCCCCCAGGACTGAAGTTACAAACAGGTGTTAGCTGCCATGTGGGTGCTGGGATTCAAACCCTGGTCTTCTACAAGAACAACCAGTGTTCTTAACCACTTAGCCATCTCTCCAGCCTTGATCAGTGTTTTTATCACAGCAATAGAAAATGACTAATACAGAGGAGGAAATGGAAAAATGAAATGCGATAAAAGGAAAACGTTTTGCTAGGCAATAGTAATAAGCATATTACTTGATTTTGGTACCAGAAAATGATACTTATTAACATCTTCCTCATGTTTCTATGGAATAATCCACCAGCAGGAATTCTAGAAAGACTAGCTTAAGCTACCTATCTATACCCAAGCCCCCAAAACACTCATTCTTCCCCTACTCACGATTTCTTCAGACAGTTAGCTGTAGAAAGAATCAGCCATGGAGTCAGGACAATACCCTGGCAATACCCAGGCATAGACACTAGCCATGGTATGTCAATGAAGTTTTCCATTGATGGTAAGCCTATAATCAATGAGCTTGAACTCATTATCTGCTTCTGCATTTGAGGCACTGAAAAAGAGTATGATAGAAATAGGAAAGGATCAAAATAACATTAAAACACTTTCATTGCTGATAAACTTTCTAGGTTTAGAGTTAATTTATTCAGATTTATTTGATTCAGCTAGAAATTGTCTGTTACCTACTCAATATAGCCTAACTTCCTCCACATGTGTGATTACTTATGTGTGTGTGGATATGGTATAGTTCCAACATGACTACATTTAAAAGAAAAATAGAGTTTGTATGAGAGAAAATACAAAGAGATGCCCCATGTGATGCAGAGAAACTTTTTTAAAGGTGGAGTAGAAAGTAGACAGAAGGAAATGAAAAGAGGGGAAGTGGAAGTACCAACGTAGATTAAGAAAAAGAGGAAGCAGTAGTGGAGAAGGACTGAAATGGTTTCAAAAGAGAAAAGAAGTAAAATGAGAAGAATAGGAGAAGAATAGGGAGAAGAATAGGAAGAAGGTCTTTGGACATTCAAGGAAGAGAAAGACATAAGAATGTCCAAGTGTCTGTAACTTACTAGCACAGCAGTACCAAACCAAACACAAAACATGGTAACGCCAAATTAGAGCCTTCATTCTGACTCAACTGGCAGGATATGTGTTGTTGAAATCCTAGGGCAACAGCAGCTCTAGTAGTCTAGAGGTAGAGTTCAGAGGTTTTAGAATGTCTGACATCATAAAACCTATTGTGAGATTGTTTTATTCCTACTGCAGTCTCTTTAAAGCTACTTAAGATGGGGAATTAGGGACAGCAACATAGTTTAAAATCAAACATTATATTTTAAAGCCTAAGTTTTTAATACATTTTCAGTGGTCAAATAGCTGGTATTTGTCCCAGCCTACTGTGAGAAGCTCGGCCTTCCATTACATGAAATGAATGATTATTACATCATTGGTAGCCTTGTGTATGTCACTTTCAGTTACTTGTTCCGTAATTGAGTACTTTCTAAAAATGGTATTTCACATCTTTTTTTCAGATTTTTATGATGATTTAGATATTTTTACTTGATATCTAGGTGCATAACCTGCCATCTTAATTTTCCTGTATTAAAAAATATTAGAAAAAATTAGGGAACAGAAATTGGTAAAGGAAAATTATTTTATTTACAGTTTGGCCAAACCAAAGGGAGAAAGAAGTCTAATTTCTTCCCCACTATGCCTGTGGCTATTTTATCACTCATAGGAAGACATGAAATAAAGGCTAGAGTGAGTAACTTCTCTTTGCCCAGTCCTTTCCTTGGGGGAAGAGAATGTAAGCCCTAGTTTATCTCACTTTGCTATTACCAAGACATTTTTTTTTCTTCAAGTCCTGTTCAATGAAAAGATTCTCCATTTCGAAAAAGAAAAGTGTTCTGCTTGTGAGATGTAAAACTCTCACCTATTCCAGGCTGGGCAGATTTCTTTATCATTGTGTCCACTCCTTTGAGAAGTATGTGGAAGGAAAGACTTCTGTATCTTTTCTCTGGAGGTCAGCTTCAGCTGATCCAAATACTACATTCCTGTTAAATACACCAGTTTTGCAAGTTAAAAAAATATGACAGACTAAGAGCCAAAGGGAGAGGTATGAGTATCTCTCTATAGAAACTCTCTCCTCCCTATCAGTGTTTCAACATAGGATCAGAGTTGCAATCTTAAATTCACCTCCCATGTGAGCCCATGAAACCAAACAAATTATGTGCTTCTAAAATATAATGGTAGGACAGGCACTGGATAGATACCCAATTCCAAAAAGGAACAAGCAACAAAGGCATAACAGATCTGTGGTAAGTCCAATACCCAACAGGACAAACAACATTATATCTTCAGGCTTGAAGGCAATCTTTGATTCCATGTTCCTCCTTCTAGATACACTGGAAGTGGGATTGGGTTCCATAACTTCCAAGAGTCTATATACCACAGCTTTTCTTCGAGGAGCTCATACCACATATCTCACAGATTGGAGTGTTATGCCTGTAGCTCTCCCAGCACACTGGTAGCTCTGAAGTTCTGGGTTCATGAAGATATCCCTGTTTCCATGACTCCACTAGGCATTTCCCATATGTGATCTTTCTGTGATTGCCCTGACCCAGTATCTCCTCTAGGATTGTCCTTGTGCACATTCTCTGGTGCAGTCCCACTCCTATAAGCATTCTCTGCCACCTAAGCCTTGAAGCTCTCTGAGGCATTATTTGAAATCTATGTGGAGGTAACTCATTTCCCACAGTTCATGTGCTCTTTGTGCCTGCAGAGGTAGTACTAAGTGGATATTGTCGAAGTCTATAACTTGTGCCCTCTAAGGTTAAGCTGCTCTTGGCCTGTTTGAGCCGCAGATAGAGTAGCCAAAAAAACATTATTCAAGAATATGGTTAAGCAGAGACTTATGGTAACATTGGACAGTAAGACATCCTGTTCCCTTGAGTGTTCTGGGATCTTCCTTTGAAACCATTTTCCCCTCAAGTGCCTTGGTATGCTGGGCCTGTGGAAGGTATAGCACCCTCAAAGATTTCCCCGTGCTGTCCATTGTCATGATGAAAAGCTCTTGACTTCCCTCTATTCATTGTAATCTCCTTATCAAAAGATCCCTTGGCTGTATCCCTGGATTTCTTTCCTTAACACATTTTTTTAATTCTTTACATAGCCTGACTGAAATTTTCCGAATTTTACCAACCTGGTTCCATTTTTTATTATAAATTCCATCTAAGTAATTTATCTTTTTTCACACATATATAGTATAGGGACAATACTACATTCTATATCTGAAATACCCCCCAAAGGCTCATGTGTTCAAGGCTTTGGCCCCAGCCTTTGGCACTATTAGGAGATGATAGAGCATTTAAGAGGAGCAACCTAGAAGATGTGGACATTGTTGCAATAGTGGAAAGAGTGCTTATAGGGATAACCAACTGCTGTCTTGATTGGATTTGAGACCTGCTCCACAGGAAGGACTTCATGCCTGATACTATAAACCCAAAATCCATGGTTAGGAATGCCATAGGCCCTAAGGAAGAACCTATTGTTTTCTAAATGGTCATGTTGTCAAACTGCCTTCTAAATATGTGGATCCTGGGGAAAGAAAGAAATTAATTATAAAAAAAGAGGTGTAGCCTGGGCCAGGGATATGGCTCAGTTGTCACCTACATGATGACAATCCTCACGATCCACATGGGAAGAAAACTGCTTCCCAAGTTGTCCTCTGACCTCCACACATGTGCTGTGGCACATATGTACATGTGTGCACACATACACATGCACAAAAGCTTTAAAGAGCTGTGGTCTAATGGGAGGCCTTCTGGTAATGGGGTCATGACTTTGAAGGAGATAATTGGATGAGCTCTTCTCATTCCTTTCTTTCTTGTGTCCCAGCCATTAGGTGTGTAGTTTTCTACTGTGTCTATATAGAAAGGTGAATTATCATTTTTTAAAAAGGATGAAATTGAAGCATGAAAGAAATAATAAGAAGTCAATATTATTCCAAGGAGTACTGAAGCCTGAGTGATTTGATATTGAGATGCTGAGATTATTTTATTTTCTCAGTACAGGTAGAACTTTTGGTATCTATATTAAGAGCTTTTAAAAAGAAGTACAGTCTCACCAAGAAGAAGAATTAATGCAAGTAGGTGGTCTGGGTTGATGGAATTGAAAGTTTTATTTAGAGTTTTGTCGGGCATGTTGTGAGCACATGCCTATGACACCTGTCTTTGTCTTAGCATTGAATATGTTTGAGAAACAAAGATGTTCTTTTTGTTGTGTCTAACAGGAGTGTGAAATAGCATGATGAGTGGTGCCCGTAGGAACAGCCTTTTCCTTGAGACTCATGGCTGTAATACAAATGGGAGGCTTGGCTTAAGAAACTGACATCTGACAGACTGCACCCACATATGGCAAATGAAGAAACATCATTTTTGTTTGTATTTAACCATGAGAGTATTGGAAAAGGTGATAAATCCAGCAAGACAGGGGTTCCTCATTAGGAAACCAATGAGTTTTATTGGGCCTCTTTCTGGAGTGTGGGTTACTTACAGGAACATAAATGAATCAAAGACAGCTTCATCACCAAAAGTCAGCCCCATCATAAAAGCTGGAAACCTGGAAAGCTGGAGTGCACTGCACAACTTGCAGGTAGATCAACAGATTAAAGAGCATCTCTTTCAGGCAGTCCAAATGTTCTGAGCCTCTTCCTGGTAACTTGGTTTGTATGAGGGTGTCTCTCAGCAGTACTTACTGGTTTATACACTTGGGGAGGGAGGGAATAAGTATATCTGCTCAGTTTTAGGGACTTCCTGAAACCTTTGTTTACTTCCTGAACTTAAGGAGCTTCCCTGCAAGATGGAATGTTTTATCTCAGAAGAAATTCTGACACAAGTTGCCAGGGGTAATGGAGATAATATTTAATTTTAGGTACTTCATTTACTTCCTGATTGATATTGGAAATCAAAGCCAGGCCATTATCAGACTATAGGGACCAGGGATTCCAAAGTGAGGAATAATGTGTCCTATGAGGACACTGGTTACTTCTGAAGCCATGTTTATCTCATCTGGAATGCCTCTGTCCATTCGTTGAAGGCATCCACAAGAACTAGTAAATAATTAAGCCCCTTGCTTGGTATACATGAGTGAAATCTATTTACCAGTCTTCCCTGGGCATAGGCATGGTTCTACTATATTGGATGGATAGTAGAAGTGGAGGGGCTCTCAAGGTCCCCTCAAGATTGGATTGACAGCACCTTTTGGAAATGAACTGAAGGATGTGAAGAGTTCCTATTGATGCAGAGACAAATGGAGTATTTAAGAAAAAAATGTGTTTTTTAATCCTTGTCTCCTCTCTCTATCTCTATGGGTAGAGTCCAGATGACAAATTTATCATTAAGGTGCTGGAAAAGATAGATAGAACTGTGGTTTTACAAAGAATTATTATAAGACCTTTGGCATTTAGCTGAGAATGAGGACATCACACCACCAGCCCCAGACAGCTGTGCTAAGCACCTGCAAATTCCTGCCCTCCTTTGGAAACTTTTAAGCTATTTTGAGAAATGAAACTTACTTTATTGTGATGCTTTTGAATATGTATAATGCTTATGAATATGTAATCCTATAAAATATGTAAATTCCCTTTAATCAGGGTCCAGATTTTGAGGCTTGAGCCTGCTGGACCAGACTGCAGACTAGAAAAAATACCTGCTTCTTATACACTGCCGATGTCTTGCCTGATCTTTCCTGCAACATTTCTGGTGCATTGGGCCAGGAAGATGGAAGTAGATGTGGCTTTTTGTCTCCCTTGTCTCTGGGGTTTAGCCTCCTTAGGATGCTGGAGGATGACTTCCCCTTAATGGCTCCGCAGGTTTTTTGAGGCTTTAAGAGGAATGACTCACCAGATGCTTCAGAGATACTGTCCCTGAGCACAACAGAACTGGAGGGAGGCAGGAACTAGGAGCAGGGATTTGGAACACCATTCAAGGGAACAGGTAGGATCCAAGTCTACCACGAGACCCACCAAAATTGGTGGAAGAGGAGAATGATCATCTAATAAGGGTCCTGAAGTTTCTTCTGACATTTCCTGGTGGAAGTCAGAGCCTAAAAGGGCCTGGGGGGGGGCACCCGAATAATCTCTGACCCATGTCAGCCTCCAGGAAAGAAGAAACTGTGATCCCTTTTTGGTTGAAAAGTTGGGATGTTTTGTCTTGGAATTCTGGGTTGAGGGGATATAGAAATTTTGTCTGACCTTGTCTGTAGGAAAATATGTGCAAATGTACACAGGGTAGGATAGAAGCCACAACCACGCAGGAAACAATTTCTGCATTCCACAAGAGTGAGGGGGTCACTGTATAGGAGGCAGGGCAACAGAGGGCCATCCATTGATAAGTCAGGAAACTCTCCAAAGCAGGGAGGCTAATATTAAATTAAACAGCCAAGGGCTTTCTATTGTCCTAAGAGGTCCTAATTCTCTGGCTGTGGTCACAGCCATGTGTTCCCACTGGTCAGAGCAGAGTCTGAAAAAGGGCTTTGAGTGTTGACATGGGACAAGGGAAGGAGCCACTGAAGTACTCAGACTGGTCCTTCCCAAGCAGGGCACCTTTCCTCTCTGGGCCACTGGCTTTATTGCAGGTTCACTAATTGATCTAAAATGCTAGAGCCCAGATCTTAATATGTCCAGGGACACTGGTCCAAGCACTTCAGGAGCCATTGCCTGCAACCGAAGAGGTTGCAACTTTACATAAGGAAGGGAAAGACAAACTTTGCCCTACTAGTACCTAATGCACACTCTTTCTACACTGAGATTGAATCTGACTTTCTCTAGCCATCCAATATAGTATATTCCAAACTATTTTAAAATGCTGTTGCTTTGTGTTCCATATTCTCTAGATTATAAATGTTGAAATCTAATATTATTTATGGTAAACTGTAATATGATTTTTCTAATCCAGATCAATTGGTAGCCCTCTTTAACTTTCAGGAAAATTCATCTGAGAACTATCAGCCTTGTCACTTATTTAATATAAATTGACAACCTATATATTTTAAAAGGAGGTCAAAATAAATATTAAAAATAAATGAATAAATAAAAGATCCCCAAAGGTTGCTCTGAAAGAAAAAACATTGAAAAAAAAAAAAGTTTGTTTTAGATGGGTATCCAAAAATGAGCACCCCTGAACAAAGGTATACAAATCACTGAAAAACCAAAAACCAAAAACCAAAAACAGATACTTTGAGAGTCCTGCTTGTTACTATTGGACTTAATTATTTTGTCTGATGTAAACCATTGGGCTCAGTTGCTTTACAGAAAAATAAATGTCTTCTTTTTAATTTAAAAAAAATTATTGAGAATTTCATACATGCATAGAATGTATTTTGATCAAGTCCATGCACACTCCCTCCCCTCCAACTCCTCCCATATCTCCCCATCACTTTTTTTTCTGACAACTTCTGGTACTCTTTCTTTTTGGGGGACAGGGGGCTTTTTGCTATTGTAACATTACCCCCTCTGAAGAGGTAACTCTAAAATCGTTTAGGGGTTACATAAGAGCTCCCAAATACTTTTTGACATCTTTGGCCTTTGTTAGAGTATGTTGATACGAGGCCCAAGGACATTTTGACTTTTAGCCAAGAAACTGGCTACTTTTCTTTGGGGTCTTTTTACCCTAACTGCCAGCCAATTCCTACCTCCTATTCCTATCACACCATCCTCTGAAGAGGTTATCCAAATTACCCATAGGGAATTGGGATGCAGACCGTTCTAGCTTCTTCCATGCTGAACAGGGATGCAGGGTGAGGCAATTGCTGTACCCCTTCAGTGGGTCTATCTAAAAGACTCCCAAATTGCATAACTCTTATCTGTAGGGAGAAAAGAAAGTCTTTATATGCATTATATTAGTAAATTGTCATGTGCTGTTTAAATTCACACAGAGGCTGACTCTGGAGCTGGGATGGCCCCTCCCACTTCAGATTCAAACCTACTTATCTCTAAATTTCCTGAAGACTTCTCTGTGGAGCCAGTTGGCTACCTGACGCTGTGACTGGGGAAGGGACCACAGAATAATCAAAGAGAACAGGCATTATGCCCTTAGAGATGGCCAAGGGATAAGTCATTTCCACTAGAGTTTATATTATTTATCTCATGTTATAAAAATGCCTATCAGAGCAACTAATGGGATACTCTATCTTGGTTACAAAAAAAGAGAAAAAATAAGTAATACAGACTAATACAAATGTAAAAATAAATACCGAGATTTATTTAATTAATGAAAAAAGGGAAAAAAAAGTAAATAAAAAACTTCTCGGGGCTAGAGAGGTGGCTCAGCGGTTAAGAAAATGGTTGTTCTTGCAGAAGACCCAGGTTTGAATCCCAGCGCCCACATGGCAGCTAACAAATGTCTGTAACTCCAGTTCTAGGGGATCCTATAGCCTCTTCTGTCTTCTGTGGGCATTGCACGACACGGGTGCACTTACCTACACAGGCATAACACTCATACACATAAAATAAAAATAATAAAATGCTAAAAAATTTTCTCAGGAATAACTAGCAGTATCATATTAATGGATTTGAAACTTCCAACACAGAAGTATACATACACCTCAAATTAATACAGAAAGTTTAAACAACCATCATTTTACAAAGAAGCAGATATTTTGGGCAAATATGGAATAACTTCCCTAAAAATATACTGATATTAGTACAGTTAAGATAACTACTTTAGCAAATAAAATGCACAGTACCAGGTACTTCCTGAAAGACTATTGCATGAGGCAACCTTTTCCAAGGCACTTACAAACTGCAGTTTCTATGGTTGTCTGCCTTGTCTTGTATAGACCTGAGACTGAGCTCAAATTTGAATGCTGGTGAAGGCTTCAGGGGTCCTGGCTGTGACTTCTGCATGAATCAATGGACATGATTATTATTAAAAAATACATGAGGTTCTTATCAAATGCATTTGGTAATACTTCTTCATCTACTAAATGTTATAAATGCCAATTTGAAAATGTTTTGCCATGTGTCTGCCAAACTTAAAGCAGTTTTGATAAATCACTCTCTACATCATATAAAGAAAATAATTTAAGCAGTATTGATTGTAGATTTTCTTCAAATTTCTGATAGAATTCTGATGTGAATACATATGGGCCTGAGCTTTTCTCAGTAGGGAGGTTTTGTATTACTGTTTCAATTTCCTTATTATGAGTTTGAATAGGCTGTTGTTCTCCTCTTAGTTTAACTTTGGAGGTGACCATGATTTTAGAAATTCATCCATTACTTTTAGATTTTCAAATTTACTGGAGTATAGATTTTTAAAGTATTCCCTTACAATGTTTCTGGTTTTTTGGTGTCTATTGTGATGTTTCCCCTTTTGTCTCTGATTTTGTTGATTTGGCTCATGGAACACAGCAGAATAAGGGTAGAGAGAAAATTGCTTCCCTCAACTCTCATCAGTAAAGCTTCCTCATACAACAGAGTATGAGACACACAGAAGGCCACAACCGGCCAAGCTTTAAAGAATAAGAGACTGTAGAGTGTAGGATAGGATTCCTATATGGAACCACATCCACACACGGCTCAGGGACCATTGCAGAAGGTGGGACAGAAAGCTTGTAAGAGCCAGGGCTGGTTCATGAACACAGGGAAGCAGAGGCTTCCAGGCTAATGGAAGTTTGCACATGTGAACTTATGGCAATGGCGACATCGAGAACAGGAGCCATGTCAACTCAATTAAACAAGGGCCCAAAGGGGAGGAGAGAAATAGGTAGCTGGCACTACAGATGCTGGATGAGGGAGAGTATGTCTTACATATGATCATTAGATGGGCTGACTAGACTCCAGTGGACACATTTACACTGAAGGACTTTTTGTGTAAATGCCAGAATGAATAAGCCCTAACATGTATGGCAGAATACATGAGGTTCAGTGAGGGGATTGGGGAGGTATGGATGAGAGGGAATCTAAATTTGCTTAAAAACTGTTGTATGAAATTACAAAAGATCAATAAAAATATTTTTAAAATAGAAAATAAAATTCTTTTAACTGTCTTATGTTTTCTACAAGGTTTATCAAAAAATCCACAGAGCCTCATAGTTCCACAATGTAAACACAGGTAACACTAAGTTTTCTATGTATATAAATTGAATACAAAGGTCTATCCATAAAGTAATGTTATATAATATTATCTACTAAGCCAAACAACTGTCAACTTCATGAGTTCAAGTATGCTTGCTTATAAAAGTCATCCCAAATGGGATTGTTAACTATGGCTATCCCTTCATATAAAATAATAATAAGCAGGTGACCTGTACCTGAATATTTGGTCATTCTTTCCAGTCCATTGTATGCAACTATACTATGTCTTAATTACATCTGGCCTCATGGGTCTTAGGGAGGAATAGAAATAGAATAAAAAGGGCTAAAGAAAGGGGGCCCAACCCATAACGCTGTTCAAACTTCTGGATTTGGGAAGTGCATCTTATAAAATAAGCTATTTTTAGCTGCAATAGATATTTTGTTTACAGTCATTTATAACGGAGATGCAAATGTACATGGAATTAAGGTAACAGAATCTTTGCCTTAAAGCATTAAATACTTAAGGCAACTAAATGTTAAAAGTAAAAAATAAGCATTAAAATTAATAACCAAAATCTCTAGTTCACTAATTCTAAAACACTAACAGTGTTTACAAGGTTTATTCAAAAGCATTTGATTTTTTTTACCTAAGATTTATTTAACAGTAGTTGAAAATGCCAAATCAATTTGACTGACATCTTTGGGCCTATGATAACCATACATGGAGGCTTATACCAATACGGTTAGAGGGATTTAAAGGGACAATATTTTGCATCTTGCCCTCCAAGGTCACTGGACTATGGGGCATATCTAAAAGTGTCCCATAAATATGATGTGTCACCTGACTTCTTACTCAGGAAGGCCATGGAGACCCAGCAAATGGACTTAAACCAGTAACCAATCTACAAAAAGAGGAGGGTAAACATTGAGAAGTTTCCTCAATGCTTCCAAGTGAAGCCATGGTGAAGTGAAGCCTTCTGACTTACCCTCATACAGATGAAACTAGGAAAAGAAAAGTTAAATGAAGCCAGAGGTGCCTCCCAAGCCCAAATGACCTCAAAACATTTTTAAAAGAAAGTTGATTTTGGCCAACCATATGGTCTTAAGTGCCCAATAAGGAAAGATAATTAAAGATAAAAATAACATATTTCTTTAAAAATATAAGGGATTACAATTTCCAGACATAATGGCTTTTTAAATATTTTATTTTTTATTATTTTATTTGTATGAATGTGTTACATGATTGTATTTAAATGCACTTGTGAAATGCAATGCCTGCAGAGGTCAGAGGAGGTCATCAGATCCCCTGGAACTGGAGTTATAGACAGTTATTAGCTGTCATGTGGGTGTTGGGAACTGAACTTGGGTCCTCTGAAAGAGCAATCAGTGCTCTTAACCACTAAGTCATCTTTCCAGCCCAACATTAGGTTTTAACACAGACCACCTAAAAATCTAGAAGCAAACCTTGCTAAAATGCTACATAACAAGGGTTTAACCATTATGTGTCCTTGTTCTAACTGAATGGTGGTGCATCCTACTAGCTAGGACTAAAGAGACCAAGGAGATAACAATAGGCCTGCCTTCACGGTCAAAAACCAAGACTATCACAAGGTATACTTGTAACCACCCCTACATCCTTAAAATTACAGGTTATCACCCCAGGAATTCACCAGAAAAGAAACCACAACATAGGCTGCTAAGCAACACCCTAATCAACCGCTTCAAATCACACTGCAAAGACGATGAAATCCCATCAGAGGATTTCAGCCCTGCTCTGACCACCCCCAGAAGCTGCTCAGTCTATGCATGGCAGAATTTTGAAGAAACTACAACCTGCATGGCAGAAGTTTGAAGAGACTACAACCTGCTCCAGCTACTCTGGAAGCTAGCTGGTGTATGCATGGGGAAAGATTGCAATATTGACGAATTATTTTTGTCTTATAAGGTAATCCCTCTCACTGTAATGCATCGTGACCCCTGGCTTATGTCAAAGTATATATTTGCTATACTTTTGGTCATAATTTTGGTAGACATTTCTCCAGCTGACTGAGCATATACTGAGATGATTCTATGGAAGCTTTTCTACTTTGCTTATGAAAGCATTTTAAGTACCCTCCATTGCTATTTATTAAGTTAACCTCTATAATGTTGCCCCTATATCCCTTAACCAATACCATTTTGTCCACGGCTGGCATCTCCTTGAGGGAATCTCAAGACAGGTCATTTATCACTAGGCCATGCCTTCTGTGTCAGAGTACACTCCATTATGTGGGACATTCTTGCCTGTTTATCCCCTTTAGGGAGTTGGCCCCACCAGAGGGATGTTATGTTTCAACGGACCCTTGTTTTTGGATTCCTACATGAGCAAAGCCTTTCATATTTCTTGAGGTGTATGCCAAACTGCTTGTCTAGTATGATGATCTGTTTACTTTTCCCCCTGAGAGATCACAAGAGTTTTGTTTTGTTTTGTTTTGTTTCGTTTTGTTTCGTTTCGTTTCATTTCATTTTGGTGGGTGGGCCTTAAGATGTATAATGACCTCCTTGTTTGGAAGCCAGATGGCTTTAAACAGGACCCATGCCTTAGAGACATATTTATTCAGGGTGTTGTGGGCAGTGAGAGGAGGCCTCTTTCTCCAGATGGCTGCATGGCATGGGCATGGGTTATATCAGAAGTACAGGTGAAATTTGTGTAAATGTTAACTTCTATTCCTACTCCTAACAGGAGAGCCTTAGTAAGAGCAATTAGTTCTGCTTCCTGAACTGACATGGAATTATAAGCTCTATGAGACTGACTATTATGCATCCTAAAGCCTGTGTCCTGCCTTTGTAAAACTACTGTTATCCTTAAACCAGGTAGTCTCAGGTTGAAGCTATAGGAATTTTAGTATTCTGAACTAGGACTGCAGGTAAAGGCAATAAATTGTTTCTACACAGGATGTTGTAGAATGGCCTCCTGTTTAAGATTTGACAGTAATGTAGTGGGATTTGGAATTTCTAGGTTTTGCAATAAGCTCTGCAGTCTATGAGAGAACAGTCTGATATGCATTGATTCTATCTGAGTCCCAGTGCAAGGCTTAGAAGTTCAGAGTTTCAAGGAACTAACAGGCTTGTGAATCATCACTACTTTCTCCCAAGGTTAATTCAGAGACTTCCCCAACAAAGAGTACCTCAGCTGTCAGTGACCTGAGGTGAGGGAGCCAGCACCATGACACCAGTTTAATAACATGTAAATATAAGCAACTGAGTACTTGGAGGCCCCAAAGCTTGGATCAAAATTCCCAGTTCTGCTCTTTTTTCACTCATATTTATACAGAGAAAGGGCTCAGAAAGTAAAGAGAGAGATAATGTTGGGACAGAGGCAAATACCGGTTCTTAGGGGGTCCAAGGCCTATGTCATTTCAGGGGCTCAATCTCATGGTCCTCAGTGTGGTCTCTTCAATGCCTCAAAGAGGGGTTTAGCTACCAGTCAAATCTGGGTAATTCAAGCTCTGCAGAATCATAACATACCCAAGAGGGTCCTTAGTTGTTTTATGGCTGGGTTCACCACAGTTAAAGTAAAATATTTGCAGAAGACTTGAAACATTTCTTGTGTCTGAATTAGTAAGGTTCAGGAACTGGATTTTACTAGTTTAACTTAATTATGCATAATAATAGGCTTCATTATGATATTGTAATACATGGCTAATATATGATCACATTTGTGCCACATCTCTCTCTCTTGTCTCCCTCCCACTCCTGCTGATTCTCATCCTCTTTTCTACTAGTCCCTATTCTACTTTCATGTTTCATGTCTGGTTTTGTTTTTGTTTTTATTTTTGATGGCCAATGAGTTTTATTACAATTACTTACATGAACGTGGATGAGGGGTTATTTCCAGAAGCATGGGAAACTTAACAGTAGTTATACAACTGAAAAAATATTTTCCTGTCCAAGAGCAATCATTAACTACCAAGAGCTCCACAGAGAAGGGTGGGACCTCATGAGTGTCTCTCCCATGACAGGATGTTCACAGGCCCAACCTTGTGCATGTAATCACAGCTGCTGTGAGTTCAAGAACTCAGTGGCCATGTCCATGTTAGACAACATCTTACAACAATCCTTCCCTTCTTCCTGCTCTTAAATTCTTTCCAGCCCGTCTTTCATGAGGAGTCTTGAAGGAGTGAAACTGATGTCCCGTTTAAGGCTGAGTATATAGGCATGTATTCTCAGCCCTTTGATGAACTGTGAGTCTTTGCAGTAACCACCACCCACTAGGTAAAGAAACTTCTCTGCCCAACGCTGCCAGCAGCATTAATGTATAAGTATAAACATAAATATTTGAAAGGCATTCGAAGGACTCCACATATGACAGACTTTTTGCATGGCAATTTGTGACTTTGAAGGAGAAACCTCCTATCCACATAAGGTCAGTATTTTGAAAAGTTAGGGCAATGTTTGGTTTGGTCTGGGTTATATGTAAATAAATCATCTGTGTACTGAAGGAGGCTACTCAGTTTAGGCAGAATTAAAGGGAGGATATGTCATTGGCTAAGGCATGTTCAGAAGGATAGGGGCTATCCTGAAAATCTTGAGTTAAAACAGTTTGGTCAAACTGCTGAGGTGAAGGTTGGTGGGGAGGGGAGTCTTGCCATTAGAAGGAAAATAGGAACTTTGAGTCTGGGTGGATGGAAATATGAAAGAAAGCATTCTTAAGGCCTAATATCAAGAACCAGAAGCCAGAAGGTGTGGGAGAGTATCTGTCCCAAGAGTTTTAAGGATTGGGAACTATGGAGTAGATCAGGACTACAGTTCCCTTTATAACCTTTGACTTCTGGTTATAAAAGATCCATATTACTTCTCTACTGCCAACATAGAGATGGTGGCTAACAACAACATGTAATTCAAGTTCCAGGGGACTCCAACACCCTCTTCTGACCTTCACTGGAATTGCATGACATGGGTGCACTTACACTCATACACATAAAATAAAAATAATAAATAAAATATTTTTTAAATATCCAGCAAAAATCAACTGAAGAAGCCACATTGAAGAAGTCAGATGATATTCTGATTGAAAGTGCTGGGTAGGGCAGAAAGATCTCTCTACAGATGAGCTCCTGGCTTCTCATTCCCACCACAGGCATGTTTATATCATAGAATAAACAATAGTAACCTGTATTGGAAATGTTTTTCCTCCATCTGTTCAAGGACGCAACATTTTTTTACCACCCTTAGCTGTTTGATGCTTTTCTTTCCCTGTCACAGAGTTAAAGGACAAGCCTACCCCAGTGAAACAGGGAGAAAGAGCATCCCTTAGAGGGTTCTTAGTCTCATTTATTAAAGAATATAAGAATGGACACAAATGCAAGCTTTAGGACAATTTTATTCGAATTTTAAGGAAAATTCTCAGAGCGGGCAAGCTGGTAATCTTGGCAGCTGCCTTGAGGAGGTGAATAGTGGGAAGAAGGAAAGAAAATTATGGAAGCCATGCAGGTTTAGAGCCTGCATGGAGGTCAGACACGTGCTGGGAGAAGGAAGCTTCAGAGAAAAAGAAAAGAAATACAATATGCTATGGCAGCCCAAAGTATTAAATAAAGCATGCTTAGAAAGGAGATATGAAGAAAGAAAGGAAAGATTATGCTTTCCTGAATTCTTACAGAGACCTACATGTCTGTCGCTGGGTCCAGAAGCTCTGTGCTAGGAAGCAAGATTCCAGGTAGGAAAAATTCCGTCTCATTAATGCACTAGGTGTTCCACCCATCTATTTAGCATAATTTAAGGCGAACTTGCCTTCCTAGGGGCAGTCGATGATCAGATGATTGACCAGTAGAGCTGGAAAGGTGGGTCTTCCAAACAATAGACTAGAGATTTTATAGTCTTGACCAGTTAAACTTATGGGGCTATTTCCTTCTCTAACATTCCCCCCTCTGAAGAGGTAATCTTAAAGTCTTTTAGGAATTAGATAACAGTTCCCAAATACTTTTGGCATTTTTTACCTTTGGCACAAAGTAGGTTGCTGAAAGGCCCATGTACATTTTGGCTTTTAGCCAAGAAAGAAACTGGCTACTTTTCTTTGGGGTCATTTTACCCTAAGTTGCTTAACCAATTTCTACCTCCTATTCTTATCACACCACTCTCTGAAGAGGTTACCCAAATTGCCAATAGGGAATCAGGGCACCGACTGCTCTGGCTTCTTCCATGCTGAATAAGGGCACAGGGTGTAGCAATTGGGGTACCCCTTCAGTGGATCTATCTAAAAGACTCCCAAATTGTATACTAGCTGTAGGGATAAAAGATAGTCCTAGACTTGTGCCTGTAAGATGTGAAAAAGAAGTAAAAGCAAGAGTATTTAGCATTAGAAGTTCTAGATAGGGAACCAGAAAAAGTCAGAACAGAGCAAATTTCAAATATCCAAATCAAAGTCCATTAGAATTTCTAGATGAGGAGTTCCAAGAGAATCCACCTATTGGGTTCCTCCTCATTTTCCTTTTGGTTGCGAAGGCTGGACTTGAGAGTGATGTACTCAGGATTTGTTTTTAGGCACTTTGATAGCTTCTGGTATGGCTATAATCAATATGAGTTCCCTCTCAAATGCTTCTAGACAGAAAGAGAAAAGAAATTTAGGCATAATTTAATTTTTGTCTTAGAAAAATAGTCAACATGTCTTTCTTGTTACTGCAGTGTTGAATTAGGCCAAGATTTGAAGTCTTTCATCTGAGTAACATTTTCTTATTAAGAACAAAATTATCAATGTGAAATAATTGTCTAAATAACATCTTACATGAACTTAAGCCTAATGCGCAGAAAGTGCAATCCCTTTGACTCAAGACCATGCAGGTGACCCAAAAAAGCCAGTTTATTTTTACTCTTAAGATTGATTGAAGATCTGGTTCTCAGGGGTCACATGGGCTTGGGAGGAGCCTCTGGCTCCTTAGGCCTTTTTAAAAACACTTCCATCTGTGTGAGGAGAAGTCAGAAGTCTTACTGGGCCATGGCTTCACTTGGAAGCATTGAGATTTTTTCTGTTTTGACCCTCCTCTTGATAGACTGGACACTGGTTCAAGTCCATCTGGTGGGATCTCCATGGCCTCCCTGAGCAAGAGGACAGGTGACTCACCACAGTTACAGACATTTAGAGAGATGCCCCATAGTGTCCCTGGAACTTTGACCCTGTTAGAGGGCAAGGGGCAAAAAAAAGTCCCTTTAAGTCCCTCTGTTAATATTAGTATAGGCCTCAAACTATGGTTATTAAATACCCAAGAAGATTAGTTACACCAATTGGTACTTTAAGTACCATGTAATATTTAGATAAAGCTTAAGCAAAAGCTAATCATTTTTAAATAAACCTTGACTAGACATATATTTTGTCACTTAAACTAATTGACTAAGCTTTGACTTCAGAGACTTTAAGATTATCTATAGGCTGGAGAGATGGCTCAGTGGTTAAGAGCACTGACTGCTCTTACAGAGGACACAGGTTTGATTCCCCACACCTGTCTGTAACTCCAGGTCTAGGAAATTTGATGCCTTCTTCTGACCTCCATGGGCATTGCATGACATGGGTGCACTTACATACATGCAGGCAATACATTCATCTACATAAAAGTAAATAAAATCTTTTTAAAAAGATTATCTATATCTTATTTCTGTCTCATCTTTTATATATCATAACTATCCTACACAGACCTTCATCACTTGCTTAGACTTTCTCAGTTTTTCTTTCTATTCTGGAAATATCCAGTCATCATAATCTTCATACATAAATCCTTCTTAATAAAATATCCATTCCCATATTTGTCTAGTATTTTTTCTCCTTCCCATTTTCTTTCTTAATACCATAAGACATAATAACATTAACAAATAAAATTTTCAACAATTCTGAGAATTCTCTTCCTGAGGATGCTAAGCAATTTTTATCCCTTTCTAAGGTTCATTATTAAAATTATTAAAATTTTCCCTGGGGAACCAATGAGTTTATTAAGATTACTTACAGAGGTGAGTGAGGGGTTACTGAGGTATATGGGTGACCTGAGAGTACTTTCACTGGAAAGCTTTTATCTAGCATGGATATTGGCTTTTCTATAATCTCATGCCTCAAGGCTTCTTTTTCTTGCCTTCCCCAGATTATATACTTTAGTCCTCTACAAATCCAGGAGAACATGTGTAGTTAAGGTAAAATTACATACAGTTAGCTGGGAAGAGGGCTGGATGATTAGGTGAGAGTCCAATGACCCTGCTTTCCCCTCCTTTAATGAAGGATCACGACAAACCCAATTGTGATGGTCTTTTGTAAATAGGCACAGATAAAATCATGGAAGATGGTGGTTATTTGAGTGAGAAGAGAGAGCTGTGCAGCATTATCTTATTAAAAGAACATATTACACACATAAGATAATGCAATGAGTTACTATTACCCATGTACACATAGTGCTTTGTAAGTCCCTAGGAAAACCTTATAGAAAACACAAAACAGATAAACATCTTTCTTACTTTATGTAGTTCAGAGAGTGGTCTACCAAAACCTTGTTTAGTTTTTGAAGGAGTGTAAGCAATAGTTAGAGAGAAGAAACAGGTACACAGCAAAAAATTATCAAATTAAAGTTCACTTCCAACATAATCGAATAAAGAAAACTGTGATGCTTTCGTTAGTGACTGAGGAATTCTAGTCAGAGAGTGCTCTCTATCTTGTCCATGGACTCTAAATTGTCGTTTTTTAAAAAATCTATCCTGTTGCTTCTTTCATTAAGTAGTTAAATCTATCTTCGTATTTACTGTACATTTGCCTTAGTCTGTGTTAATGACTTTCCTCATGGTTAGGACAAAATAGAGACTCTCATTAGCTACTTTTACTATACAAATTTTATATCATGAGATTAATAATACCCTCTGTTGAAATTAGTTTACACCTTAGCTGTTTTCAACTACACAGTGCCTTTACTCTTTGGCTCTTTGGTCACTTTCCTTTTTCCTTGTCACAGGGTCAGGGGGACACCTGAACCTGGAGAAGAGTCTTAGAGAATATCTTGAGATAGCAGGCTTGAGTCTGAAGTGGGAGGGCCAATCTCATCTCCAGAGTCAGCTTTTCAATGACCTCAAACAGCATGTGACAATTTACCAATATAATTTATACAAAAGGAATTTGTTCCTCTTGAGAATTTAACTCAGTGGTTTACATTGGACAGGAGAGTTGTCGAGTCCAGTGACTACTAGCAGGACTGAAAACATCTGACCTTCTTATAACCTGTATACATTTGTTTAGCTGAGCCTTCTCATCTGTTGGGGTCTTTACTGGGAATAAAGATTTATAAGATTCAGAATATTTGATTTTAAGAGGTCACCTTGCTTGATATTTCTAAGATTTATAAAACTATGGGTATTTGGCAGTTAGTACCCTTGATCAAGCAGGATTAGGTTGACAGAAGTATCTGTCTTTGCCACTGTCAAACCTGAGATCCTCCTTGGCTATACTTGAGGTGACCAGATGCATGGAAGCACATACCCACAGACAGTTTGTGTCTATTTATGATCTCCACTGTATATCTAGACCAGGTCTGAGTGCAGAAAGACATCAGTGTCTCTTTAGATTGCAGTGGGTAAGAATACAGTCTAGGGGAGCCTTTGCTGAAGACACCAGTCTTAGCTGAACTGGCTACCCATCTGTAAAAGATATTTGGAAGAAAATATTTGGAATGTCCCCAAACCTTATTTCTCTCTTTCTCCAGAGCATCCTCCAGACCATGAGAAAAGGTGGCAACTATCAACTTAGTCACTACCTTATTCATCCACGTGAGCATGGGTACCTTTATCTTCTTCTTTATTAGTGCCCTAAAAAAAGGGGAAGGAGTCTGTTCAG
Source organism: Nannospalax galili (assembly GCF_000622305.1). NCBI lineage: Eukaryota > Metazoa > Chordata > Mammalia > Rodentia > Spalacidae > Nannospalax > Nannospalax galili. The sequence continues at coordinate 1,605,530 of NW_008353234.1, read as the reverse complement.
AATAGTCATTGTTACCAATGTGACCCTTTAATAACAATACCCTGAGACATTAATGGATTCTTTCTGCATTCTGCCTGGTTAATCTTATCCTGCCTGTACAGGACCCACCATACATAAAACTCTGGAGCAAATATTGGGCCTGATATGTTAGGGAAATTAGCCAACTTCTAATGATGTCTGTCCATGACATTGTAACTAGAAAGTGGAAAGCAGAGGTACCCAGGGCATGATGGGGCAAGCACAAAAGCAAGCTGGAACAACTGAGTATCAGAGGGGGAAACACTCTATTTCAGAGAAAAACAGGTTTAGGGTCACAATGCAGGAAGGGCAGGAATTAAGATCAGTTGAGGTCACACCTTAAGCCTCCCACCCAAGTAGGATATTCTTTTTACTTCCCACTGTTGTAGATATGTGCTGGTAGCAGCTTTTCTCTTGTAGGGTTTGCTCTGGAGTACAGCAAATTCACATGAACTTCCCAGTTGTAACCATTACAAAGTGTCAGCTCCATATGTACCCAGTCAGTCTTATAGGCATATGGCTAGAAAAATTAAAGTTCCATTTAGAAACTGACAAATATATTGTGCAAAACAGTAAGAATTCAAAATTGTAACTTTTAAAAATTAACAAATATGCCATATAAAAGATAACAAAATCCAAAATAATCCCTTTAATACTACCAGGTAAAGATGTCATGCAAACAATGTCAGAACTCAACAGTTCCCTTTAAAAGTCAGTAAATATGTAAAACAATGTAAAAATTTAAAATAGCCATCTTCAAAAACCAGTAAATATACCATATAAGAAGTTAAAACCTAAAATAATCCCATTTATAAACAGGTCAAAAAATGTTAAAATTTAAACTGCCATCATGGAGGTCTGACTTTACTTCCTTAGCCTGATATAAAAATACATTGACCTTGTTATAAATCAATAGACTGTTGGAATCTCTTGCTTTTCTATGATCCTATTAGGAATCCAAGATGAAACCCAAAGCAAAAATTGAAAGAAGATTAGGACATATGATTAAATGCCTGCAGACCAGGGAATTCTAGGTTATCATGAACCCCTAGAGCTCAGCAGTACTGGTAAACTCCTGGGTGTCACCATTTTGAATTATGCCATGTGGTTGGATTAATTAAGATGGTGGCAAGTTCACAGGGATCATAGCCATTTTGAAATGTTACTGTCCAAGATGGCAATGAAGCCATGTGACTTTGCCCATATTGATGATACCATCAATCAAGATAAAGACCAGAGGGGAGTGCAGGAGCTCAGCCTCCCAGCCCCCGCTCCCGCCACCCCGGGTGGGAGTGCTGGGTGTCATGGCAACCAAGAAGGCATGCTCACAGCTGGAGATGGAGATGGAGAACAAGTGTTGCCGTTTGAGTGCCAGTGGGAGCAGACCCCCGAGCTCCTCAGGATCTATCAACCAATCTCATTGCCAAAGATGACATGACTGAACTTCTCCTTGGGGAGTCAAAACTAGAGCAGCACTTGAAGGAGCAGCCCCTGCAGTAGGGACCTAGTCACCCCAGGCCCAGCTGACTGAAGTGCACAAGCATTTGACTGCTGCCATGGACTAAGGGAACATCAAGTCAGAATTCCTACAAGAATCCAATCAATCATGGCCAAGTTGAAGCTGCTTATGACTGTGGAAGCCTATGCTACCAAAGATGAAAGGTTATCAGATGAGAGTCTTGAAGAGGACTTTGCCCTTGTGTATTTATAACATGGTTCATCAAAAATCTCACAAGTCAACAGCCATCTGGAGGAGGAGGAGGAGGAGGAGGAGGAGGAAGAGGGTGATGATGATGATGATGACGATGATGGCAGTGGCAGCAATTGCTGCTGCTGCTCCTGCTGGAATGACTTGAGTGACTCTAAGGCCTTCGTGAGCCTCTCCAGTGTGGCCATGACAGCCTCCCATTCAGTGGAGCACACTCGCATGGGCTGCACCACTCTGCAGCTAAGAAATGAGTGGGGATCTGCATGGCAGGCAGGAGCAGAACTCAGGCACCTGGGCCATATTAGGTCCATCCCCTCCATCCTGAGGATTATATCTGAAAGATTTTAAGCACAAGAGCAAAATTTTGGCCAGCCAAATGAAGTAGCTTTGTTCCAGGGAATCCAATGCCCTCTTCTGATCTCCACGGGCATTTCAGGACATGAGTGTATTTATATACATGCAGAAAAACACTGTTTGAGAGCCTGAGAACTTAAGGAAAGAAAGAGATCTAGAGCTGTGGTCCCCTCCTGTGAGCTGGAGCTGTAAGTCCCCTCCTGTGAGCTGGAGCTGTGGACCCCTCCAGTGAGCTGGAGCTGTGGTCCCCTCCTGTGAGCGGGAGCTGTAAGTCCCCTCCTGTGAGCTGGAGCTGTGGACCCCTCCAGTGAGCTGGAGCTGTGGTCCCCTCCTGTGAGCGGGAGCTGTAAGTCCCCTCCTGTGAGCTGGAGCTGTGGACCCCTCCAGTGAGCTGGAGCTGTGGTCCCCTCCTGTGAGCGGGAGCTGTAAGTCCCCTCCTGTGAGCTGGAGCTGTGGACCCCTCCAGTGAGCTGGAGCTGTGGTCCCCTCCTGTGAGCGGGAGCTGTAAGTCCCCTCCTGTGAGCTGGAGCTGTGGACCCCTCCAGTGAGCTGGAGCTGTGGTCCCCTCCTGTGAGCGGGAGCTGTAAGTCCCCTCCTGTGAGCTGGAGCTGTGGACCCCTCCAGTGAGCTGGAGCTGTGGTCCCCTCCTGTGAGCGGGAGCTGTAAGTCCCCTCCTGTGAGCTGGAGCTGTGGACCCCTCCAGTGAGCTGGAGCTGTGGTCCCCTCCTGTGAGCGGGAGCTGTAAGTCCCCTCCTGTGAGCTGGAGCTGTGGACCCCTCCAGTGAGCTGGAGCTGTGGTCCCCTCCTGTGAGCGGGAGCTGTAAGTCCCCTCCTGTGAGCTGGAGCTGTGGACCCCTCCAGTGAGCTGGAGCTGTGGTCCCCTCCTGTGAGCGGGAGCTGTAAGTCCCCTCCTGTGAGCTGGAGCTGTGGACCCCTCCAGTGAGCTGGAGCTGTGGTCCCCTCCTGTGAGCGGGAGCTGTAAGTCCCCTCCTGTGAGCTGGAGCTGTGGACCCCTCCAGTGAGCTGGAGCTGTGGTCCCCTCCTGTGAGCGGGAGCTGTAAGTCCCCTCCTGTGAGCTGGAGCTGTGGACCCCTCCAGTGAGCTGGAGCTGTGGTCCCCTCCTGTGAGCGGGAGCTGTAAGTCCCCTCCTGTGAGCTGGAGCTGTGGTTCCCCTCCTGTGAGCTGGAGCTGTGGACCCCTCCTGTGAGCTAGAGCTGTGGCCGTCTCCTGTGAATTGGAGTCATGGTCCTCTCCTGTGATCTAGAGCTCTGGTTCTTCCTATGAACTGGAGCTGTGGTTCCCCTCATATGAGCTGGAGTTGTGGTCTTCTCCTGTGAGTTGGAGTTATGCTTCCCTCCTGTGAGCAGGAGCTGTGGTTCCCCTCTTGTGAGCTCGAGCTGTGTTCCCCTCCTGTGAGATGGAACTGTGGTCCTCTACAGTGAGCTGGAGCTGTGGTCCCCTCCTGTGAGATAAATCTGTGGTCTTCTCCTGTGAGCTGGAGCTATGGTCCCCTCCTGTGAGATGTAACTGTGGTACCCTCATAACAATATGGACACCTAGTCCCAGGAGGGATGAGTGGAATGGATGGTGCTGGATCAGGTGCTCATCCATTGTTGAAGATTAATGCATTTTTCAGCTCTCACTGGAGAAGTTTCCTCATGCAGTAGATGGTGATTAACACAGAAACTTATGGCTTTCTAATGTGTGGGGAGGAAGGGGCTGTAGAGCACTTATCTCTGAGTGGGTTGCCTCTGTCAGGCTTCTGGAGCTCAGGGCTCAAGAATCATTGCAGAGAAGGAGGTGGAAGGAATGTAAGAGCCAGAGGTGGTGGATGACTATGGGGTGGGGAGCAGAGTTCTCCAGACAGCTGGCAAGTTACTCATACGAACTCACAGCAATGGTGACAGCATGAACAAGTTCTATGCAAGCTCTAGTGGATGGACCCATGCTGAAGAACATTTGGGGATTCAAGTTAAACTCTATAGCCCTTACCACACAGAGAGAGTACATTGAATTGAGTCGGGGGAGGATGTAGGGAGGTGTGGATGGGAGAGGGCATATGAATGTCATCAAATTATATTGTATGGAAATCGCAAAGATTCAATAAAAATGCAAAAAATAAAACCAAAAAAAATAGATGAAGAACAGATAACATGGTTGCTTCCCTCTTGGTGAGGTCACCAGCCATGATAGTGACTAAGACACATGGCCGCCTTAGTGAGCTGGGCTCCATGATAAAATGAGCCCAATCCCCAACAGAATACAAGCCCTATGGGAGTCACATGCCTCACAGATTAAATGTGGACAAGCGACACTTTTTTTACTTTAAGGAAGGACCCAGTTAAGTCACATTGATATAAGCAGGGGAAATTACCCTAAGATATGTAGGTCCTAAAAATAAAGCAAAGCAAAGGAATTCATGGTCTCAAACCATGTCTCTCACCACCCATTGCAGCTGTGAACGTGAAGCAATGTCATCTGGATCTTGTTCTTCCTAGATACAAGCTGTTGCTGGAAAAGAAACTCATGAAGGCAGCAGAAGAAATGGGGCACCATTTCCAGCACACATTGTTAGGCTGCTGCTCTAAGAGCACATGTCTAGCGAGAGCATGATGTATGACTCTCCTTGTTCACTGAAATTTAAAATACTCAGATCTAAAAGCAATTGCCTTAGGAGTACATGGTCTAAGCACTGCTTGCCTGGTGCCCAACTGAGCCTGAGGTCCAAATTCCAGGGCCCTCTGACTGTTCTCCTTTCCTCCACCCATGGAGAGAACCCGTCAATTGAACCATGGTGGAGAAAAAAGCCAGAAAGCCTAAGAAAAAGTTCAGAAACAAAATGGCTTTTAAAATCTTTTTTTCCTCTCTGAGAGACAAGGTATTTATGGTCTCAGAAGCCTGGAGGCAAGATAGCATGATAGATAAAAAAAAAAAAGTTCACTTGCTTAGCAGCCAAATTCAATGCACCTGTAGAAAATCTGTACATGACCACCATATAAATATGTTATTAGAATTTTGGGGGTCCCATCTGAGACACCAATATGAAATGGGAAGAAAGTACATTCCCTAGAGGGTTCTTAGTGTCATTTATAAAAGAATATAAGAGTGGACCCAAAAAGAAGCTTTATTAGAATTTTAAGGAAAATGCTCAGGGCAGATGAGCTGGTAATCTTGGCAGCTGCCTTGAGGAGGAGAATGGAAGAGATAAGAAAAGAAAGCCATGGAGCCATTCAGGTCTAGAGCCTGCAGAGAGGTCAGAAACATGGCTGACTGGCAGCCACGTGGCTGGGAGAAGGAAACTTTAGAGAAAAAGAAATACAAGATGCTAGCGCCACCCAAAGCACCAAAGAAAGCATGTTTAGAAAAGGGATATGAAGAAGAAAAGGAAAGGAAAGACAGAGTTCCTGGGTCCAGAAACTGCACTAGGGGGCAGGATTCCAGGCAGGAGAAATTCCATCTCGTTAACACACTTGGTATTCCACCCATCTATTTAGCATAATTCAAGATGAACATGTCTTCCTAGGGGTGGTCCTAGGACCAGATGATTGACAGTAAAACTGGAAAGTGGGTCTTCCAACAGATAGAATAGATATTTTGTAGTCTTGACCAGTTAAACTTATGGGGCTATTTGCTACTCTAACACCAAGGCAGGGAGGTTTGGTGGGCATGTGAAATAAATATGCTTGAGTCTGAAGTAGGGGGAGGACCTACTCTGCTTTCAGAACCAGCTTCTCAGTAACCTTAAACAGAACATGACAAATTACCAATATGTTACACATTACATCAGCTACTCAGGTTTTAAAGGCTACTGGAGCCTTCATTGAAATTTGTTAAGGGTCTCTAGGGGCAGTTGTGACAAGAGTGGCTATTCTTGAGCATGCAGAAATGGAGTTATCTCAGACTTGGACAGAAATCTGTTGAGTGATGCAGTGGTAGAGACTACAGAGAAGGACTTTGAGTATTGAAGCAGCTCCAGGACAGGAAAGGAAATGAGAACTTGGTCTGAAGAATGCCATGAGCCTCTAAACTTTAAAAAATGTGTCTGAAAGTTAAGCATAGTGTCCCTACAAAGGATGATAATAGACCAATGAGGTAGGATCAGAAAACGATGAGTGAAAAGATGTTAAGAGGAATGCAAAGTAGGCTTGATGAGCTTGCCATTAATACCAATAAGGATGATCAGTGACCAGAAAGTCAAACCAGAGAAAGTGGTAGGGCAGCAATACTTGTCAATAAGGAATAAAATTTTGGTCCCAGCCACATTGAAGGTTACCTGAGGCTTATACAAGAAAAATGGAGACTCTAAGAGCCTGTATAAGCCCAGAGGCCTTGTTGGTCCTCAAAGTGAGGCAGGATCTCTTTCCTCATTAGGCATCTTACAGACCAGGAACAAAGTCAGGGACAATTTTCCTTTGGTGGGTTTGACCTAAGAGTGGGGTCCTTGGATGGAGATTGCCTTTCCATCACAAGGGAGAGAGAGAGATTCTCACTTACAGTGGTTCTCCATTTTGCAGACTAGATATAACCCCCAGGAAGGAATATATCGTGGTGATTTTGAGTACTCTTTGATGAAACATTCTGACTGACCCTAGTAGCAAGAGCCATTCTTCCTAAGGCAGGGTTAGCTCCTACTGATTGAGCCAGATGACCAGTAGATGGAGCTATAGGATTCCCTAATATAAATAGGCACCAGGCACTCAGCACAGCCATATTTTGAACTGTTTCATCTCTTTCATCCTCCAATTTGCTCCTTCTGACTCTCGAGTTCTCCTTCTAGTTACTAAAAATATTAACGGTCATGTCTAATAAAGTAGAGAAAGGATTCTGGGGTCCTTGATTTCGTTTTTGAAGCTTTTGTCTATCTCGAGAGACTTGGTTTATAAAACAGAGATCCAGAATAGCTTGATCTTCTTGACTTCTGGAGTAGATTAGTATGCTTGTGCATATCTAGATTGAATGAGAACAGTGTTCTTGGATGCTCCTTTTATAATCTCTCACAAGTAGTTATGGTTAGCAGGTTATTTCTTTTCCACCCTGTAGCTGGCAGTTAAAAGGGCCACCCTTGGATTGGCAGGCAACCCCAGTTATGCGTGAGCAACATCCTATGGAGTAGTTAGCAGGTTTTATAATGGATTTTCCATTCCCTCTAATAGATAGGTAGCTGTGTAGTCCCAGTAGGCCCATCTCCCATCTTCCTCTATCTATACGAGTGGCTTGATATGACCAGTCTATATCAGGCACAGCAATGGAGCCTGGCCTGACTGTAACTGAGTTGGTTACAAGCATGAACTTCATCATCCCACACACATGCTAAAGACCAGATATAGGACTTCTAATATGTGCAGCATGTGGTTAAGATAATGTAGATATGTTGCCGGGATAAAGGCTACAGTGAGCCCATTTGCATAGACTTGACTAAATAACTCTAATTTGGACTATATTTGGAACAGATCAGACATGAGGAAGGGGATGTGTACCCAGATGGAGCTGAGGTCTCCATTAGCCAAACCACAGACGGGGAAGATATTCTCTGAGAGAAGAAATGGCATTTAATTGTACCCTGAGTTCCCTATATAATGTTCCTGAGTGAGTGTGTGAGTGGATCTAGGTAAGGAGGAATCATTGGAGATAGCTCCACAGGCAGAGAGGAAGGAGGAGGAGAGAGGGATGTTATACAACTCCAGAGTACAAGGGTGTGGTTTGTCTATATCCCCCAAAGCAGGAGACATTAAGTAGTAGTTGCCTAACAACTGGGTTGCAAGAGGTCTTGGGACAAGTAAAACTCTGTAATCATACAAAATAGTACAAAAAGGGATAGATCTCACAAAACGAAGTCCTTCCATGGATATGAGTACTCCATCCCCCAAAACCTAGTATTTTGATCATTTAGGAGGCCACAAGCTGCAAGAAAAGTGGCAGTAGTACAACTACCCATTGATGTTACTTGGACAGAAACAGGAGTTGAACAAAACTCCCAGTGGTATGAATTAAAGGCTTTTTGGCTAGTAGTCCTAAATGAGATGAGTTCTCCCTGCTTTATGTGTGTACAGGATTAGGAGATGGGCCATTGGCTCCTGTGGGGCCATCCCATGTGGGGATGCCTACATAGCTTAAGAGACATAGTAGTGGGCCTGAGAGCCTTCGGAACCCGAAAGCCTGAAAATCCTGAAAAGCCTGAGAGTTTGGTGAAGGGAATAATGGCTGTGAGGACCAGATAAAGGTTCAGACAACATGGACAATATGGACTTCCAGAATGACTCGATTAAGGTGACCACTGCTAGATGTCCCGGAAACCATGAGTAAGCAGTGAACAGGACCATTATATAACTTGTTATATAACCAGTTCTGGCAAGAAGCCACTTTTGTGTGATTCCCTATAAAATGTCTTTGAGACTAAGGGCATATGATCATGCCTGGAATAAAGTATGTTGCATTTTCCAGTGCAGCATTTCCTCACATCATTAATCCTAGGATCTTCATAACCCTCAGTCCCTGGCTCCCGATCTTAGCCCCTTCACTTGAAGAACTTACAGAGTCTGAGACTCGAGAGAACTTACAGAGCCTGAGAGCCTGGGGCTCCAAAGAAGACTCCAGTACATAAAGAGGGCTGTTCTTAATACTGTAACTGTGGATTATGGGCCCAAACAGCATACTTATGGGCCTGCCCTGATAAAGCAACAGTTGTCTAAAAGAAGTGAAATGAAGGGAACTAAAGGTCATATTGACCAGTTTATGATTAGACAAAATGGTGATGATATGAATATCCAGTGTGGGCCAAGATGCTAATACTGGACATCAGGCAACTGAGTCAGCACAAAATGGCTGATACTGGATGTCCAGGAAACCCAAAAGTAAACTGTGATGTAACCTGTATATAAAGTTCTGGTAAAATGCCACTTTTGTGTGGTTTCGTATACATATAGCCTTATGATCAGAGGACTTACGCCTTCACTTGCCTTTTCTAGCCTACCTGTGTGTGTTTGTAGGTTCATGGACCTACCTCCATGCAGAGCTTGTGTGTTGATCTTCATGTGTGCCTGTATATGCCCATGTGCAGCCTATGCGTGCCCTCACATGGCTGAGTACCCGCTGGTGTCTACCTGCTTAGGAGTCTGTGTGGTAGTGAATAAAGTATGTCTTATTTACCAGTAACTCTTCAAAATCTCTTCACTTTCCCAGCATCCTATGACCCTTGTCCTTTCCTGGCATGGTAGGTTGGGCCTTACACCTTATTAAATAGATTTGAAATTATTTTCTCCTCTTGTATTTTTTAAAGAAGACTCAAAATTGCTACTAATTATTTTTCAAATGATTGATAAAATTTAGCAATGAAGTTGAGTCCTGTGACTTTTTTTGTTGGGAGACTTTTTGCAGTAGTTGAAACTAAACTTAGAGCCTCCATACATGTTAGGCAAGTGCTCTACCATTAAAAAATATCTCCATCCCTTAAAAATAATTTTTATTATTTCAATAAGGGTGGCCTTGAACTTGCCCCCAAGCAGAATTTGAACTTTCAGTCTTGAGGATCTGGGATTACAGGATTGTGCCACCACCCCCAGCTAGGAGACTTTTTAGTACTAATTAAATATCCTCACTTGTTATTGGTCTGTCTAGATTTTATAATTGTTCATGATTCAATTTTCATAAGTTGTGTCAATGAAACTTTTTTCCTAGGTTATTGAATTATTGATGTGTAATTGACCATAATAATTTTTCATGATTCCATGTATTTCTGTGGTGGTAGTTGCAGTAATTTCCTTTTTGTCATTAATTTTATCCATCTTCTTTGTTTTTTATTCTGAAAGTTTGTCTCCTTTATCGATCTTTCTAAAACTCATCTTTGCTAATACTGAACTTTTCTATTTTCATTTATTCCATATACTTATTGTTCTGATATTTACTATTTCTTTCATTTTGCTGACTTTTGGCCAAGTATTTTGTTGTTCTATTTTCTTGAGGTAACAACACCAGACTGGTTGAGATCTTTTGTCTTTATAATGTAGGCATTAATTGCTATAAACTTCCCTCTTAAAATTGAATTTGCTGAGCCAATGAAATTGTTCAGTGGGCAATGGTACTTACCTCTAAGCCTGGAAGGAGAGAACTGACGCCTGCAAGTTGCCCTGTGACCTCCATGTGTGTATTGTGGCACATGTGCACATATGTGCACACATAGAATAGACAAATAAATGCAATAAAAAACTTAAAAACAGATTTTGCAGTACTGCTCAAGGTTGGATATATTGTGTTTCCTTTTCTGTCTCAAGAAAATTTTAATTTTCCTTTTAATTTCTTCATACGCTTATTGATTATTCATAGACATGTTCACTTTCCATGTATTTGTACAGTTTTCAATTCTCTTCTTGTTATTTCTACTTATATATCATTATGGTAAAAAAAAAGGAGACCTTATATGATTTCAGTATTTTCTTAAACTTATAAGACTTGTTTTGTAGCCTTGATATGTGATTTATCCTGGAGAATGTCCCCCGTGTACTTGAGAAGAATATGCATTCAGCAGTTGCTGAATAGTATGCTCTGTGGGTATGTAGATCCTTTTCAATGTAGAGTAAGTTTAGTTCTACTTGTGGGCTTTCTGTGTGAATGATCTGTCCATTACTGAAAGTAAGATGTTAAAGTCCCCAGGAAATATTAACTTACTGTAGTCTGATTCTGTTCATATCTGTTAATATTCTGTACATACTGAAGTTGGATATATATATTATATATATACATATATATCATTGTTACACCCTAAATTGTCCAGTTTAGTACATAATTACCTTCTCTCATTTTACAACTTTTTATCTAAAATTATTTTCATCTAAGTCTAGGATTTTTTTAGTTTCCATTAACCTGAGATATATTTTTGCATCTTCAGTCTACATGTGTCATTTTTTACTGACATGGGTCTGGATGGTGGCATACAGTTTTGTATTTTTCTTTTGATCTATTCAGTCTCTTTATGTCTGCTGATTAGAAATTTTGATCCATTTGTAATCAAGGTAATTGTTGATAGGTAAGGACTTACAAGTGGCAATTTGTAAATCATTTTCTAGATTATTTTATAAATCATTTGTTCCTTTCTTCCTCTTTTTTGTTCCTTTGTGTTTGAGTTTTCTCTAGTGGTAGACCTTGGTTCATTCCTTTAAATATTTTGGTATCACCATGGAGTTTTGCTTTGTGATAACCATCAAAACTCAGGAAAAAAAATGTTGTACTTATAACAGATTTTTTTATGTTGACAACTTAAATTTAATCTCATAAAATCTCTTTTGGGGGCTGGAAAGATGGTACCACAGTTAAGAGTACTTACTGCTTTTGCAAAAGACCTGGGTTCAGTTCCCAGAACCCACATTAGTCAGCTTACAACCACTGCCAATTGAACCCAGAAATTTTGTTTGTCCATGGATCCCAAGGAACTCATAGGGAGACTTATATTTAAAGCAGCACTGGAATAGATGGTATTCTCAGAAATTCCCTTTTAAGTTTAGTGCATCTATATTGTCCTGTATTTTGAGTATAGGCTGACTGTTTGTAAATCCCCAAATTTTCATTATTTCTTTTAGACTGAATAGTGATTTTTTTTCAAGATCCCTTTATATTAACTTGACTAAATATTTTTTTTATCTTTATACTATCTAACAGGCCCCACCATAACCACAGAGTATAAAAAGGTACAATTCAATATCAGAGGAGACCCCACAACAGCTGGCCCTACTTGGGCCGCATAAGGCATACATATACTCTGTGTGGTATGAACATGAATTAAAGCAAGCATCATTAAGAGCATGGTCATAGAGGGGTCTTTATGGTTGGCACTTCTAAACTGGCCTATTGAGTAAGTTTCTTTATCTGGCTGCAGATAGGAACAGTAGCTTGTTGGGTACAGGGCATGTTCTTGTCCTTGACAGTAGAAATGTGTATTTTCTTGAAAGGGGCCTCCAAGGATTCTATGCATTCATAACTTCAGCCTTTTATAACGTGATATTAGTCCTCATGCTGGCACCCAGAAATCCTCGCTGTGATCTGTGGATATACAAGCATGAGCTGGACCCCATACTTTAATTTGGCCTGGGTTTTTTTTTTATTTTTGTTTTTGTTTTTGTTTTTTGAGATTAGATCCAATTACTAAATAGGTTGTAATTTGGGAGCAGTGGTGACTCTAGTCCAATGTTGTTGGGCCAAAGAGAATCCCTGTTTATCTAAAACTTCATAGTTAATGGCACAAAGAGCCATGGCCAATTGCTCTTTAAGGGTGGCATTTGAGAGCACAATTTTTGTGTTCTACAATAGCCTGGTCATGAGGATTATATGGGATCCTAGTGTTGGAAATATTCCAATTAACCAAAAAGCAAGCAAAGCAAACCCTGGCATAAGTGGGAGCACTATCCATTTTAATGTTATGAGGGATTCCTAGAGTGGCAAAAGTGGTTAACATATATGAGTAATAACATGAGTAGCTTTCCCCCTGCTTGGGCAGTAGCCCGAATAAACCCAGAGAAAGTATCAACAGTACATAAGCATCTGAAAGATGCCCAAAAGTGGGACCATGAGTTACATCTATCTGTCAGATGTCATTAAGTTAAAGGCCTCGTGGGTTTGTTCCTCCTGCAAAGGAAGCAGTGTGAAATGTGGCACAGGAAGGGCATGAGGTAACTATATTTTATGCTGCGATTGTGTCAAAGAAAATCTATCATGCAAGAAGGGACATGTATTAAAGTATGCTACTTTGGGGACTTTTCTATAGTCATAAAGGACACTAGCTTGCTCATTTTTTTGTGATAGTGGACCAGGCAAGCCTGAATAAGAAGAAATGTGAGTTACATACATGGGTATTTCCGTCGTCTGATCAAAGTTTGTGTTTATAAAAAAAGTTCAAAGATAGGATTGCTTTTATTCAAAAAAATGACAGCAGTCTCTAGCAATCATAAGATGTAGCAACATATTATGAGTCTGTCACAAGATTCTGAAGAAGTCATTCATCGTAACCTGTTTATTGAAATTAAAGCAAAATGAAAGGCTTTTTGAAATGTAAGTTACTGATCAAGAATTACATTTGTAATTTCAAACACTATAAATTACAAGTTTAATTTAATATAAGCACATTTTAAAACTAATTTTTCTTATTAAAGGTTGATTTAGAGTCTGATTTGGAGGGGGGAGCAAATTCCAGCACAGCAACCCAGGCCATTAGCGGTTACTGTAGGGAGTGCTTGGGAAATGGGGAAAGAGAATGCCCATTGTCATTGAAAAACTCTGGCTGCTGGAGCTCTGTGTCTTTGGTGGTACACTATACTGTTGGCAGAGATTTGTAGCACAACAGATTAGGGAGTTTATGGACAAAGACAGAGGAGAGTCTAGCCCTCCTGTCATTGAGACAGATAACAAGCAAGGACAGAACAACACTGACAGAACTAGTCTTTTAGTATGTTATTTTAGACTCAAAGGAAGTATTTAATCACTCACAATTTAGCCGACTATGAATTTAAACAAAGTCAGATCTCAATCTCTCATGAGAGACAGAACTAGAAAAGTGAATTCAGAGGGATGTTTCCTCTCTATTATCCCTTGTTTCCTATAAAAAGTTTTGATCACTTTCCTTTAAGAGTACAGACATCTGCAAAGGTTGAACAGTCAAAATTATAAGACTAGATAGAAACCAAACATTTGAATGGATAATTTTGCCTATGTGTGTGCTTCTTTAAATGTTTGCAGTATATCTTTTTACCTTAAAGAGGCAGGCAGTGAAAATATTTATCTATATATTCAGAAAACTCATAAGAATTCTTTCTTTTTATTTTAAATCCCAATGCTTTAAGTGCATGTATTCTTTTTGTTTACTTTAGACTTGTCCCATAGTTACACCAGCATCCTGGACTGGGACCCCTTGTGCTCATACCAGAGCTCCATTCTTCAGGTATTTTTCAGTATATTCCCTATGCTTTGCCATGTCCCTATGAGGTCCCTGTACGGGTACCACTTGTAGAAGCCTGCCACAGAATCCATTCATGAAAACCAAAATTGGACTAGGAGACTCAGCATTTTGTTCACTCAAGAGCACTTTCATTGTCCTCTCGAGAGCTTTTACTGGAGGTTCAGTGTTTGAAGTTCATACAGAGTTTACATATGATAAGTGCTCAAGCAGTAGAAAACACATAGATTTTTTTCCCATCAGAATGGTGAGAAAGCAAGTACCTCATACCCAAGGTCATGGAGACTGGCCAAGTAACAGATCTCCTTTGATGTATGTAGAAACATAAAAGGCGGAGCAACACCTGCCCTGGCATTCCAAGGATAGCTTATCTGGTCACCAGCATTCTGTGTGAAGACAGGCCCCTCTTCAAGCCTGTACATAAAGAAAGTCCAGAGAAGTCTATTAACTCTTAGTGAGCCAAGAGCTATTGTCCTTAAAGGACAAGAGGGTTCTTACTACAGATTGACCTCAGGTTTTCAGGCATGTTTACCCACTGAGCCATCCCACTGGTTCTGTACTCATTATTATTATTAATGGCTTGTGTTTTAACCATTATATTTAGGTTATAAGTGATTTATATATTAGAATTACATAATTATTCTGTATTTGTGTATTTAGTTTTAGCAGTAAACTATTTACTTTCAGACACTCTCATATATTACTCATTAACATCCTTTTCTTTCACCTTGAAGAACTTTCTAAAACGTACCTCACAGAGCAGGTCTGGAAGTAGTAAGCTCACTGGGCTTTTGATTAAGCAAGAATTTCCCTCCCTTTCATTTCCAAAGGACAGTTTTGATGAATACAATATTTTTTGGTTTGCACTTATTTTCATTTAATACTGCGAAAGTGCCATCCCACTCTCTTTGGGCCTGTAAGGATTCTGCTGAGAATTCTGTTGCTAGGCATATTGAAGTTCTCTTATATGTCACTTGTTCCTTTTCTCTTGCTACTTTCAGAATCCTGTCGTAGTCTCTGATTTTTACAATTTTATTATAATGTGGCTTGAGTAGTCTAACTTGAAATAAACCCAACTGGAGATATTTGGCCTTTGTATGGCTAGATGTTTTTTCTCTCGGTAATTTGTAAAGTTTTTTGTTAGAATTTCTCTTTTGTTCCAATCATAAGAATTTTTATGAACATGATGTGACGTGTGTCTAAACATCCACAACACATAATTTTCGTTCAGTTGCAGTACGTTTCTTTACAATGTTTATTAGCTCTATAATACCAGACAAAATTTATTCTAGTGCTTTTCTAAGTTTCATATTGAGAACCCTGGTAGTTTCTGATTTCTTTCAAAGAGTCTTAGGAAAGGTTATCCATTTCAGAATAGAAAAATTAAAAATTATTTCACCTGTATATGTGCCAAAATTAGAAAGTAAGATCAATTCAGACATTGGATTCTTTGCTTTGTGAGTTTAATTTCGACTCACAATAGAAACAGAAGGAGACTTCCCAAATTCCTTCTATGAAGCAAGCATCACTCTAATACCCAAACCAGGTAAAGACAGAACCAAGAAAGAAAACTATAGACCCCTATCGGTAATGAACATAGATACAAAAATTCTCAACAAAATACTCGCAAACAGCATACAGATATACAGCAAAAAGATTATTCACCATGATCAAGTAGGCTTTATTCCAGAGATGCAGGAATGGCTCAGTATACACAAGTCAATAAATGCCATCTATCATATAAATGGACTCAAAGACAAGAACCACATGGTCATCTCAATAGATGCAGAGAAAGCTTTTGTTCTAAAATGGTGGCTAAATTTGTTTTCTCCCCCTACCTAGAAGCCTTTGAGAGGGAACTGATACTGATTCTAGCCACTCCAACAACTATCAAAATGCCTGAAAACAAATCCAGAGTCGATCACTCTTGAGACCAGCCTTGGCAGACAAAAGATAAATGAGGAGGAACCCAATGGAGGGATGCTTTTGGAAGCTCTCATTAAGAAATTCCAATGGACTCTGATATGAACATTTGAAATTTGCCCTGTTCTGACTTGTTTCTGGTTCCCTGTCTAGAACTTGTGATGCTAACTCTTCTTGCCTTTACTTCTCCTTCACATCTCCTATTTACTAAACAAGGACTTCCTTTCTCCCTAGAGATAAGAGTTATGCAATTTGGGAGTCTTTTAGATAGACCCACTGAAGGGGTACCCCAATTGCCTCACTCTGTGTCCCTGTTCAGCATGAAGAAGTCAGAGCTGTCTGTGTCCCAATTCCCTATTGGCAATTTGGGTAACCTCTTTAGGGGGTGGTGTGATAAGAATAGGAGGTAGGAAGTGGCTAGGCAGTTAGGGTAAAAAGACCACAAAGAAAAGTAGCCAGTTTCTTGGCTAAAAATCAGTGTCCTTGGGCCTCTTAGCAACATACTCTGTTTCAAAAGTATTTTATAGCTCTTATCTAATCCGTAAAAGATTTTAGGGTTACCTCTTCAGAGGGGGGAATGTTAGAATAGCAAAAAGACCCATTTTTTAAAAAATAGAGTGCACAAAGTTGTTCAGGAAAAAGTGATGGGGAGCTATGGGAGGAGCCGGAGGGGAGGGAGTGGACATGAATTTGATCAAAACACCTTTTATGAATGTATAAAATTCTCAAAATTATTTTAAAGTTAAAAAAATATATACAAGTTTTAGCCTATGTTCATGGAATTTATACATCATCATTTAAATTTTTAAATGAATATATTTCATTTTATTTTGTAGTGGCCTGGTGCATGTTAGGTAAGTACTATATCACTGAATTAAAATCCAGCCCTAGTTTTAGTTTTAAATATGTGATATTAGTAGACAAAGAGGATGCATCATATCAAATACCAGTCAATAAGGCAAAGCACAGTCTAGGAACAAGACTCCAATACAAGTGTCAAATATTAATTTATTTATTCACACACATTAATTTTTGAGTGTCATAGTTTTTAAATTACTGTTTTGACCAAGAATAATATACATATAATGAATTTATTGAACAAAGAATCTACTGCCTTTCATTATTTAAAATTATTAAATTAATTAATAATTAAATAAAGGTATTTACTTCCAAAGCCCAGTGAAAATTCTGATAAACTCAAAGGTGTTTTTTAAAATAAAAACTGGATAATTATTTCCAGTACAAAACTAGGAATATGTCATAATATTGTCAGTATACATTAAAACAAAATCATTAACATCATCATTTGAAATAGTCTTCCAGTGGGGCGGGGGAAACAGGGCTAGAGAAATGGTTCAGTAATTAAGGGTACTAGCTGTTCCAGGGAAAATAAGTTCAGTTCCCAGTACACATATCAGGCATCTCACAATTTTCTGTATTTTCAGCGCCCAGGGACAACTTATTCTGGCCTCTACAGGAACCTGCAGACATGTAGTACACAGATGCACGTACACATAATAAATGTAAATCCTTTTAAAAACATATAAAATAGTGTAACAAAGTCTTAAGAAATCACAGATAATTTTTTATCTATATTTTTAGTGTTTTTAATTTAATCTGTTGAAATAAATTTAATTTTTTAATTAACAAATGAAAAACATTTTTAATATTTTATTAATTAATTTTTTATGTGTATGAGTGTATTGCTTACATGTAGGTAGGTGCACCAGTGTCATGCAATGCCTGTAGAGGTCAGAAGGGGCATCAGATCCCCTGGAAATGGAGTTATGGATGGTTATTAGTCAGCACCTGGGTACTGGGAATTGAACCCACGTCCGCTGCAAGAACAGCTAGTGCTCTTAACTATTGAGCTATCTCTCTAGGCCCATGAAAAACATTTTAAAATAATCTTTAAGCTAGGCAGATGGTTCATCAAGTTAAAGTATTAGTGAAGATAGCCTGACAACATTAATTTACCAATCAGAAGCCAGATGTGGTGGTGCCATCTGTAATCCCCTCCCTTCTCCAGTGAGATTATAGGCAGGGACAGGAGAACTGTTGAAGCTTTCAAGCCAGCTAACCTGGGGTATGCAGCACAGAGGAGAAACAAGAAAGACCCTGTCTCAACAAGGTAGAACGAACTGGCACCTAAATACTGTCCTCTGATCTTACACATTTGCATTGTGACACATATGTGACCCCTCCCCGCCAAACAAATACACTAAATAAATAAACGTTAAAAATTATCTTTAAAGATACTCTTCAGTGTTAGCTAAGCTTAAAGGCCAAAAAGTTAGACTGCTAATCAGGAGTACATGTCAACATTGCTTATGGCAAACTATCACTGATTTTCACTTTATAAGTCAGGTATTTTTTGTCTTTTTTGAGACAGGATCTCCTTGTAGCCCCAGCTGTGTTAAGCTGTAGGCACCAAGTTTCCCTAGGTCATTTTTCCTCAGTTATTCCCCAATACTCACAAATAGATATAATCATTAGTAATGTGCAGAGCTGTACAACAAGACTCTAGCTCCCAGTATGTGCCTCTCTTTTTTAATGTGTCTGAGTATATTTCCTGCATGTATATGAGTGTGAAGGAGGCATCAAATTCCCTGAAACTGGAGTTGTGGATGGTTGTTAGCCACCATGTAGGTCCTGGAACCAAACCTGAGTCCTCTTCAACAGAATGGTTGCTCTTAACCACTGAGCCATCTCTCCAGCCTGAGCCTGTATCATAAAATAGACACATTACAGAAAGTATGAAGTCACTTTTGTTCTAACACATAAACATACCTCTCTTTCTGACCCAAATTGAAAAAAATGACAAAAATTCAACTGGTTTTGCTGCTGTCAGTAATTCCCCCAATAAATTGCTCTGTTTGTAATCCTTTATCTCTCACCTTTAGTTTGGTCTCATGGCACCTTGGGACTGATCTTCATACACTAGGAGAAAGTTATTCCAGAATAATTGTTAAACTGTCCAGTAGACTGAAGTAATAATCAAGGGAAATGAATTGTATAAGTGAAGCATAGGAGCTCATTTCTACAATCCCAGCAATTGGTAAGCCAAGACACTAGGATTGTTATGTGTTTGAGATCACCCTGGACTACTTACTAAGCTAAAGGCTTTTCTGGGTTACAAAGTAAGATGGTGAGGCAGAAGATGAAGAGAAACTGTTTATCTATGGAAGAAATACCAAGTTGATCATCTAACTTAATGAAGAGGGATGGTCTCTGTGTTAAATGCTTGCAGCCTGCTACAAGAGTACAGGGGACACCTCAGAATTTCCAGATTTGAAGCAGCTGTTTGCTGAGGGCTGTGCATTCCACTATGCTAAAGAAGAGTTACCGCCATTGGATGGCCATTGTTTGCAATTTGACTGACCATTGATACCCAGCTGCCTGTCACTTAGAAGGTAAAGAAATTGGAAAGACTCTTACAACCTGAAAGACGTTTGTTTTGCTACTTCCTTGTTAGCCTCTAGCCTGTCTATAAAAGTGGAAAATCAATGCACTGAGATGGAAATTTTAACTTGCCTCTTCATACAGCTGGAGAGGAAAAGCTTGGAAAACCAAAAGTTGCAAGCTGTTATCCTGTGATCAGATGAGATGAGAATAAATGACACCCCTGAGGGACAGGCAGTGAGGAAGAATATGAGACTTAATAGACAACGGGGAACTTCCTGACAATGAGCATTAGTTTTTGCTGTACTGTGTGTTATTACTACACAAAGAAAAGACACAAAATATCCAAATGTAGGAAGACTTCCTTGCCATTCAAGGAACAACCTTACAAAACACTGCTGGAGAATGTTATGGCCCTTTACTTCCCTTCTTCAGTTCAATTGTCAGACAAAATATTCATGATGTGGGTGGAATTATTGCCAACCTGGGAAAAACTAATTGTGATGAGGGCAAAGTATGACTTGTCACAATATAACAAGAAAGAGGAACACAGAAAATGGGGTGTGGAGAAATAGAGAAATGGGATACTCATTATTATAAGAAAAATGTAAATGTGGTACGGTTTGCTTCATGATGGCATCCTCAGAGAAAAGATAAACATAAAACAATATTGGGCACCCTGTGGAAGCAACTAAACCCATGAATAGCTCAAGCCTATATTTTCTGCCTCACCTATGGAGAAAGATCAGGAATTCCCACAATCCAGCATTGCTGGCTACTAAAATTGATTTCTTTCACTACTCGTGATTTGGGATGGGGCCAAAGTACTCTCAGAGCAAGCACCATAACCAGAGGCCTCACATGAAACTGACTGTTTATTGGTTCTTCAAGAATAAAAACAAGACCATCACTCTGGCAGATGTAGATACCTAATATACACCTATCTGCAGTAACCCAGAAAAATTTCTAAGGCTCCCGGGTAGTTTTTAATACTTATGGATATAGTGGTAACCCTACCAGAGTAAAACAAGTTATTATAACTAAGAATTGTGAGCATGCCCCTGCTCCATAATATAAAATGCAGTAGAAAATTTGAGAAAAACACTAACAACTGTCTGTAACTCCAGTCTCAGGGGATCCGACAGCTTCTTCTGACCTCCGCCGGCATTGTATGACACAGGTACACTTACCTACATGCAGGCAATACACACATACACATAAAATAAAAATTAAAAAAATAAAGCTTAATAAAAAAAGAGAAAAACAAAGATTTTAATATTGTGTGTGTGTGTGTGTGTGTGTGTGTGTGTGTGTGTTCAGTTGACAGGTTTGTTATTATAACTCTGACACAACTAGCTACAGACATGGGTGTTCTGGTTTCTCATCCTGTGGCAGCCAGCAGGGCAGCCACGGAACCTGAATGGATTACCTGAAACTGAAAAAAGACCAGGGGACTTGTGAGGTTTTATTTCTTTACTCTTATTTCTTCATCCACACATGAGTGCCAAAAGCACAGGCAACTCTGTTTTTATACTTATACTCATTAGAGCTACCATTGAATATTTAAAAAATAGTGACTAATAATAAAGTGGCTTTCAGAGCAACAACCCAATGATTTATGTGCCAAACATAGCACCCTCTTTCTTCTGTTGCCTTTACCAGTTTCTTTTCTAGCATGTATTGCATCTTGGAATGAAGAGATCTGAAGAACTTTACTTGGCATTTACAGATTCAATGGGATGAGAGACATGGATTCCTTTGCTTTTCTATTTGGGGCATATATATATATATATATAT
>NW_008353234.1:1582779-1584381 GCF_000622305.1 Nannospalax galili | reverse complement strand
TATATGTGTGTGTGTGTGTGTGTGTGTGTGTGTGTATATATGTGTGTGTGTTCTTTCTCATGTTACATCAAGTCTAAGTTAACTGGGGTGCTTTGTAAAAGTAAAAATGGTTGCTGTCCATATTTAGTCTGTGAAGCATATGAATCCCACAGGATTTGTATCCTGGTGGGATCTGGGCTTGTTTTATCATGGTGCTGAGCTCCCTAGGTGGCCATATGGCCTAGTTGCCATCATGGCTGCTGACCTCACCAAGAGAGAGGCAACCATGTGACCTGGCCTCCATCTTGGTTCATGACATCATCAATATGGTGACAGTTACATGGCTTGGTTGCCATCTTGGACAGTAACATTTTTAAAATGGCATGACCTCTGTGACCTTGCTGCCATCTTAATTCAACCACATGGCATGATTCAAAATGATACCCAGAAAGTTATCAGTACCGGAAATACCTAGGAGTTCCCTGAACTCCAGGCATTTAATCATATGTTCTAATCCTCTTCAAATTTATTTTTGTTTTGGATTTCACCTTGGATTCTTGATGGGATCATAGAAAAGCAATGCATTTTTATGTCAGACTAAGGGAGTAAGCCAGATCTCCATAATGGGAGTTTAAATTTGATCATTGTTTTGGCCCGTTTCTAAAGGGGATTACTTTGAATTTTAAATTCTTGTATGTGGGGACCTAAAAGGCAAACCTTGCATAGGTCTGAAAGGAAGTTACTGGGGGTGCAGCCTGGCTTGCTTTGAAAGTCTGAAGAATACTTCCACACTGCTGAGGAGTGCATGATCAACGCATTACCATCCTTAAGATACACCCTTGGGGGGGGAGTTCCAGGTGCCTTTATAAGCTTTGGAACACTTGCAATAAATGAGTCCCTGCTTGACTAGTCTCCCCGTTGCATCTGAGTGTCCCCGGGTAATGGGGGCAGTGTGGGCTGGCAAACAGCGTGTTTACTCATCCCCAATCCTCACCTCGCCGGGGGTCACGGGTTCGAGTCCCCGGCATCTGGCACTCAACATGGCACTCGAAGGAAGGTGAAAAGAAGAAAAGAAAGAAGTAAGAAGAAGACAAAACGGATTGGGGCCAATCAAGGAGGTTCGGGGTAAGCAAGACCCTAAAAATGGGTAACACAATTTTTAAGTTTGAGACCCAGTGCTTAAAGCGCTGAGAGATATGCTTAAAAGCAGAGGATTGGATTTGTCACATCCCATAGCTCAAAAGATTTGGGCAGAGGTGATTCATTTGGCTCCCTGGCTACTTGGGGCTAATGTTTTTACTGGGGATACATGGGAACATGTGGAACGTCTAGCTCGACAAAGGGAGGTTGATCTGCCACTGGATTTCTACCCTATTATTTCAGCCTTAAAGGCATGCTTTCGGCCCGAGAGCCCTAAGCTCTTGGCACCACCTCCTGATGAGCCTTCAGAAACCCCGTCATGGGAATCATGGGAAGGGTTTGAGGAAGAAGGCAGAAATGCAACAGAAGTGAATCCAAAAGCAGCCAAAGTACCAAGCAGCACTTTGCGTGCCCTGGCCAGCTTCAGGGCATCCTGAAACCCGTGAAAACCGTCCTCATTTCCAGGATTCTGGCCCCACTCAG
>NW_008353234.1:1579331-1581093 GCF_000622305.1 Nannospalax galili | reverse complement strand
TAAGGGCCACTGCCCCTCAGGTTCTGGCTATCCGGTGGTCCCCTGGGGCACCAGTATGGGTGGAACAGTGGCCATTACCTGAGATAAAGCTACAGGATTTAAAGGAAATTGTGCAGGAACAATTACAGTTGGGCCACTTATGGCCTTCTGTAAGTCCATGGAACACACCTGTCTATGTTATTAAGAAACCCTCTGGCAAATGGAAAATGTTGCAAGACTTGCATAAAGTTAATGCTAAAATGACCCTAGTGGGTACACCCTTAAGGGGGATGCCTTGAATCCCTGCTATTCCCTCAGATTTATTTCTTATAATTATAGACATTAAAGATTGCTTTTTCTCTATCCCTCTACAACCCCAGGACTGTGAAAGCATTTAATTCACTTAATCTGGGTCAGCAGATAACAATGGGGCCTAGAGGGATAGAAGGTCCATGTTTTGGCTGTGGCCAGACTGGCCATATTAAAAGAAATTGCCCTCAGCAAGAGAACTGGCCTAAGCCTGGAGGTGGGGTATCAAAAAGACCCCCATCTATGCCCTATCCCGGGTATTGCAAAGGGCTCCATTGGCAAAAGGAATGTAAATCCAGATTTAATATTGAAGGAAAGCCTCCAGCCCCACTGACAAAAGGAGGACTTCCCCACAATCGGCTACATTTACAATGCCCTCGGGGAGGGATCGGGAGAGGAGAAAAACCTATGGCGATATGGACAGTCCATATTATCCCTGGTGTAAGGCCCAAGATGGATCTTGAAATAGGTGGCAGGAAGTTTCACTGCCTAGTGGACACGGGGGCTGATAGAACCATTCTTAGAAAGGAGAGGGTGCCCTCGGGGAGGGATCGGGAGAGGAGAAAAACCTATGGCGATATGGACAGTCCATATTATCCCTGGTGTAAGGCCCAAGATGGATCTTGAAATAGGTGGCAGGAGGTTTCACTGCCTAGTGGACACGGGGGCTGATAGAACCATTCTTAGAAAGGAGAGGGCCCATCACGATGGCACCTAGTTTCTGGGCCCCGAATCCTAGGTGTGGGAGGATATGCCCCATCAGAGGAGACTCGAGAATGGCTCACCTGGCAGGATGCAGATGGAACTAAAGGGGAGGTGTGCCCCCTGGTGGCAGCAGGGTTATCCACCAACCTCGTAGGACAAGATATTTTGGGGGATGCACAGGCCTGCATAACCACTGATAGCAAGGCCTTTTATGATGAACTTTTGGACCTTGAAAAGTCTGATAGGCTTCCTGAATCAGCAACTCAGGGGTTGTCTCGCCATATCAATTACAGGGGGGACCCAAAGAAAGAGCATCGGGTTCACCCCCAATTCTAAGGGCCACTGCCCCTGGTCCCCTGGGGTGCCAGTATGGTTGGAGCAGTGGCCATTACCTTAGACAAAGCTACAGGCTTTAAATGAAATTGTGCAGGAATAATTACAGTTGGGCCACATCTGGCCTTCTGTAAGTCCATGGAACACACCTGTCTTTGTTATTAAGAAAGCCTCTGGCAAATGGAGAATGTTTCAAGATTTGTGTAAAGTCAATGCTAGAATGACCCTAGTGGGTACACCCTTAAGGGGGCTGCCTTGGATCCCTGCTATTTCCTCAGATTTATTTCTTATAGACATTAAAGATTGCTTTTTCTCTATCCCTCTACAACCCCAGGATTGTGAAAAATTTGCTTTCTCTGTACCTTCCACCAACTTTAAAACGCCTAATGAGAGGTATGAATGACTATTTTACCCCAAGGTATGGCCAATAGCCCAG
>NW_008353234.1:1564991-1579160 GCF_000622305.1 Nannospalax galili | reverse complement strand
ATTGGATCTGTCAAATCCAGTAGCTCAAAAGGTTTGGGCAGAGTCTCTTCATTTAGCTCCCTGGCAACTTGCGGCTAAGGCTTTTATTGGGGATAAGTGGGAATCATGGGAAGAGTTTGAGGAAGAATGCAGAAATGCAACAGATGTGAAACCAAAAGCGGCCAAAATAAGAAGCAGCACCTCGGGCATGCCCTGGCCAACTTCAGGGCCTCCTGGGACGCATGAAAACAGGATCCATGGATACCTTTATCAGAAGGGTGGGGTGGAGCAGAGGGCACGGGGTTGGCGGCAAAGGTCGCCCACCCGACCCACATTGAACTATGGTGTGCGGGAGTCAGAGGACCCCGCAAAAGCCGGGCGGGGGACCGCCCCCTGGCTTGGGATGGGTGGCAGCCGTGGGGTGCATTTAAAAATAAAAGAACCCACCATTGACTGTGCACTGCAACCGGCTCTGGGAGGGCTGGAAGGGCCCAGTCCGGGGAAAGTTGCTGGAGGGGGGCCATCCTGTCTAGTCCGTGGGCGGCCGGGGATCCACCCCACCCCTGAGTGCTACAGGCCCGCTGGCAACAGTGGTTGCCAAATTCTGGGGCCGAGGGAGCCTATTGTAAAGGCCTACAATGTTTTCACTGACGGGGGCAGATTTGGAGCTGCATTGATAGTATGCATGGGGGCAGATGAGAAACCAAAAAGATATGTCCACACTTGTGATGGCTCAGCTCAATTCAAGGAACTCATGGCCATTGCTTTAGCATTAACAAAGATGAGTGAGCCCATGAACTTGATTTCTGACAGCCTGTATGTAGTCAGTCTTCTTCCAGGGCTATTAGGTTCTCATATCCGGTTGTATGGGAACCCCATTACTCCCTTGATGATTCAGATTCTTATGCTCCTTAAAGAGAGAGAAGGCCCTGTTTTCTTACAGCATCTTAGGGGGCACCAAGGTTTGCCTGGGCTTTTATCCCAAGGCAATGCAGAGGCAGACAAGGTGGCTTCCACCCAGGTCCTTTCAGCAGGCCTGAATGAAGCTCAGGGGTTATATAACCTCACTCATATAAATTGGCGGGGACTGCATAAGAGGTTTCTTCAAGTTCCCATTAAGGACCTAAAGAAGATTGTACATACCTGTAAGTCTTGTCAACCCTTTCTACAGGTACCGCCTCTACAACAGGCAGGGATAAACCCCAGGGGACTCAAGTCCAATTCCTTATGGCAAACAGATGACACATACTATGCTCCTTTTGGAAAGCTTAAGTATATTTTTGTGTCCATTGACACATTCTCACATGACTGTTGGGCTACTACTCATACAGGAGAGAAGTCTAAACATGCTCAGTCTCATTTTCTCCAGTGCTTTCCTACATAGGGACTGCTCCATAGAATTAAAACTGATAAAAGGGGGAATGAACCACCACCAAAAAGTTGGGTATGGCCTTATTCACTGTTAATGTTCTTAATTTTAAAAAAAAAAAATCAGTTGGAATCCCGGTTTCAGAAGCATTGGGGATGACAGAAGCAGAGACCTGTACGGGTAAGGTGGAAGGACCCCATTACAGGGAAATGGAGAGGCCCAGATCCATTTCTAACCATGGGTCGAAGCTTTGGCTGTGTCTACCCTACAGGGGATTCAAACCCCATATGGGTGCCTGCAAAAATCCTTAAGTGGGTAGGCCAGGATCTGACTGACTAGCATGACGGTCCATGGACAATAGCTCATGAGAAAAAATTTCTCTCTTTATTTGTATCCATCTGAGGTGAAGGACTCAGTTCTTTGGCTTCATTGCCAGTCGGCCTCTACAACTGGCTGATTGACTAAAAGGCACATGGTCTCAGAAGTATTTCAACTTGTCCTACGCCATGACTTGCTTTGTTTCTCTTGATAATGCTTATCTTTAAGTGTCTTTATTAGATAATTTGGCAACAGAGGACCCTTGGAACTTCCATGGCCTACCTCTTCATGATTATGGACTCCCCCAGGAATATACCCTGTCCGGTTGCCCATGCTTGGCTAACCAAGTTAGGCAGAGACTAAGACTGTCACGGGCTGGCATTACCTATGCGGCTGCCCTTAATCATGATGCATTTTTAGCCAAAGACAGGTAAGATGTCCCATGACAAGTATTCCTAAGACAGGACATGCACATGGCCAGGTACATGATCCAATGACAGGCAAAAATGCATAAGATTAGAGGAAGGAGATAGCCATCTCTCCTCAGGGAGCCGCCTATGAGGTGGGTAACCTGTGAAATAAAGTCAGTCTGGCCTTAAAATAAAAATAAAAAGGGGGAAGTGTGTGGGCCTAAAGGCCCCACCTTGCAGAGGTCTGAAAGGAAGTTACTGGGGGCACGGCCTGGCTTGCTTTGAAAGTCTGAAGAATACTTCCGCACTGCTGAGGAGTGCATGATCAGCGTGTGACCATCCTTAAGATACACCCTCGGGGGGGTAGGGGGGAGTTCCAGGTGCCTTTATAAGATTTGGAACACTTGCAATAAATGAGTCCCTGCTTGACTAGGCTCCCCGTTGCGTCTGAGTGTCCCCGGGTAATGGGGTCGGCATGGGCTGGCGAACGGCGTGCTTACTCATCCCCAATCCTCACCTCGCCGGGGGTCACTGGTTCAAACCCCCGGCACTTGTATGGTATATTTACTTGTATGACATCTTTACCTGATAGTTTCAAAGGAATTATTTTGGACTTTAATATCTTTAATATGGTGTATTTGCTGATTTTTAAAACTGACTATTTTGGCCAGGTGTAGTGGCGCACACCTTTAATCCCAGCACTCAGGAGGCAGAGGCATGGGGATCTCTGTGAGTTCAAGGCCAGCCTGGTCAACATAGTGAGTTCCAGGACAGCTGGGGCTACAGGGAGACCCTGTCTCAAAAAGGCCAAAAATAGTGACTATTTTGAATTCTTACTGTTTTGAATAGTATATTTGTTAGTTTCTAAAGGGAACTTAAAGTTTTTCTAGCCATATGCCTTCAAGACTAGCCAGGTATAAAGGGAGCTGAGAGTCTGTGATGGCTAGACCTGGGGAGCTAATGGAAGTTTGCTATACTCCAGGGCCAAATCTTGCAAGAGACAAGCTGTTATCAACACATATCTACAACAACAGGAGGTAAAAAGTCTGCTTGGGTGAGAGGCTTAAGATGTGGGCTCAACTGGTCTTCATTTCTCCCTTTTCTGCATTGTGATTCTAAGCTTGTTTTTCTCTGAAATAGAGTTATTTCCCTCTCTGATGTTCAGTTGGTCTATGCCTGCTTTTGTTCTCCCCCATCATGCCCTGTGTACTTTCTAGTTACAATGTCATGGACAGACTAAAGGAAAAGAAATTTCTGCTATTGTCTCTTCACAAGTTCTTTTAGCACCATTGTTTTCTGTGCTCCCTCTTCTCCAGGTTATGCATACTTAATCCAAGATTATGTATGATAAATTATGACAGTTTTTTCTAATCCAGATAGAAAGCCTTCTTTAAAATAATTTACCCTGTGAGTTAACAGTCTTGCCTTAGTTTAAAAAGTAAAATATGGATGAACAATTTGGAACTTTTAGGAAAAGAGTCAGAGGGAACATTTAAGAGGGTGTTAAAAGTTCAGCCCACAAAGGAGCCAGATCAGGAAACTTCCTAATAACTTATATAATCACTAGAAGTTGGCTAATTTCCCTAATACACAGGGACAATGTTTGTTTTAGAAGTTTCATGTATGATGGTGTCCTGAATAGACAAGATAAGATTAACCCGATAAAATGTAAAAAAATCCATTAATGTCTCAGGGTGTTAAAGGTTCACATGGGTAAGAGCAAATAATCTGAACAGACTCCCCATTCTTTAGGGTCACTAGTAAAGAAGGAGAGGATACAGGTACCCCTGAGCCTATGCCAATGATGGAGTGATAGTGACTAAGTCTGTCTGTAGTGTCACCATTTCTCATGGTCGCTCATGAAAAAAGGATAAGAGCCTCTGGAGGATGCTCTGGAGAGGGAGACAAAGAAGGTTTGTGAGACGTTCCAGATAGCTTTTGTCTTACAGAAGGATGGCGAAGACTACAGTGTCTTGAGCAAAGATTCCCCTGGACTGTATCCTTACCCATTGTGATCTAAAGGGATGCTGATGTCTTTCTGCACTCAGACCTAGTCTAGATGTACAATGTAAGGCAAAATTAGGCCTGTAATGGGGAACATCAAGGAGGAAGGTATTTATTTAGTCTTTCATGTTTTTGCCTTTGTGAATAGACACAAACTAACTGGTTGTGGGTATAAGCTTTCAGGCATCTGGTCACATCAAGTATATTCAGAGAGGAGCTCAGGATTTGGCATTGGTAAAGGCAGATACTTCTGTCAACCTGAACCTGCTTGATCATAGGTGCTCACTGCCAAGTACCAGTGGTTTCATAAAGCTTAGAAATATCAAGCAAGGTGACCTCTTAAAATCAAATGTTCTATCTTTTGTCAATATCTGTTCACAATAAAGGACCCAGTAGATGAAAATAGTTGCCTAGACAAATGTATACAGGTTATAAGAAGGACAAATGTTTTCAGTCCTGCTAGTAGTCACTGGACTCAACAGCTTTCCTGTCTAATGTAAACCACTAAGTTAAATTCTAAAGAGAAACAAATGCATTTTTGTATTAATTATATTGGTACATTGTCATGTGATATTGAAGCTCATTGAGAAGCGGACTATGGAGGTGGGACTAGCCCTCCCACTTCAGACTTAAGCCTATTATCTCAAGATGTGTTCTCTAAGACTGTTTTCCAGGTTCAGGCTGGCCCCCTGACCCCATGACAAGAAAAAGGAGAAAAACAAAGCAGCCTAAGAGTAAAATCACTATGCAGTCGAGAACAGCTAAGGTGTAAATTTATTTCAACAGAGGATATTACTATCAATAGTAAAAGTTGTTAATGGGATTCTCTATATGGTCACAACCATGAGGAAAGTCACTAACACAGACTAATGTAAATGTATAATAAATACAAAGATAAATTTAACTACTTAATGAAAAAACAACAGGATAGATGGTTTTTCTAAAAAGAGCACCATTCACAGTTGATGGAGAGGACAGAGGATCTTCTGTCTAGAATTCCTCAGTCAGTAACTAAAGCATGGAAGTTTTCCTTAATTTATTATGCTGAAGTTTGTAAACATCAACTTGATAATGTTTATGTATCAGTTGTCTCTTTCTACCTAAAGCAAGGTTTTGGTAGACCACTCCCTAAACTATATAAGGTAAAAAATATTTTAAACTCTTTTGTGTTTTCTATAAGGTTTACCTGGGACTTTATAAAGCACAATGTGTACATGGGTAATATTAACTTATTACATTATCTTATGTGTGTAATTTAGATTCCATGTTCTTTTAATAAGATGCTGCTGCACAGTACTCTCTTCTGAGTCAGACAACTACCATCTTCATGACTTCCGCTGTGTCCACTAGCAAGAGATCATCACAATTGGACTTGTTGACTATGTTATTCTTTAACTGAAGGAGGGGTAAGCAGGGTCATTGGACCCTCACCTGAGTATCCAGCCACTCTTTCCAGCCAATTGTATGTAATTTGCCACTAATCACAAATAGTCTCCTGGATTTGGGGAAGACTAAAGTATATAATCTGAGGAAGGTGAGGAAGACAAGGAAGACAAGGCTTGATCCATGCTGGGTAAAGGCTTTCCAGTGTAAGTACTCTCAGGTCACCCATACACCTAACTAACCCCTCAGTCATCTCTGTAAGCAATCTCAGTAAATTCTTTCATTCCCCAGGGAAAACTTTAATGTAATAAAATGTTGGTTTGACACTAGAATCTTAGAGGGAGCTAAACATTGCTTAGTATCCCTAGGAAAACAATTCTCACAAGAGATAGAAAATTTATTTGTTAATGGTATTACATCTCATGGTTACTAAAAAAGAAAATGAGAAGGTAAAAGATGTTAGAAGGATATGAAAATGGAAAATGAGAAAGCCTAAGCAAATGATGGAGGTCTGTATAGGTTTGTTACAATATAACAAGGACAAGACAAAGATAATATACAGATAATCTTAAAATTCCTAACGTCACAGCATAGTCAACTAGTTTAAGGAATAAAATATAAGTGCACTCAAGGTTTATCTGAGAATGTTTTGTGTTTCCCCATGCTTTATTTACATAGCACAACATAATTAAAAATACAAGATTGGTCTAACTAACCTTGGATGTTTAACAGCCATACTTTGAGGCCTATACTAATGTGGTCAGAGGGACTTAAAGGACAGTTTTTGCTCCTTGCACTTCAAGGTCGACTAAGTTCTAGGGGACTATGGAGCATCTCTCACAATGTCCTGTAACTGTGGCGAGTCACCTGTCCTCTTGTTCAGGGAGGCCATAGAGACCTGAAAAGATGGGCTTGAACCAGTGTCTAGTCTACAAAGAGGAGGGTCAACTCAGAGGAAACATTTCCTCCATGCTTCCATGTGAAGCCAGCCATGGTCAAGCAGGATCTTAGACTTATCTTCACATAGGTGGAACTGGTAAAAGAAAGGAGCCAGGGGTTCCTCCCAAGTCCATGTGACCCCTAAGGAACTGATACGCCAACAACCTGAAGAGTAAACATAAATTGGTTTATTTGGGCCAAATGTATGGTCTTAAACACCCCAAATGAAAGTATAACCAAAGATTAAAGTGATCAGTATATTTCTTTAAGAGTTCAAGGGATTACACTTCCCAGACATTAGGCTTAAGTCCATAAAAATGTTATTTAGACAATTATTTCTCATTGATGATTTTTTCCAAACAGAAAAGATTTTGTTTCTAAGCAGAAAAGACTTCAAATCTTGGTCTGCAATACTGTAGTGCACACCTACAGCTGAGGGAGAAAACCCACTATCGTTCTACCCTAAAAATTAAATGATGGCTAAATTTGTTTTCTCTCCCTATCTAAGGGCCATTTAAAAGGAAACTAATTCTAGCCACTCCAACAACTATCAAAGTGCCTGACAACAAATCCTGGGTTCACCACTCTTGAGTCCAGCCTTGGCAGACAAAGGAAAATGAGGAGGAACCCAGTAGATGGATGCTTTTGGAAGCACTACTCAAGAAATTCCAATGGACTACAGTTTGGACATTTGAAATTTTCTCTGTTCTGATTTTTTTCTGGTTCCCTGTCTAGAACTTGTAATGCTAACTACTCTTGCCTTTCCTTTTCCTTCACATCTCTAGGGCACCAGTCAAGGATTTTCTTTTCTCCCTATAGTTAAGAGTTATGCAATTTTGGAGTCTTTTAGGTAGACCCACTGAGGGAGTACCCCAGTTGTCTCACTCTGCATCCCTGTTCAGCATGGAAAAAAACAGAACAGTCTGCATCCCAATTCCCTATAGGCAATCTGGGTAAACCTCTTCAGATGATGGTGTGATAAGAATAGGAGGTAGAAACTGGTTAGGGTAAAAAGACCCCAAAGAAAAGTAGCCAGATTTTTCTTGGATAAAAATCAAAATTCCTTGGACCTCTTAGCAGCATATTCTGTTCCAAAGGCCCAAAATGTCAAAAATATTTGGGATCTCTTATTTATTCCCTAAAAGATTTTAGGGTTACCTCTTCAGAAGGAGAAATGTTACAGTAGCAAAAAGCCCCATAAATTTAACTGGTCCACACTATAAAAAATGTCTAGTCTATGTGTTGGAGGACCCCGTTTTCCAGTCTCACTGGTCAATTACCTGGTGATAGAACCACTCCTAGGAAGGCAGGATCACCTTAAGTTATGCTAAATAGATGGGCAGAATACATGGTGCATTAATGAGGTAGCACATATTCCCTGCCTGGAACTAGCACAGATCTCTGCAGAACTTCTGGAGCAGCCACAGTCATGTAGGTCTCTGTAAGTCTTTCCACTTTCCTGAATTCTTCAGGAAAGCATAATTTCTCCTTTTCTTCTTCATGCCTTTCTTACTAAACATGCTTTATTTAAGGCTTTGGGCTGCCCTTAGCATCTTGTATTTCTTCACTTTATCTCTAAACCTTCCTTTTCCCAGCCATGTGTCTGTGAGTCAGCCATGTGTCTGACCTCCATGCAGGCTCTAAACCTGCATGGCTTAATGATTTTCTTTACTACTTCCCACTATTCACCTCCTCAAGGCAGCTGCCAAGATTACCAGCTAGCCTACCCTGAGGATTTTTCTTTAAGATTCTAATAAAATTGTAAAAGCTTCCCTTTTGATCCATTCTTAAATTCTTTTATGAATGAGACTAAGAACCCTCTTTCTCCATGTTTCAGGACTACATGGTCTGAAATCAAAATTCTGGGCCCCTCTGTCCGAGAAAAAGTTCAGGAAAAAAATGGCTATAAAAACCTTGGCAAGCAGTTTGCAGACTCGAATGCCCTGAGGCAAGATAGCAATATAAAGAAGTTCACCTGCCCAATTCTGAGCACCTGTAAAAAATTTCTACATGACCAGCAAATAAGTTATTAGAATTTCGGGGTCCTTAGTAGTTGCCAAGATGGTATGGGGAGAAAGAGCATCCCCTAAAACGTTCTCAGTCTCATTTATAAAAGGATTCATTCAAACAAAAGCTTTAGGACAAAGCCATGAGGTAATGCAGCTTTACAGCCTACATGCAGGTCAGACACGTGGTGGGTTGCCAGCCACATGGTAGGGAGAAGAAAGCTTCAAAGAAAATGAAAGAAGTGCAAGATGCTGAGCAACCTCACCCTCTTCTTCCTCACCCTGGACTTGCAAGGAACTCCGAAGACTTAGGTGGCTAGGGAGTTCCTGAGCTTCCCACTGGGCCCCAAGTGACCCCTTCCTTCTCCCTTCATTGCCATGTACTTCAAAGGTTCTCTGTCTTCCATCTTTCTGTCCTCTTCCAGTGTTTTTCTTCTTCACTTTGCTCAGGATGATCTCTAATACTGTTCAATCCAATTTTAGGTCCCCTTTGCTTCCATCCTTTACTCTAGGCTAGCTCTCCTTTTCCCTCTAGTTATAGATTCCCTGCACAGGAAAAATGCTCCAATCCCTCTCCTCTCTTCCCCTCCGGTAACCCTTGTTCTGTTTCTGAACCCAACTACAGATGTTTAGGTCTCTGTAAGTCTGCCTGCTTTCGTAGGTTTTTCAGAGAAGACTAATTTCTCTTTATGTCCCTTTTTTAAACATGCTTTTGTTAATGATTTAGGTTGTCCAGCATCTTGTACTTCTTTAATTTTCCCCTTGATATATGCAATAGGTTGTTTTGCATGAGAGGAACAACTTGTCTGGTGCCCCCAGGGACACAACCCCCAAGCATAATGGAGCCTGAGAGACACAGTAACCACAAATAAGGATTTGGGGGCACTGCCTGACTGAACAGGTAGGACCACGGTCCACTAGGAATCCCACAAGCCAATGGATAAGTAGCATAATCCCCTCCTAGGTAAGGATCCCAGAACACCCTCTGACTAGACATTTCCTGGAGTCAATCAGAGCTGAAACAGAGCAGAGGGACACATGAGTAGATGCTGACTGAGGTCAGAAGCCAGAAGGGATGAAATGGTGACCTCTTTTGGTTAATTCAGAGATTTTTGACTTGGAATTCTGGGTTGAGGGCAGTATAAAAATCTTGAACTGACCATGTCTGTATAAATTTGTGGCAATGACATAGGGAGGAATAGAAACCTCAGTTCCATGAGGAGCAACATCTGTACTCTGAGAATAAAGGGATTGAGGCACTTACTCAGTAGGTGGCACTTGCCAGAAAGCCCTCAATCTGTTGTCAGAAAACTTTCCAAAGGGGGAAGGTAGAGATTAAATGAAACAATCTGAGGATTTCTATTGTCCTGAGAGGTTCTAATTTGAGTAATTCTACAGTTCTCAGTCATACATTTTGCTATCACCCCATCTATCTTAGATATCGAACCCATCCTCCTAGGCAGATCCCTGCAAATGTTTTGCACAAGCACAGGCTCCAGGGGTGCCAGTGACTGCAGCCTGAAAAATTACCAATTTGGGAACTGGGAAGGAGAAGGAAAAATTGACCTGGCTGGGTCTTAGTGCTCACTACAATGAGATTCAAGTCTTTCCCCAGCCTTCTACTCTAGCCTATTTCCAATACTTTTAAATGCTATTCATCTCTGTGTTCCTTTTTCTCTAGATTATGGATGTTTAATCTAAGGTTATGTATGGTAAATTGTAATATTTTCTAATCCAGATAAGCTGATAGCCCTAATTTAAGAGAAAAATTAGCTATCAGGCTTGCCCCTTATCTAATATAAATTGGTAAAAAAAAATATTTAAAAGATCAAAATGAATGTTTAAGAAATAAAAGAACCTTCAGAGAATACTATAAAAGAAAGACAAGTTTTGAAAGGTGTTCCAAAGAAAAAAAGAAAAAGAAAAACCCTTCTTTTGTTTTACGGACATATAGCCATTTGTCATACAGACCAGACAGGCAAAGGGCTCCCTTAGACAAATACATACAGGTTATGAGGAGAACAGATTCTTTGATTCCAGTCAGTTACCACTGGACTCTATTCCTTTGTCTTATATAAACTATTGGATTCAATTATTTTACAAAAATAATGCATTTGTGTACATTATATTAGTAAATAATCGCGTGCTTTTTAGGCTCACAGAAAACCTAGCTCTGGAGCTAGGATTGCCCCTCCCACTTCAGACTCAAGCATTTTATAATTAAATGTCCTCCAAACTTCTTTCTTGAGATAGGCTAGCTCCCTGTATCTATGACAGGGTAGAGGGCAAGAGAACAGACCAAAAGTATTATGACCTTGGAGACAGCTAAGAGAGATGCTGTTTCCAACAGAGGTTACTATTGTTTATCTCATGATATAAGCATGCCTTTAATAAGGGCAACTAATAGGATTCACATTTTGTCACAATAATGGATAAAGAAACTAATACAATCTAATGTAGACATAAAATAAGTACCAAGGTTTATTTAGTTACTGAATAAAAAACTAACAAGAAAGACGAAAAAAAAAAAAAAAAAGACTATTGGCTGTCCACAGGGAATATAAAACGGGCTATCTAAAAGAATTCTCAGTAACTCCAGCATCACAGACTCCAGAGGGTTTCCTCAGTTGATCTCTGTTCGATTTAATGAACATCAGTTTGATGATGTTTTGCCATGTATCTGCCAAAACCTAAACAAAGTTTTGGTAAACAACTCTCTGAACTATGAAAAGGAAAAAGGAAAAAAATTTTTTGCAGTTTTGTGTTTTCTAAAAGGTTTACCTAGGATTTGGATTCAGTGCTGTTTTAATAAGACAAACTTGCACAGTACTATCTAATGAGCCAAATAACTGTCAATTTGTGAGTTCAATTGTGCATGCTTATGAAAGGTCATCCCAAGTGGGATTGTTGACTAAGGATATTTCTTCATACAAAAAGGGATAAAGAAGGGACCCTCCCAGCCTATTGTAGGCAATTATTCTATGCCTTAATCACACTTGGCCTCTTGATCAAGAGAAGAAACTGGGGTGTAAAGCCTGGGAAAGGCTAAGAAGAGGGGTCCCTATCCTTGATAAAGCTTATTTTAAGATAATTCTCCAGAAAATGGTAGGGGGTGGACTGAGAAAAACAATTTTTAAGAATTTAAAGCCAAGTTGTTTAAATGATAATTTGTTCCAGAGCACTTAACCCTCAATTCCCCCTTTTTTAATGTATTTAATAGATCCTGTCCAGTAAATTGGATGGATTTGAATCATGCCTGTTGAATAAGAGTAATTAGTTCTTTGATGATTTGGAGTGTGTATAGGGTAGAAATAATCATTCTAAAATTCTTAAAGAGGGAGTTCATTGGCTAAACATTGCTGCAAGGGGAAAAGACATTTTAAAAAACAGATAAATCTAATTAAATATGAAAAGGTTATTTTGTTTTAAATTCAGTTTCTAGCTACAATTGCTGTAATAGAAGGTTTAGAGATGTACCACAATGTGGCATGGCAAACTCAAATCAGCATCTCCCTTAACAGAAGTGAAAATATGAGAGAAAATGCTGAATTAGAAATTCTGAGGAAAGGTTGAAATTAATTGAAATCCTAAAAGCTGTTGAGAAAAATTTAATGTTATCTTTTTCAGCACAGACAGTTGAAATTCATGGAGTTTAACAAAAATATTAGTGAGAATATATCCATAATAGTTAAATAAACATTGAGCCAAATTGAGTCTGGTGCTAGGTGTAAATAAAAATTTTAATGAATATTGTAAATTAGGTTTTGTTGCTAAAATTACTTCTGGGAGGTACTTATGGCATCTGGCCACTCCTCCCACCGTCCTTACAACAAAACAAATACTTTTTTATTACTTATTTTTCTGTTGCTGTGATAAAACACTATGACCAAGGGAAATTACAAAAAGAAGAGTTTATTTGAGCTTACAGTTCAAGGGAATTAGAATCCATCATGGTGGGGAGGCATGGTGGCAAGAGGTGACTGGAGCAGGGGCAGAAAGCAAAGGTTCACATCATTAATCAGGCACAGAAAGCACAGAGCAAATGGGACTCCATCAAAGCTTAAGAACTCTCTAAGCTCACCCCTCACTGACGTGCTTCCTCCAGCATGGCCACAACTTCTAAGACCTCCCAAAACAGCACCACCAACGGGGGACAAAATATCTAAATACTTGGAGCCTGTGGGGGACATTCTCATTCAAACCACCACACCTTCTTTACTAAAAATACTTCCATTCTAACATCCTTCTAATATTTTCTCTTAATAATTACCTTAACACCTTGATACATAAATAACATTGATAGATATATTTACCATCTGCTGTGAGGACTTTTACCATGCCTATCTTCTCACAAGTTTCTAATGACAAAGATTTGATTTCTGAAAAGTAACAATAAACCAATTGTGCCAAATAAAGTCAGAAATTCTTAGAGTAGCTTAAGATAAACCTTAAGAATTTGAACAGTATAATCTGAATGAACAACATTTGAGCAAACAAAACTTTTATAATCCAATGTGAATTGCCTAAGAATAAAATACTTCAAAATGGGAGGCTGGAGAGATGGCTCATCAGTTAAGAGCACTGACTGATCTTGCAGAAGACTCAAGTACAATTCCCAAAACCCACATGGTGGCTAATAGTCATCTGTAACTGCAGTTTCAGGGGATCCAACACCCTCTTCTGACCTCCATGGGCACCATGTAACACGAATACACTTATACACATGCAGGCAATACACACATACACATATAATAAAAATAAATAAAATATTTTTAAAAATACTTTAAAATGGGTTTCCAAAAGTTTGTAGAAAGTTTTAATTTTTTATTACATCTAAAGTAATAAGCAAATTCTGTATTAAAACTAATTAGGAAAATGTTTGCCACCTGCTGTTTTAAGGCATGGCAAGCTTATGGGTGGCTCCAATAAGTTTGTAGAGATTTTTTATTTTTACTACATCAAAGTGATACTAAATTATTATTATAGGGTTAAGCTGCCTTGCCTCTTATAATTTTTGTTTTCAAGAACCAGAAAGCTTAAGGGTGGTACCCACAAAGTTTGTGGGAATTTTTAAATTTTACTTCATCTATAGTCATAAGAAAATTCTCTATTTTCTTAATGCTAAAGAGGGAGTTGGCTTACCTCTTATTTTTTTAAGGCAAGGCAAAATAGAGATCCCTTAAGTTTATTTTACCATAAAATCTTTATATCACAAAATAAGTAATAACTCCTGCTGGTAATATTACTTTCCTTAGCTGTTGTCGGGGGCATAATGTTTTTATTGTAGAGTTGTTTTCTCTCTTAGTAGCTGAGTTAGGAGGCCAGCCTGGCTCATGAGCATTCAGAAGGCATTCATTTTTTTTTTAGATAAATTAAACTTGGGTCTGAAGTGGGAGCATCAAATCCCATCTCCAGAGTGATCTTCTCCACTGATTTCAAAACAGCACATGAAAATTTACTAACAGTCAAAAAAGAATTTGCTTCTTTTAAAATTGAATCTACTTCATTGTCAAAACACACAGTTTCATACAGAAAAATTCATTCCAAGGCAATTGACATTGAGACGTTTTCACATACATTTCTAATCTCTATATACATGACAATCACTGGTCACAGTCGCCCAACTTCTGAGCTCCTCCGCATCTGAGCATGAATACAAACTCATCAGATAGACAGCCTTCCTCTCCCACTAGAGCCTCCATACTCTGCCATCACTGCCACTGTCCACTGTGCTGTCAGCACCCCCATCCATTCCCCCCCA
>NW_008353234.1:1549933-1557745 GCF_000622305.1 Nannospalax galili | reverse complement strand
GTAATAATTCAACTGTAAACCTAAAAATTTACAGCCAATTTTGAAAGAGATGCATCCTACCTCAGGAAACCGTTATTGAATTGTGTTGTAATGATATGCTTCTTCTAAGTATGTTGTTATTAAATAAATCATTTTTAAAAATAAAAAAAAATTGAATCTACTAGGTATGGTATTGGGAACTGTAAGTGACAAAAGTCAGAACATTTGATTTTGAAGATCACTCTTGGAATTCTCTAAATTTTTAAAAGTTTATGAGTATGTGGAAGTTAGCACTCAAAATCAAGGATAATCAAGCCAACAAAAGTATGTCTTTAATATTGCTTGAGTTTAATATAACTTGAGTTTCTCCCTGATTATATTTGGGGTGATGAGATGTTTGAAGGCTTATACCCACAATTAGCCCATGTTAGTAAGTGGAGGCAAACAAAGTATCCTCTCTCCTATAATGACATTTCTCATTAGAGGCTACTTTTATTCTCTGTTTAAGAAAGTCCCAGAAAGTTGAGACTTGCATCTTAGCTCTCAGACTTCTTTGAATCAAGAGAATCCTATCCCTTCCTGGGTCTTTGCACCCCTTTGATCTTGTCCAATGAGTCACTCTCTGACATCTCAGCTCTCAACCCAACCTGGGTGTCTAGGATCTCCCAGACTTTCAGCCCTGAATTTCGACCATGAGAATCCCTAGTTTCCCAATATCTTAGTTCTCAGACTTCTTCTGATCCAGTGGATCCTATCCCATCCAAGGTCTGCATGCCCCTTCAGTCTTGGGAAGGCAAGTCACTCTCTACCATCTCGTCTCTCAGACAAACCTGGATCACTGGGATCCTTCTCCACCCGAGACTTGCAGGCCTGAACTCTGTCCCTGAGACCTCACTGTGCCCTACCATCTGAGCTCTATGTGCACCAGACCTGTAAACTCCCACCCTCACATACTAGATAACCTGTTCACTTGGAAACCCGCATACCATCCTCCTGATCCAGGATGCTATGAAGTCAACCCTGGAATTTCAACTCAGAAATCGCATATGTCTTTAGCTGAACCAAGACTGCTTCTTTCTCCCCAACTGCAAATAAATATAAACTGGCCGCTAAACTGTACACCAAGCACTACTCAGCTGGCCCATAGCGCAACAAGTTGGGGGAAACTGCAAACAAGATACCAAAAAATATTCAACAAGGACAGGATCATTTATCCATATCAAGAAACAAAACCATGTAAGTACAGATGCCTAGGACTCAGGGAAGAAAACACAAGCAACATGAATAACCAAGATAATATGGCTACTACAGAAATTAGCAGCCCCAGTGTAATGTTTCCTGAGAAGGACAACCAAGTCAATGAATGCACAAGACAATGAATTCAATATAGCAATTATAAATATGGTTCACAAACTCAAGCAAGATATGAGTAATCAACTAAATGAGGATCATGAAAACACAGATAGTTGAGTGAAATCTAAAATAAACTCAGAGATGAAAAGGGAAATATTACAATAAACCTGGAGGACATTCAGAAACCTATAAGGACATACATAAAAGAAAAAATTGTATTCCATTATTGCACTAGACTAGAAAATAAAAAATAAAGATACCAAAATTAAATCAAAATGACATGAATAATTTAAACATACCCATAACAACAGGTGAGATAGTAGTAATTTAAAATATCTCAACTAAAAGAGTCCAGGACTAGATGGATACAGAATAGAATACTAACAAACCTTCACAGAAGAACTAATACCAATACTCCTCAAATTATTCTATAAGAACTTGGAGGACTGTAGCTGGACCAGACATGGAAGCCTCCTCCCTGAAAATTAACTTTCATAGTTTTGGAGGAAACTATGCTAGCTGCTAAGGGAGAAAATCAAACAATGGTCCAACCCCAGCTTTAAAGCCTAATAACCACAGCAATGACCAGCACAACAAACTATAGCAGTACAGTAGTAGCACTTTTATGTTGATGATAAACAACAGCTATCTAATTGGACATAAAGTCTTCTCAACTTTACATGTGGGACTGTAAATATAGCCAATTATTCATGGCTGGAGATGTCACAGATCCTAGAGAAAACCCTACTTCTGTCAAACCCCTAGAAAAATGGAATTTCTTACTGTATGCTAAATATTGATCCTTTATTTACAGACAAGTATACCATTTACCAATCCTCAAAGAAGCTTCTTTTTGCAACAGATAGCAGAAGTGGATGTCAGATCCTCCAGGACTGGAGTTATGGAAGAGTTAACTTGGGTGGGAAATGGGAGAGCAGAGCAGAGGTAGGAGTATGGGGAAGGATAAGCAACACTAAACGCCTTTAGAAAAAGCCATATTGAAAGATACCACTATAGAACCATCTTAATGTATATACATATACAGTATAAAAAGAGATTAAAAGGTGCTACCCTATAAAAAGTGTTTACATTGACCCTTCTAGGCATCACAGGCTAATGAAAAAAAACCTTCAATGCCATGAATGTACTCCTTCTCTAGAAGCTGTTCACCAGGGGTCCCATGGACCCTGAAACAATTCTTCACATTACCCCTGCTCCTGGTTACTCACCAGAACTTGATGGTAAGACCATATTGCTGAAGACACTACATACATGAGCTGTAGAACAAACAAGGAGAAATGAAGTTGCTGTTGACTTCAGAGCCTCATATCTACTGGATATCATTAATAGTGCTGAAAGGTGTTATGCATGCTACCAGAAGGAAAAATAATCATCAATGTATCAAGTTGTGACTCCTGTGAACTACAATAACAACTGGCCTAGTAGGACAGACCCACATGTGCAATAGTAGCACAAATACTATGGTAGTAAACAACCACTCTCTTGTTGGATTTAAGGTCTCTTTTATAGGATGGAGCCCATACCTGACATTGTTATCAGGCTTAGGAACTTGAGTGTAGGCAGTTCACAGGACATAGGAGAGAGTCTCATACTAGTTTTCTACTAAATACCTGTCATATTAAACTGACTCCTACTGACTTATTGTTATATCCATATATTAAAGCATTCTCAACTCTCACCAGAGAAATTACCTTATACATCAGATGGTGATTCACACAGAAACCCATAACTGGCCAATGTGCAGAGAACAAGAAGCTTCAGAGTGTTTATCTCTGAATAGGAACCTATATCAAACATCTGCCTCCCAAGTCTCAAGGAGCATACAGTAGCCTGAATAATACAAGACAATGTAACACCAGAAAAAATAAAACCAGTATAGAAAATCATTAGGTACAGATGGCTCAACAGGTAAAGGTGCTTACTACAATTCCTGCCAAACCTGAATTAAATCTCTGGGACCCACATGATGGAAGGGACCCATAAGTTATTTTCTAACCTCCCCAAGCTCAGTGTGGCACACATACTCCCTATATTTCTCACCTTGTGCACTACTATGAGGATTAATTCTTGCCATTTTTGGCCATTTAATCTCATTGATGAGACCAGAATTTTCCTGTATCACATCCTTCTTTATTAGCAACCCTAAAGAATGTAGAGCCTATTTGGAATGGACACATTTACCAACATGG
This sequence comes from Nannospalax galili, assembly GCF_000622305.1. NCBI lineage: Eukaryota > Metazoa > Chordata > Mammalia > Rodentia > Spalacidae > Nannospalax > Nannospalax galili. Next base: position 1,554,203 of record NW_008353234.1, on the reverse strand, counting down.
CTTCCAATATAGCGTCATCACCTTAATGAATTTTTATTTAACTTAATTTTTGCATGGTTAAATTGATCTTTTTAGTACAAGACCCACAGAAGTCAACAAAATTCTAATGACTTCCTTATGGGTCATTTTATTAAAATCCCTTAAATGTTCCCTTTGACCCTTTTCTTAAATTTTATATTTTGTAGGTAAGCATGACAGTGGACAGGATGAATTCCTCTTCTTAGGAGGGCTATCAGTCTGGCTGTCTGCATTAGAAAAACAGTGTTATAATTTACTTCATGTAATCTTAATTAAACACTCATAATTTAGAGCACGGAAAACAGTAATATCTAAAAAGTCTTGAATTTAAAAACAGCATTATGACACAGAAACAAGAATAGTAAGTTTTTAATCTCGGGGTGGGACGGGGGGCGCTTGTAGATGTAGGGCAGAAAGCACTGGCATTTTCAACCAAGCAAATGCCAAACCAGGCAAAACATTTTTTTTTAATTAATTTCTTCTATTGACTTTTGCCCCAGAGAAAGGAGCTCCATAGAAGATTGGAGAATTAGGCAGAGGAGGCCCATGAGTTTCTCTAAGATGTAATTCTTTTGAAAGACACCTTTTTTCTTTAGATAAAGCTACATATCTACTTTAATTTTGTTCTAAAAAGTTAAATGCTTCAATTGAAACGTTTCTGTGCAGTAGTTTAATTGTTTGTCAAATTTCCCCAAATATTCTGAAATAAGTGTCCCATGGTTGGGATACAAGGAAAAGTCTTTCTGAATGATGTTTAAATGTTCATAAATTTGCTTTGAAGGTATTTTAGTTCTGATTTCTTTAAGTAAATACATTAACTGCCATGCATGCATACAAAAATCAGGAGATAAAGAGATCAAGTGAAAGTGGAACTATGAAAAAGAAAATGAAAGTTTGAGCAGAGTTCCTTACAGTTTGGGCATGGTGAAGGAAATAAAAGAGAAAGTGAATAAAGAATTATTAAAGCATGTGGGTGCAAACTACAAGAAAGACTTGTATTTGTTGTCATATCACTTACCCTGTGAATGACTGAGAACATTCAAATATTTCCTTTTCTTCAAGAATTTTTGAGGTGGCTGTTCATGAGCTATCAAGGAAAGCCTTACACTCGTTGTTATACAATTTACGTGCATGACTAAGACATTCTGTATTTCTCTTTATCCTAGGGACTTTGCCAGTGGCTGATCTGTGAGTTCACAGTAGTGATTCTCCTCCTCATATGGCGTACCACAATGCAGTATTACCATACCAACATTACAATTACCTTAACAAAAAAGCCTAACTTTTATATTTAGTTTTTTAGAGTGGGCCCAAATTCAGAAGACACTGATTCTCCCAGATATCTTTTGGAACCATTTGTCACCTGGAACTGTGCTCATGAGTCAGGCCTCACTGACATTTAAACCAGTTTCTCCAGGTTCATTAGGGAAGTAGAAGTATAGATCCATCCTTATGTTAAACGACCATCTTACATTTTCAATCCCAAGTTCTAGAATACCTCATTCACCCAAGGTCAAGTATCCATTCAATCTTTATTATGTGTAATGAAGATAGGTTCACTTCATTTCAATGCTTTGATATATTAATTTTCAAGCATATCCATATTCATCCATTATTTTTTGGGTGGAGCATCAAATTGAGACTCCCAGAAAATACCCTAGTCACAAGACACAAGGTCCATTGAGTCTTCCAGGTTTAATTAAAAGCAATTAGTCCAGATTATGTCCATTTTATAGGTGATTCCTACAATATATTTACATATAATTAAAATGTTTTAATAAAAAGAATGTATATTTAAAAATAAAAATATATAATCTTAATTTTTCTAAAGTCAAAGTTAATTTAAACCTCCACTTTAATGAAGCTATTGATGTATTCTTGCTAACAATCATAAAGGCTGATTAATATATACATAATATTTTATATAACTGTATCTATATGTGTATGTTTGTGTGCAGTATGCTACTAAAGGTTTATTCAAGAATGCTTGTTTTTCACTCAAGCTTTATTTTACAGTAGTTAGAAATTCCTGACCAGCATAACTGACATTTTTGGGCATTTAATAATCATACTAGGAGGCCTATATAATATAATCAAAGGATCTTAAAGGACTATAATTTGCCATTTTCCCTAAGTGTTATGGGAAAATTCTTCAACTATTTACCCTGGAAAGAGTTGGAAAGCTCATTTATTCATTCCCAAAAATGAGGTCCCAGATGTAGCAACAAAGCCTTCAAGATTTTCTGGGTGTCAACTAGAAGTACAGATGGGGATTAAATAGGCATTTTTGCATCATCATCTTATGATTGACACCTGGGCTCTATGTTTCTTTTCCTGATGGGCCATGTTATCTCAGAAAAATTCCTTCCTGAGCTTACTTGGTCATCACAGCTTACAAAGTAGATATCCCAGGCATGGATCAGGACATCTGCAACATTTTACTCTAAAGCTAGGCCAGGCTAATTGGGCTGGGAATCAGTAAAATAGTCATTGAAGTTTGCAAAAAGGATATCAGTAGTTTAGATATTTGCCACATTTGGTCTACATTTTTCTTGAACTAAATGGGCCAGGTGCCTAATTAAATGATTTGATGAATTATCCATTTTCTTGGCTTTACATCTTTATCAACAGTTGCACATAGGAAGTGAAAAGCAACATGCAGCTTCAAGGAATTACAGAGTAATAAAGCATCTCAGAGTAGTGAAAACATCACAAAGTAATAAAAGGCATTTCAGTGTGACATTTCAAAGTATCTACTTAGGATGTGAAACAAAAGGAAACTTTTAAATTGTCTAAGTTTACAGGGGTTTGGACTATGGGACATCTCTAAAAAGTGTCCTATAACTATAATAGGTCACCTCACCTCTTATTCAGAGAGGCCATGGAGACCTGCTACATGAACTTAAACCAGTGTCCATTCTACAAAGAGGAGAGTCAACATTGAGGAAGTTTCCTCAGTGCTTCTGAGTGAAGCCATATTCAAGGCCTCCTCACACAGATGAAACTGATAAAAGAGAGACTAATGGAACCAGAGGCTCCTCTCAAGCCCTAGTGACCCCTGAAGATCACATCTTCAACTGCTCTTGAAAATAAAAAATAAATTTATTTAACTGCCTAACAGCAATATGTTATAAAAAGAAGGAAGTTTGTGTAGTTCTTGAGATTAAAAAAGTATAGGAGTGCAGGAGGTAGGGGCAGAAACTACAAGACTTGTTGCTGTAGCTAATTATGTTAGTGTTTTAACAACAAATCTTTCAGCTACACCACACATACATACACACACACACACACACATTAAAATCTGTTTTGGATCTGGTTTATGTGTTGCTTCTGGGATGGATTTTCTCAGCTTTCACACATGGACTGTGGCATGCAACCACCCCCACATACACAATAAATGATAATGTGAACAGAAGTTCCCAGAAAAAACCTTATGTCTTCAAACTGAACTTTCTCCTGCAAGGCTGAACAACTGATTAAAACTTCAATGATTGTGGGAAGCTTGGAATGTTGCAGGTCCAGAGCCTAATTACCATTTATTTGGGGTCATCTTTTTTTTCCAGTAAATTACCTTTGTCAAGCCTCCACCCCGCCGACGAGACAGGACTTGGGGGGGGGGAGGTCCCGAGGAGGGGTAAGTGCGCTGCTCACCTGTTCACCCGCCTCCCCATCTCCCCGAGACTCTCAGATGCAGCAAGGAGTTTAGTCATGCTTATAAAGGCAAAAACCACAATCATTAGCATAAGCAGGAACCTATCCTCCAATCCTGTGGAAGGTCATGAGGAACATGCAGGCTCCTTTCAAGGTACTACTATGGTGATCCCAAGGTGCTCACGCATTTTCCTCCTGGCTAGTCTCCAATCACCTACACTTCCTCTTACTTTTTGTCCCTGGTCCAATTGCTTAGCTCCTCCCCCCACTGACCTGCCATTTTGAATGCAGCTTCCCTACATACCTTTACTTAGGATTTAATTTTATATCTTTAGGTTTTATATAAAAGATAGGCACAGAAGACATTCTCTAGAATATGCTTACATTATGCTGCATTTTTAAATTTCTTTTTTAATTTTACAAAAACTTTATTGAGAATTTCATACATGCATATAAGGTGTGTTGATCAAATCCATGCCCACTCCCTCCCCTCTAACATTCCCCCCTCTGAAGGGGTAGCCCTAAAATCTTTTAAGGATTAGATACAAGCTCCCAAATATTTTTGACATTTTTGGCCTTTGGAACAGAGTATGTTGCTAAG
>NW_008353234.1:1545639-1549548 GCF_000622305.1 Nannospalax galili | reverse complement strand
AGGCAATTGGAGTACCCCTTCAGTGGGTCTATCTAAAAGACTCCCAAATTGCATAACTCTTGTCTCTAAGGGGAGAAGGAAGTCCTTGAATCATGAATAGGAGATGTGAAGGAGAAGTAAAGGCAAGAGTAATTAGCATTACAAGTTCTAGACAGGGAACCAGAAAAAAGTCAGAACAGGGCAATTTTCAAATGTTCATATGAGAGTCCACTGGAGTTTCTTATCTTGGGTCATCTTTAGCCCTCTAAATAGTCACTCTTTGCCCACCTCTGTCTGTATCTGACATAACATCCTATGACTAATAGATAAAAGCCTTTTGGAAAGTATTACCTTGGCATAACATCGGGTCCCAACAATCAAAAGTATTTGGAAAAAATGGGGAAATCTAACCAAAGATAACTTGGCTTTAACGGTTCCCTCAATGGGGAACATTTGATGTTCCAAAACTGGTAATTTTGCTCACAAAACTAGAAGTCTGATGCAATAGAACAAAAGATAATGAATGGGCATTCTACATTCATTGGAACTTAGAAACATCTAAGAGAAGAAATGATAAAATTGCTAACTTATAGGAGATGAATAAGAGACTTTTAGAAACTAAAGCTATCATATATATAGTATTATAACTAAAGAAAGGTATTGAAGGACAGGAGATTAATAAGAAAATCTTAGAGACTGTATCAAAATGAAAGATAAATGCTGAAGAACTTAACTCTTCTCAACCCTCTGCTCTTATCTATCCTTCTCTACTTTTGCCTCCTGTATCAGAAGATCCTCAACTTCCTCCTCTCTTATCACTCTCTCCCCTTACTCTTCTCCCTAGTGATGGAAAGCTATTACCTAGCATTTCTAGAGGGGTCAGCAGTAACAATTCCCTAAGGAACTTTAGCAAATCTCTAGAGGGATACAACTCTATACAAAAGAAAGAATTATTTTGACCCCTTTTAAGATAAAACCCAGAGGAAGAGGGGACACAGATACTATTTATACTCCCTGGGCAAAAAGTGAATTAAAATCTTTGATTTGGGGGTTCCCTGACCCATATCAGGACCCTCTAGGATTTGCTAAAGAATTTTAGATCACCTATTAACATATGAACCAGGGTTTTCTGATTTATACCACTTAATTCAGTTATTGGCTTCAGGACAGAAGGCAGAGGAATGATTTCGCCTGGTAGAATGGAGGAACCCCCTAGAGGACTTTAATAAAATAGATATTGATGCTAAAAATGCCTGCCGTGCATTAGGAAACCCCATCAGTGCTGTGATGCCAAAATTATTCCCACAGATTATTGACTGGGCCAAAATACAGCAATTTAAGATAAGGTCAGGAGAAACTGTACCTGACTTCTATGTCAGATTTGCAAAAACTTTTAAACAGAACTCGGGAATTCCTCCCAAAAACTTTCAGGGTCATAAGAGTGATGCAAATCTGACATAGAAGTTTATGCTATTCAGAAGAGGGTCACTTACAAAGGCATGCATGCACATGGGCTCTTTCTCTCCCACATTTGAGATCCAAGCCATCAGCCCCGTGTCCTGCCAGCAGTCCTCGAGCTGCACTCCAAAATGGCGACTACCCAACCCTTTTTCCCAGTGTCCTTAGCACTTTCCAGTGTCCTCAGCATCTGTCCTTAGATCCCCCCCACCTCATGCAATTGGACCTGACTGATTGGGTAGGAGGAGTGACTGTCTTGGAGAACATGCCTACCCAACAGATGGGTTTGATTCCCATTAGGGCTCCCTGTCTCAAAGGGTATTGATTTATATTTGGCAAGGGTTTACTTTTATCTATTTTTTTAAATTGGGGCAGCAGATCTTATTTGTCCTGTGTCTGTTGAGGATTTTGCCCACAATTCCTTTGGTGCTTAAGAAAGAAAGCATTTAACTCCTATGGGGCCTTTTCTTACTCTTTCATAAGTGGCATGGAGAAAACAGGGGACTGAAAATTTTCACTGTCCCCTAAGTTTAGGACCATCTCTCCTTTTTGGGAGAAGGAGATATGAACATTTTGTGTCTCTAAAAAGTCATGTCCTAACATATGGATAGGGGTGCAATTCATTAGTAGAAATTGTGATACCACATGGGTTCTCCTAATTGAAAATTTATAGGGTTTGTCTTAAAGACAGTTATGGGAAGGTTAGAAACTCCCACCATTTGAATTCTAATTTTACTCTGAGGGAGAGGGTTTTTAAATGTGGTGGGATTTAAAACAGATAGAGTAGCTCCAGTATCTACCAGGCCTTTGTTTCCTCTCTGTTAATAACTATTTCTATTTCTCCTAAGGTGTTAGTAAGGAATAAAGGAAAATCTCGTATATTCCCTCAGAGCAGCCCTTTTCTAGGTTAGTTTTTCTTTCACGGTCTCTCTGAGAGGCCTGCTGTTCTTTCTGGGAGAGCATCCATTTCAGTTTATTGAAATCTCTTTTAAAATGGCCAGGTCTTTTGCAATAGTTGAAAAATTGCCTTGTCTTTTTCAAGATGGAAGGAATTTGTAGGTTTCTTTGTCTGGGAGCTTAACTGTTTTTTAATTGTAAGCTGATAATTTTGGTCACTATGTACTTTTACTTTGTAATAATAGTTCTAGAGGGGCTGGAGAGATGGCTCCATGGTTAAGAACACTGAATGTTACTGCAGAAGACCTGGGTTCGAATCCCAGAACCTACATGGCAGCTAACAACTGTCTGTAACTCCAGTCCCAGGGGTTCGAATCCCAGAACCTACATGGCAGCTAACAACTGTCCATAGCTCCAGTGCCAGGGGATCCGACAGCCTCTTCTGTCCTCCATGGGCATTGCAGGACACAGGTGCACTTACCTACATGCAGGCAATACACGCATACACATAAAAAATTAAAAAATAATAAATAAAATATTTTTTTTAAGTTCTGGAAAGTTCGTCTGCTAACGTAATAAGGGCATCTGCTGGAAGTGAGTCCTAGGTTGTATTATTTCATTTGACTAAAGTGGTCAGCTCCTCTTCTAGCCCTTCCATGAATGCCTGTGTATGTGGGGTAGTCGCCATTTTGGAGTGCAGCTCGAGGACTACTGGCAAGACACAAGGCTGATGGCTTGGATCTCAAATGTAGGAAAGAGCCCATGTGCATGCATGCCTTTGTAAGTGACCCTCTTCCGAATAGCATAAACGTTGTTGGTGCCTTGATTCACCCAGTCTCTTTTACCCTCCCAATGCCCCTGTCACATCTCTCCTCCTAGCCTGGGTACTGGCCCATTTCTTGTCTTGGCACCCCAGACACCAGGGCTAACCTCCCAGCCCACAGCCACCATCACTTCCTGATCTTTTGCATTCAGACCAACCCAGTTCCTCCCTACAGTCCCTAGGAGCCCAATGGGCCTGGTCCTGCCCTCACCTCCCTTTGCTTCCCTGGGCTGCACAGCCTCCGCTATCCTGGTACAAGCACCTTTCCTGGTCCCAGGAGCCCTCTGGGCCTGTTCTCAACCCCACCTACCTTTGCTTCCCTGGGCAGCTCAGCCACCAGCTTCCTGGTGGTAGTATCTTTCCTGGGTAGGTCTGCTGTACCTCATCCACTGGACCCCAAAAAGACCACCAAGGACCCAACACACCAAAATGCAAAAGCAAAGGTTTATGGTTTATTCGGGCTTAAGCTCAGGCTCTCAGACCTCACCAACTCAATGGATCCATGCTGAGAGCCCAGAGTAAGGGAGAGTGGAGCCTTTTATAGGTTTTAGACAAAGAGGGGAGGGGGGATACCGAAGATACATGTTGGTTGGTTCAAGGAGCCCACGCATGCCAGCATAATTTTAAACCGATTGGATGTATAAGATGCAACCCCAGAAGTTTCTTATTGGTAGGTGCTATTCTCAGGGTTGTGGAATGTGCTGACTGTTACCTGTGGGGCCAGGAGTCTCCATTTTTACCTTAAAGGGCAG
>NW_008353234.1:1542227-1544322 GCF_000622305.1 Nannospalax galili | reverse complement strand
TGGGTGCCCATGTGTGATGCTTGATGTATTTTCTTGAGCAATCTTACGCCTAAATTCTGAGATAGGATAACTTTCTGTTCCATTGTCCTCCACCAGCCCTCTAGGGATTGAGTCATAGGGAGAGTATGTTTCCAGGCTAAGTCCTCAGGGCTATAGTGGGGAGTTTTAGGCAGTTCCCCTGTTCCAGGATCAACAAGAATGGGCAGGATCATGGAGGTCAGGGCTATTTCTTTAGCTGTCCTGTCAGCCAGATTATTTCCCTTCTGGGTGGGGTTGTTTCCTTTTTGGTGACCTGGGCAGTGGATTATGGCTAGTTTTGTTGGGCCCCAGAGGGCTTGCAGGAGGTCTAAGATCTCTTGTTTATTTTTAATAGTCTTTCCCTCTGCAGTAAGGAGGCCCCTCTCTTGATAGATGGCCCCATGAATATGGGCAGTGGCAAATGCATATCTGCTATCTGTGTAGACGTTGAGTCTCTTTTCTTTACCCATCTTTAGGGCTTTGGTAAGCACGATCAGTTCAGCTTTTGGGGCCGATGATGGACCTATTGGCAGTGGCTCGGCCGAAATGACTCTCGAGGTGGTTGTGGCCCCTCCCCCCACATGCCTTTTACCATTTCTGATGAAGCTGCTTCCATCCGTGTACCAAGTTTCTTCGGCGTCAGGCAAGGGAACATCCTTCAGGTCAGGTCTGATGCAATACACCTGTGCCAGAATTTCAGTACAGTTGTGGAGTGGGTACCCAAGATCGGGATCTGGCAACAGCGTGGCTGGGCTCAGGGCCGTTGATACCTGGAGGGTAATCCTGGGTGGATTTAGGAGCAGAGCCTGATAATGAGTTAATCGGGCATTGCACAACCATTGATGGGGGGGAGTTGCTTGAGCACCCCCTCGAGGGCATGAGGGGTTGCCACAACCAGGTCCTGTCCCAGGGTTAACTTGTTAGCATCCTTAACCAGCAGGTCCACTGCTGCTATAATTTGCAGGCAGGGGGGCCATCCAGCTGCTACAGGGTCTAATTTCTTCGATAGGTATGCAATAGGTCTCTTCTAGGGGCCTACTCTCTGGGTGAGGACCCCTTTTGCAATACCTTTACGTTCATCCACATATAGACAGAAAGGTTTACTTATGTCTGGTAGTCCTAGGGCAGGGGCCTCTAAGAGCTTGCATATTAGGGTTTCAAAGGCCTCTTGCCTTTCCTGCATCCAGTTGAAGTCCTGTCCTTCTTTGGTAGCCTCATATAGGGGTTTTGTAATTTCAGCAAACCCCAAAATCCAGAGGCAGCCAAACCCCACGGTGCCCAGGAATTCCCTCACCTGTTTTCTGGAGGTCGGTGCAGGTATCTTTAGCACAGTCTCTTTGCGGGCCTTAGTCAACCACCGCTGCCCCTCCTTGAGGATGTACCCTAGGTAAGTCACTTCTTGCAGACATATCTGAGTTTTTCTGAGGCCCGGTATCCCAAGACCCCAAGTATGTGGAGTAAGTCCTCTGTCCCCTCCAGGCAGGACTTCTGGTCCGATGCCACAATCCATAAGTCATCTACATATTGTAGCAGGCTTATGTCAGGGTGTTGGGCTTGTACTCACCCCGATCTTCATACAGGGCCTCATCAAATATAGTTGGAGAATTTTTAAACCCTTGAGGCAGTCGCGTCCAGGTCAGCTAGCCATTGATTCCTGCCTCCGGATCATGCCATTCGAAGGCCAAGTAGGGCTGACTGCTGGGAGCTAGTGGCAGGCTGAAGAAGGTGCCCTTGAGGTCCAGAACTATATACCATTGCTGATCTGGTGGCAGGGTACTGAGTAACGTATAAGGGTTGGGAACAGTGGGATGAATGTCAATGACTCTCTTGTTCACCTCCCTTAAATCTTGTACCGGTGTATAGTCCCCAGATTGGGGCTTTTTGACAGGCAGGAGTGGGGTGTTCCAGGCAGACTGGGTCGTTCTCAGCACCCCCAGTTCCATTAATCTTCTGATATGTGGAGTAATTCCACATTTTGCCTCTAGGGGTATAAGATACTGGTGCACTTAAACAGAGTCCACCCCTGCTTTGAGTTCAACATACACAGGAGGCCTGTGTCCTGCCAGACCCATACCCC
>NW_008353234.1:1537601-1541948 GCF_000622305.1 Nannospalax galili | reverse complement strand
ACTGTTTTTTGGGTAGTCCATGAATAGGGCTTTGTTCCTGTTGCCCCCTGTACCCATGTAGTTCTGGAGGACACTGGCCCTCTTGGCTCCAATAAAACCGAATTCTGGGCACCAGTATCCACCATAAATTCATTTGGTTTCCCCTCTATTGTCAGGGTTACCCTGGACTCAGGGAGGGGACCTGAGCCCCGTCTCCCCTAGTCACTGTCTTCACCCCCAATTAGGGCCAGTAATACCTTAGCTGATCGCTTATTCTTCTTGGGGCAGTTCTTCACCCAGTGCCCTTCCTCCTTGCAGTATGCACACTGGTTTTTCCCTACCTTATTTCATGGTCTGGATCCCACTGGTGAGCTCCCTCCATACTGGGGGGTGGTTGCCAATAATATCTCTGAGGTCCTTCTTGTGGCGGGCCTGTTGTCTCTCCAGGACCCTGGTCAGGCTTGCTTTCTGTCTTTTTTTTTTTTTCCTTTACTTTGTTCTCCTGTCTCCCTTTTATTTTAAACCTTTTCTGCCACTGCTAGTAAGTCCCTAAGGTTTTTTTCTCCTAGTCTATCTAAAGACTGTAACTTTCTCTTGATGTCAGGGGCTGCCTGGTTAACAAAAGCAACCACCACAGTTTGAGCTGATTCCTCCGCTTCTGGGTCATATGGAGTGAACCGCTGGAAGGCATCTTGTAACCTCTCTAAGTATGAGGCTGGGCTCTCTTTGGGCCCCTGTCTGACATAATAGACCTTAGACATATTGGTGGGTTTTTAAGCCACCCTTTTGAGACCTGCTAACAGAGTCTGGTGGTAGACCAGGAGCCTCTCCTTACCTTCTGCTGTGTTGTAGTCCCAGTTGGGACGGCTAGGGGGAAAGCTGGCATTAATGATGCCTGGGTCTGTGGTAGGGTCCCTGGTAGGGCCTGGAACCAATTTCTGGGCTGCCTCCAGGATCCTGTTTTGCTCCTCAGTAGTGAACAGGACACTCAGGAGCTGGTGGCAATCATCCCAGGTGGGCTGGTGAGTGAAGAGAACATTTTCCAATAAGTTAATCAAGTCCCTGGGGTTTTCAGAGAAAGGCATATTCTGTGAGCACCAGTTGTAAAGATCACTGGTGGCAAAGGGCCAGTAATGAAAGGGCTGATTGCCCTCTCCATCTGGGGGCCCTGCTGGCCGAAGGGGGGGGACAAGGGTGTCAGGCTGGGGGCTGCCCCCTCTGGGTCCATGTGGCCTGCGCAAGGTGGCTCCTCAGGGTTAGGAGGCGGGGCCTGCACTCATGGCGCCATTGGCAGGGTGCCCATCTGAGAGGAGTAGGGCAGGGGAAAGATGTCATTCTCCTCCATGCCTCCCTGGAGAATGGGTTTCTCTTCCACCTTTGGTCTGAGAGGGAGGACCTGCAGAGGTGGAGGGAGAGCAGTTGGATTAATCGGGGGGAAGGAAGGACTTGACCCAGGCGGGGGGGGGCATCGGGTCTTTCGATGAAGCCTCGCCAGGTCACGATGTATGGGATCTGGTCCTGGTGGCCCATCCGTGGGTGAAAGACATGGTCCTCTACCCTGGAAATCAAACTCAGGTTAAAAGTTCCTTCAGGGGGCTATCCAATATTGAAGGAGGGCCAATCAACTGAACATAAAGTTGTCCATTTTTTTTTTACTAAGCATGAAGCATGACACAGACAAACAGAGGGCCCAGAATAAACTACTGCAGCTTTCAGATGGTCTGGACTCTTGGCCATGTGAGTTCCCCGGCTTGATTATGCCAAAGACCCTACGGAAAGGACGCACATGTCCCAACAGGGTCGCAAGGTCCTCTGAGGTTTCAGATGGACTAGTGTCCTGGTGGGGTGTCCAATGAGGAACACCCACCCCGACGATGATAAACAGAGGGCCCAGAATAAACTACTGCAGCTTTCAGATGGTCTGGACTCTTGGCCATGTGAGTTCCCCGGCTTGATTATGCCAAAGACCCTACGGAAAGGACGCACATGTCCCAACAGGGTCGCAAGGTCCTCTGAGGTTTCAGATGGACTAGTGTCCTGGTGGGGTGTCCAATGAGGAACACCCACCCCGACGATGATGGGGACGCCTCCCGAATCCTCCAGGTCGCCTCACTAGCATTTCAGCGACAAAGAAAAACAGATCAGATGGCCATGACCAAAGTGAAAGCATAGAGAAGACAGGCACATACACACAGTTTTACAAAAACTTACCCAGCAGGTTGATCACAAACCTTTTGGGGTCGGTTCCTCTCGGGGGTCTCTGGGAGGATCCCGGGAGAGCCCCCAAATGTTGTACCTCATCCACTGGACCCCAAATGACCACCGAGGACCCAACACACCAAAATGCAAAAGCAAAGGTTTATGGTTTATTCAGGCTTAAGCTCAGCCTCTCAGACCTCACCAACTCAATGGATCCGTGCTGAGAGCCCAGAGTAAGGGAGAGTGGAGCCTTTTATAGGTTTTAGACAAAGAGAGGAGGGGGATACCGAAGATACATTTTGGTTGGTTCAAGAAGCCCGCGCACGCCAACATAATTTAAAACTGATTGGCTGTATAAGATGCAGCCCTGGAAGTTTCTTATTGGTCAGTGCTAGTCTCAGGGCTGTGGAATGTTCTGACTGTTATCTGTGGGGCCAGGAGTCTCCATTTATACCTTATAGGGCAGTTTTCATCCCTGGGCTTGCTTAATCTGGATAGTTTCCTGGAGGAGGGGGAATAGCAGGCGGGGGTCAGGGCATGCCAGGGCATGTCTAGGCATGTCTAAAGCAGCAGCCAAGCATTTTACAGAAGCTAAAAGAGCAATTAGTGGGGGTCTGGAGGAATTGGGGGTAGCAGGTGAATGAAGAGGGTCTCAGGGTCCTACAGGTCCTGTGGCCTCATTCGCCCTCCCAGCTCCCTTCCTAGCCTGGGTACTGGCCCATTTCTTGTCTTGGAACTGAAGACTCCGGAACTGACCTCTAGACCCAGAATCCCCTCTGCTTCTGAATCCATATCCAGACCAACCCAGTTCCTTGCAGTAGTCTTGAGGAGCATTTGCGGCATCTTCCCACCCACACCTCCCTTTGCATCTCTGGGTGGCACAGCCTCCAGCTTCCTGAGACCAGCATCTTTCTTGGGCCCTGCACCCAGGCCAGCCCGGACCCCAAACTCCTGAGGGAAGCACCTTTCCTGGAGGGACCCAAACCTTAGGAGAAATCCTGAGAGCATCTGAGCCTCATCTCACTTGTGCCTCTCTGGGAACTCCTGAAGACAAAAGCAATTTGGCCACTCCAGTATAAAATCAAAAGAGAGAACCTGAAGCCTAGACCAACCAGATTTTCATGCCCAACAAATAAACTACAAAGGCACATAAAGTTTACAAAAAGAAGCAGACAAGACTCAACAAAGGAAGGCTTGAGTCTCACACAGGAATCAGAAACTATGAAAAAGATTCACATGTCAACGTCACAGAGAAAAAAATAACAAAATGAAAAACCAAAATAATTTAGCCCTACCAAGTACTAATAGTCCTCTAGAGGAGTACAATGAGAACCCCCTAGAGATAACACAGGACATGGAATTCAAAAGAACAGTTATAAACATGATAAAAGAATTCAGTGACTTTAAAGAACACACAAAGAAATCAAAGAACAAAGGAAGATAAGGATAAACTTCGGAACGAATTCAGAAAAGAGTTAGAAATATTGAATAATACTCAGGCTGAAAGGAACAAAGTGATACACTCAGGAAGTTAATTAGAAATGAAAGGAGAAAGCCTCACCAATAGGATGAATGAAATGGAAAACATAATATCAAGAATGGAAGATAAAGTGGAAAAATTAGAACACTCAAGAAAAGATTATGAAAAATTTAAGAAAACACAAGAATGGAATATGCAAGAATTGTGTGACGCCATAAAAAGACCAAACTTACAAATCATAGGCATACAGGAAGGAAAAGAATCTCAAGATAATGGTATGGACCAGATCTTCAAAAGGATTATAGAAGAAAATTTCCCCAAATTAAAGAAAAACATGCCCATACAAATACAAGAAGCATATAGAACACCAAATAGGACAAGAAAAGAAACTCTCCATGGCACATCATAATAAAAACACTAAACATACAGAACAAAGAGACAATACTGAAAGCTGCAAAAGAGAAACAACAAGTCATGTATAAAGGAAAACCCATTAGGATTACAGCTGACTTTTCAGTGCAAACCATGAAAGCCAGAAGAGCCTGGACCAAAGCATTCCCAGTGTTAAATGACCACAAGATACCAACCCAGATTACTATACCCAGCCAAAATGTCTGTTGTAGTCAAAGGGGAAAGAAAAATCTTCCACGACATAAATAGGCTGAAAGAATTCATGTCCACAAATCCAG
>NW_008353234.1:1515546-1537251 GCF_000622305.1 Nannospalax galili | reverse complement strand
ATCAATGGAATAATAGACTTGAGAAGATATTACAGTCATGAACATGTATTCACCAAACTCTGGTGCACCCAACTTCATAAAACAGTACTATAGGACTTTAAGACCCAGATTAATCCAAACTGATTAATAGTAGGTGACTTGAATACCCCATTTTCTCCATTAGATAGGTCAACAGGACAGAGAATTAACAGAGAAACATCTAAATTAAACAACACTATATATCAAATGGACCTAACAGATATCTACCAAATATCCCATCCAAGCACCAAAGAATATACTTTCTATACAGGGCACCATGGAACCTTCTCCAAAATCGACCATATACTGAGACACAAAACAAACCTCAACAAATACAAAAAGATTAAAATAATTCCGTGCATTCTATCAAATCACAATGCAATAAAGCTTAAAATCAACAACGGAAGAAACCCCAGTAACCATATGAACACACTGAGATTAAACAACACACTCCTGAACAATGAATGGATCAAAGATCACTGTTAGACATCAAGAAGGTTAGTTCCACCAGTCTGGTACTTTTAATTACAATATGCTATGTAGACAAAACCTCTGGGACACATTGAATGCAGTCCTTACAGGGAAGTTTATAGTTCTAAGTGCCTATATTAAAAATTGGAAACAACACAAATAAATGACTTAACATTGCAACTCAAGACACTTGAAAAGCAACAACAAATGAAGCCCAAACCCAGCAGACAAGAAGAAATAACAAAAATCTGAGCAGAAATTAATGAAATCAAAACAAAGAAAACAATACAAAGAATCAACTGGTTCTTTAAGAAGATAAACAAGATTGATAGGCCACTAGCTCAGTTAACCCACAAAAAAAGAAAGAGCACCTCCAGATCAACAAAATCAGAGATGAAAGGGGAACATCACAACAGACACCAGAAAGATACAGAACATTATAAGGGAATACTTTAAAAACCTGTATGCTACTAAATTTGAAAACCTAAAAGAAATGGACAGGTATCTAAAAGCATGGGAACCACCAAAACTAAACCAAGAAGAGATTAACAGCTTAAACAGACCCATAACACATAAAAATCTCTGAACTAAAAAAGGCCCAGGACCAGATACATTTATAGCAGAATTCTACCAGACATTTAAAGAGGGTCTACATCCAATACTACTTAATTTATTCAAAAAGAAAGAATTGGAGGGAGAACTTTCAAATTCCTTCTATGAAGCCAGCATCACTCTAATACCAAAGCCAGGTAAAGGTACAACCAAAAAAGAAAACTATAGACCCATATCCTTAATGAACATAGATGCAAAAAGCCTCAACAAAATACTTGCAAACCACATACACACATCAAAAAATCATCCACCATGATTAAGTTGGCTTTATTCCAGAGATGCAGGGGTGATTCAATATACATAAGTCAGTAAACATCATAAGTCATATAAATGGGTTCAAAGACAAAAACTACATGGTCATCTCAATAGATGCAGAAAAGGCCTTTAACAAAATTCAACATGCATTTATGTTCAAAGTCTTAGAGGGAATTGGACTGGAGGGAACATACCTCAACATAATTAAATCCATATATAACAAATACACAGCTAACAACATTCTAAATGGAGAAAAACTGGAAGCATTCCCACTGAAATCAGGAACCAGACAAGGCTGTCCACTATCTCCACTTCTCTTTAACATAGTACTTGAAACTCTTGCAAGAGCAATAAGACAAGAGCAGGAAATTAAAGGAGTAATAATTGGAAAAGAGATCAAATTATCCCTTTTTGTAGATGATATGATCTATCTAAGAAACACCAAAAATTCCACCAGAAAACTCCTAGAAATTATTAAAATGTTCAGTAATGTGACAGGTTACAAAATTAATCTACAGAAGTCTGTAGCCTTCCTATGTACCAATAACAAGAAATCAGAGAAAGAGTACGTGGAAACACTCCCCTTCACAATAGCTGCAAAAAAAAAATCCAGGAATAAACCTGACCAAAGACATTAAAGACCTCTACAATGAAAATACTAAATCTTTAAAGAAAGAGATTGAGGAAGACATCAAAAGATGGAAGGACCTCCCATGCTCATGGATTAGAAATGCAATACCTATCAAAATCCCCATGACATTTTTCACAGAATTGGAAAAAAAAACATCCTAAGATTCATATGGAAGCACAAAAGACCTCAGATAGCCAAAGCAACCCTGAGCACTAAGAGCAATGCTGGGGGGATTACCATACCGGATATTAAACTGTATTACAGAGCTATAGTCATAAAAAAAAACGTGGTACTGGCACAAAAATAGACCCATAGATCATGGAGCAAAATTGAAGACCCAAGTATGAATACATGCAATTTCAGCCACCTGAGAGCTGAGAAAGGGCTGAGAACTTTCACTGGAGGAAAGACAGCATGTTCAGCAAATGGTGCTGGCAAAACTGGATCTCTGCCTGTAGAAGAATGAAACTAAACTGCTATCTTTCACCTTGCACAAAAGTCAACTCCAAATGGATCAAAAACCTCAATGTGAAGCCTGAAACTCTGAAACTGTTAGAAGAAAACATTGGCAATAACCTACAAGATATAAGTGTAGGAAAGAGTTTTCTGAACCAGACATCAGAAAACTCCTAGAAATTATTTGCCCGGGAAACAAGGTCAAGAATCAATAAATAGGACCTCATTAAACTAAAAAGCTTCCATACATCAAAAGAAGCAACTAAGGAAGTGAAGAGAAAACCCACAGAATGGGAGATAATCTTCACCAGCAACACATCTGATAGAGGTTTAACATCCAGAAAATATAACAAACTCAAAAAACAAAGAATCAAGTAAGGAAGTAACCCAATTAAAAGATGGGGTAAGGAACTAAACAGGGAGTTCTCAAAAGAAGAGATAAAGACGGCTAACAGTAACAGGGATGACAGAGTATACGGGCTCCAGTGGGGAGGTGGGTATGGGATGGTGCCATTTGGGAACTGGGTATATAGATGAATAAGATTGTTTGGGATGTTCTGTATTATATATGCACAAAAAATTCAACAAATAAAAAATGACTTATATTTAAGGAGGAAGCATAAAGATTTACTTCATGTTAATTAGTAGAGGTGATAAACATTACCAGTGAAATCTACCTGATGACTTTGTATCCATACTCAGGTGCCAAGAACCTGAGTGTAACTGACTGTGACTAGTAATAATCAGATACATAGAGATTAGAGACTGGTAGTTTGAATGGAAATGTCCCCCATAGGCTCTAAGTGTTTGGATATTTTGTCCCCAGATGATGGCGCTGTTTTGGGAGGTTTTAGAAGGTGTGGCTATCCTGGAAGAGCACATCACTGGGGGTGGGCTTAGAGAGTTCTTAAGCCTTGCGGGATCTCCAGATGCTCTCTTGCTGCCTGTGCCTGGTTGAAGATGTGAGAGCTTAGCTTCTGCTTCTCCTCCAGCCCCCTCTGGTGCCATGCCTCCACACCATGACGGGTTCTTGCCCCTTTGGAACTGTAATCTCAAATAAACTCTTCCTTCTATAAATTGCTTTGGTCAGTGTTTCTATCCCATCAACAGAAAAGTGACTAATACAGAGACCCATGTGCTACTAAGTGTTAGTAGCATTAAAAATGAGTCTTTCTGTAGGAAATAGCATATTTTAAAATGAAATGGAGATCTTTTTAAAGGTTAAACACTCTTTCAATTTAATGTCTTACAGGGTCTATACTGAGTTCAGTATTGTATAACAGTATTAATTCAACTGTGAACTTAAAAATTTACAGCCGCTTTTGAAAGAGATGTATCCTTGCTCTGGAAATTGTTATTGAATATGTTAAAGCTGTAATGAAATGCTTCTTCTAATCATGTGGTTATTAAATAAAAAATAAAGAAAATGACAAGTGGCAACAAAAGGGTTACAATTTCAACTCCCAGAGCAATCTTTGGTTGGGCCCAAATGGGAAGCCCACAATACCCCTAAGTGCACAATTGCCTCTTCTGGAATACTTACATAATTTAACTCATTGGGCACCTGGAAAAATGATCTCTTGGGATAAACAATATTTTTGGAAGCCCTCTCCAACAATAGCTCACAAGGTATATTCAAGATGTTCTATCTGCCCCAAACACAATCTTGGTAAGCCACTTCATGGGACATTTCCCTCTACCAAATGTGCCATTTGAAACCTAGCAGTTAGACTTCATCCAAATGCCTCCAAAACAAGGATATAGAGATATTTTGGTACTAATTTGCATGTTTTCCCATTGCGTTGACTCTCCCTTGCCAGAAAGCCACTGCCTTAGCAGTAGGAAAAATTCTATTAGAAAGAATTATTCCTACTTGGGGCATCCTGGCTAAATTATGAAGCAATGATGGAACTCATTTCACTGGACAAGTGTTAAAATCTATATGAAAAATTTGACCTCTTATACAACATTTTCACTGTGCTTGCCATCCTCAGTCTTCTGGATTGGCTGAGTGAACAACTGGCACTATAAAGACCCAATTGGCAAGTTAACTGAAGCTTTTGGCCTTCCTTGGCCAAAAGCTCTTCCATTAGTTCTCCTAAATCTTAGATCTACCCCTTTTGGAAAACATCGTTTATCTCCTTTTGAAATAGGCACTGGACACCATATGAGAATGGATGAAGGAACACATGAACCATCTCTGTTAAAGGGAGATATTATGCACTATTGTAAGGGATTTATGGAAAAACTAAATGTCAAAATTGGTTGCAGAATCTTTCCACAGTGAGATCCTGGGAGACAAAGAGATGAAAAAACTAAAATCAGGTGATTTTGTCTATGGGAAAAGACACCACATCAAGGACTCCCTTCAGGCTTGTCGGAAAGGACTTTACAGGTACTTTCAACATGATACCACCTTTGACCTTGTTGTCAATCAAGAACCGTAAGTAAATGAACTAAAATCTTAATTCATATATATGTTAAAAATATTTTAGGGGGCGACCTGAAAATCACTTTAATATGATTTCACAGACAATAAATTTAATGCTAACTTTTATAATCCTATGCCCTTTTGTTAACCATGTTTTTGTTATGCCTACCTGTTTACCTAAAACTCCCATCTTATTTAAACCAAGTTTTTATTCTTGAAAAGATTCAAACTTTTCACTACCTCCAGGACAGGACTACCTTATTATTTGGTATAAGTTGGATGAAGAAAAATTTCAGGTTTTGGACTGGCAAAGTCCTCATTTAAATCTGCCTAAGGGAATTCCCTTTTTGGGTTATCTTTATTTTAGAGTCACAACAGCTATATCCAAAGCAATAGAAATTTTTTCCCACTAAGGAAAAGGGAGGAGTTTTAACATCTAGACAGCTAGATTACCGTGTTGCCATTGATATTGGAGATGATAAGTTACGGCAGATTTCTGGATATAATGGTCAAGCTATTGCATCTACCTGTGTTTCCTGTCGAAGTATAACCTGCCCTAATAACCATTTACCCTGTAATGCAGGTGGATGAACCTAATGAAAGCCACCAATCACAAGAACTCCATTTCATGGGAGTAACTTGATTGACCCAAATTCTAGATAATATAAATATTACTGTTAGGCCTGGAAGGCATTGGGAGGCTCTATGGCACACTCAGATTTTTGCCTACCTTGGAGTAACTTCTACTTTATTGACTCTTATATGGGATACTCCAAAGATTTAGGGTTGATTCTTTTTATCCACATTGTACAAAATCTATCAGTCTCCAATGGCAACAACATTTATGGTGGATAAATCAAAGTTGACCAGATGCCAGATTCAAAAGAGACCTTACTGGGAGTGTAGGTGCTGGACTAGGAATTCTAGGACAAGTTGAATTCACTGCAAATGAAGAAAGATGTTCCTTAGAAAAGGATTCACTTTCAAAAGTAAGACATATAGAGGGAATGTTATTTCAAGAAGAGGAAAATTGTAGGGAAATTCTTCTAAAGGAAAATGATGTGTTACATGAATGGGTCAAAAACACGAGGCAGACAAACCAGGATTACTCCCAGATTCAGAGATGGGAAAGAGCCTGTACTTTGACTCAACAAGGATTGTTGATAATGCTAATACAGATGGACTCTGAGGCAGTTGTGGGGCAATGGCTGATGCCTCTTAGTGCAGAGGCTAAAGCTAATGATCTAAGGAAATTTTATGGAAAACTTCATTTATGGAAAATAATAGCAGGAGTTTGTAACTTAAGACACTGCACTTTAAAAGCCCATGTTCCCCAATTAAATGAATCTTTAAATTATTCTGTAGTACAGTTCAGTTATCTGGAATTGGAAAAATACTAAATAATACTCATATCTTGACTATGGGAAGTAGATGGGCAGTATTACAAAATGACTCCTATTGGAATCCCATTTCCCTCTCTGACTGTGAAATAAGAAACAAGATTTGGTTATGCCAAGGAATATATGGAATCCTGACTTCTCACTGGTCAGGCCTCTTGCTTCTGCATCTGTCATAAACAATATCTGGTGCATAGGAAAAGGTCGATTCTGTTGGGAAAAAATTCAAAATGATATTGTACTATTATCTGATTTCTTCTGTAATATGATTATACATTTACTTCCCCAAAGTGGAATCTGATGCAACACCAAGATAATAGGATGGGTTATAATAGTTTATGAGTTATAATAAGAGTTATAATAATTTATATATTGAAGACCACTAATAAGAGATAATAAGTTATATGTTAAAGACCAATCCTTTCTAGAATTAGAGCTAGCCACTCCACATGAAGTTATAGCTATGGAGTCAAACTGGCCAAAAGAAAAGATTATAATTAGAGGATAACGAACTATTTCAAGTAATCCAAACATCAAAATAAAATCTTCCATGAGGTACAAATGACTGTAGACATAGGGGGAAACATATAATCAGTGTAGTTAGGAAATATGATATCACATGCAGAGGACTTTTTGGTTGGTTAGGATGCCTCCTTCCCTCATCTGCTACTTTCACTTTATTAGGTCAGACTATGTTCTTAATTATTTTAATTTTAAGTATATTAATCTTATGTGTCACGTGCAAATGTTACATCAGATACAGAGGACAAAAGAAAAGAAAAAGTCAGATCTGGATCGTGATGACTAATAGTTTTGATATGATCCAGGAGTTTCTTCCTTAGTGACTTTATCAGCTATTTCCTCTCTCCTGAAGACGACACTCTCACCTACAACTGAGCCTCATCTACATTAGATTCTGGGAATGAGCCTTCCTAGCAATGTGTGAATGAATAACCTGTAGCCCCCACATGCACAAAATGTGATGCTTGGCCAACAGTGGGAATTGTGAATAAAAGTTCCCAGAAAAAAACTTAAGTCTTCATACTGGACTTTTTCCTGCAAGGCTGATCAACTGATTAGCACTTCAATGATTGTGGAAAGTTTGAAAAGTTGCAGGTCCAGAGCCTGATTACATTTATGTTGAGCCATCTTTAGCGCCCTAAATAGGCACTCCTTGCCCACTTCTGTTTCTGACCTAACATCCCATGACTAAGAGACAAAAACTTTTGGAATATATTACCTTAGCAGACCAACAGGTCCCACCTATCAAAAATGTTATTAGATAACATCTGAGACATATATAATAGAACTCCTCCCTACACACACACTTTGCCAAGACCTGCCTACTAAATGTATCCACCAATGTATTTGAAAAGCGTCTTGATTTATGACTTTTCTTTGTTCTGTTTCTATAAAAATGTAAGGCAACTGTTACCACGCTAGAGTATGGTATTTGGGGAAACCTAAATCTGTGTTCCCAGGCCATGGTCACTCATATTTAGCTCCAGAATAAACCATCTCTTTATTCTTTTGGGGTGCGAGCTGTTTATTTCATTAACAATACATAAGTGCATGAAAAATCAGAGTTCTGCTTTTGGAAATATGGAGGCAGACACGTTCACTAAGGTGTGTGCTCTACCTCTGACCTAGGCAGTGGAATTGGCTCTGTGGGTACAGAGAAGTAGAAAAGAGAAACATGCCAACATATGTTGGAACACATCCAAGGGACAGGATAGTCCCTAAAATATAGTGATTCGGTAGTAACCACAATCCAGTGTCAGGTGTGCTCCCACTACTTGCCCTGTACTTGACCCATACATAGAGACAGCATTGCTGTATCCCTGGAGCTACCTAAATGACTTGGAGGTTCAACAGGCAGGAGAATCTCCTACAGGAGGCTGGGCAAGTTGGAGAATCTTACTCTCCCTTGTAATTGTTTGCTGATTGTATAACATTGGGAGGTAGCCCCTGTGAATCTTGTTTCAGCTTTCTCCACTTGTGAGGTTTGTTTACTTCCTGAGTCTCAAAAGACCTCCCTCCTCACTCCAGGAAAGAATGTTTCAATTCCAAGGAAATTGCTGCATAGCACACTGGGAGGTCTAACCAGATGGCCTCCGTCCTCACTCCAGGAGGGAATGTTTAATTCAGGGAAACTGCTACACAGCAAACAGTTACAGGAGCTTCCCAACCCATACAGGAGTGGAATATTAATCATATTATCTTTCTGTCAAACTGAAATTGGCATAAATATGTCTTAACATGTATATAAACAGCTACTGGCCTTATGCATGCCTTTCTCAGCAAGAAAGTTAACCAAACCGCTGTTATCAAAGATCTTGAGAAGTTAGATATATCTTTTACTTATACATGTGCAAATAAATTTTGTATTCATGTGCACACATACATATAGCTAAGTTTCTTCTCCCAATCAATTTTATATAGTTCTATTTGAGAAATAATAAATTCTTTGCCATTCTGGAATATTTTCTTTGTTATTAATCATGTGTCAATTTATGAACTAATAACACAATGCTAATGACAATTTCTAAGTAACAATTCACTAGGAGTTATTTAGTAACATTTTACAGATTTGTATTCATTTCATATTTATTTCTAAATAATTGATTTTATGCCAAAATAAATGCTATCCTTTTGAGTTTTTTGTTTATTGCTCTTGTTTGGTTGGTTAGGTCTTTTGGGTTTGGGGGTTTTGTTTCTTAGTGTTTGGGGGTAGGTTTTTGGAACTCACAACAAACTTTCTGCTTCAGTCTTTTGAATAATGAGATTACAGATACATGTCAACATGGCCAGCTGTCTTTTGAGTTATTTTTATACTTCTATTCAAATAAAGTAGTCTACATTTTTAATTCTTCACTTGTATTCAAATTTCCTGCTAAATTTGTTAATAAATTTTAATATTTTGTTAAGCTTTTGAACTTTCTACAGATGCAGTCATGTTGCCTGTAAATAATGAGTTTTGCCTTTCCTTCATACAGATGCAGTCATGTTGCCTGTAAATAATGAGTTTTGCCTTTCCTTCTCAAATTGAATCATTTTAGTTGTTCTTGTTTTAAAATTGGTGAAATTATATATGCCATATTAAATGAAATTAACGAAAATAAGCATGCTTTTCCAAAGAGATAAATAGACCATAACATTGAAAGAAAATGTTTCTAATCATCAGCTTTCATGACTTCTTTTTCTTAAAATAATCCACTAAAGATTGTTACTCGGGGGCTGAAGAGATGGCTCAGTGTTTAAGGGCACTAGCTGCTCTTGCAGAGGACCCAGGTTCAATTCCCATCATCCACATGGTGGTAAACAACCATATATAAATTCAGTTCCAAGGGATTTGATGCTCTTTTCTAACCTCTGCAAGCATTGTAGGACACAGGTGCACTTACATACATGCAAGCAGCACATTCATACACATAAAATACTTTTTAGAAAAAGATTGGTACTCTATTTTTAAATCCTGAAATGTGCTGTTACTACCTGTGAGCAGAGCTGGGAACAAGAAGTCAGATGTGGTGGAGAGCTTAGTGCTGTAATGTCAGTTTTTGCAATCTCTAACAAGGATGCCAGGCTCCTGAGAGCAAGCACAATTTCTTCCCAGCTACCTCAAAGGAAAGCACTGGATGCTGGTGCTATGCTTTCTGTGGCTGAGTGTATAGAGCAAACGGCCCCACCTTCTAAAAGTGACTTGATCAGTGAAGGAGCTGCTAAAAAACCAACAATAAGTTGGACAAAAGGACTTGTAACACCTTTAATATGAGTTATAATGACACACACAAGGAGGAAATTCAAAATATGCAGTCCAATAGATATATGGAAGAACATTTGAAGATGGAAACATTTTATACTCCATGAGCTCATTGTAACAAAGTGGCTGCTTTACTCAGTGTAAAGGATAAAGCCCTGCTGATAAGAGATGAACTTTTTACCCTGGATGAGCATATTTCTCAAAAAGTTATCTATGAACATACAGAACCACCAAGTCTAAGTGTGGTGAAAGAGAAGATTTATCCTCACCTTACCCTCAAAAATAAAGCACATGATAGATTTCCATATTCCTAGGATTCTGTGAAGAATACTCTTCTTGCAGAATAGAACCAAGAGTGAAGAATTTGGAGCTCTTGGATCACAGCATGCTAGAAACACAATGTCAAAGCAAATGGCATTCCCCTGAGTAGCCAAGAGAAGACTGCAAAACTCAGAAAAAAAAAACAGCCCCACAGGCTTGCCTTCTGATAACTAGAGTAAACAAAGGAGAATTTCTGAATGTCCAGTTTACCGTTCCATCATTCTGTGGTTCATGTCCAGTGAGGCAAAGTTCCACTCATCAGAGAACTTCTGGATTTTAAAAGCCTACTGCCTACCCCTGCTCCATGTTACCTTGGAAAAGAAAGTCATCAAACAGCCTGAAGATTCAAGATAGCTGTGATTCTCCCACTGTCCTCTCGAAATACCATAAAATTTAAGGATAATGTGCCATCATAGAAATAAGCCCTAATAACCAATGCTGCCTCATTCTCTCAGACACATTTCAAAGCTGAAGCATAAAAACTGAAGTCATCTGTGGAAAACAAGAAGACAAAGAGCAAAACAAACAAAAAACGGGCACAAATGAGAAAATGAAGCTGGTGCTGCAGCCTCTAACAAATTCTAGCCCAGTCACATTGCTATGTGAGCTGCTTTATGTAGAAATACTCACAAGCTAATATTGCAAGCATTCATTAAGAATATACAATGGGCAGTCCCTATCAGCCATCATAAAGTCATGCTGGGTCTGCCTACCTTTCTGAGAAAGATGCAATTTTTCTTTTTTCTCTTTTTCTGTCTCTTTATTTCAGATGCTGATTAACAGTGTAAGTAAATTTTTCTGGTACTTTGGGCTTCTTTACTCCTTCTACAAAGCCCCCCTCCCTACCATGAGACTGACATCAATGCTGGCTTAACAACATGGCTTTTTTTCCTTCTCTCCTCCATTCTCTTCCTCTAAGTACCTGCCAAGATGTACAGCATGCCTACCCTGGGGTTTTCTTTTAAAATTTTCCTTGAGCTTCAAAGGAATATACAATGTATTTGTACAGTTTATAGAAGTAAAATATATATGTTGATACCTATTTGATCTGATGGATACAGTTATTTTTTAATGAAAATTTGTTGCTTACTTTAAAAGTACTTGGTGTAAATATTATTATATGTTAGAGTTTAGAATCTTTGCAGTCCTAAAAGCGAATGCTTAAGACCTAGGTATAGTGACTCATATATATAATACAAGCAGTCAAGAGACTGTGGTAAGCACCAATTCAAGGCCACTTTGGGCTATTTGATATGTTCCAGGATACCCTGAGCTACAGGGTGAGACATTGTAGAAAGAAGGGAGAGAGAAGAACAGAGAGAGGGAGAGAGAGGGAGAGAGAGAGAGAAAGAGGGAGAGGAGGGAAGGAAGGAAGAAGAGAGGAAGGAGGGAGGGAAGGAAGGAAGGAAGGAAGGAAGGAAGGAAGGAAGGAAGGAAGGAAGAAAGGAAGGAAATGCTTAAATGATGCAGTTTTGTCAAGATTGCAATGAGTGTAGAAAAGTGAAAAACAAATAATTTGAGCCAAGAAAAATAATATTTTGTACTTAATTCTTTATAAAGTCAATGTGATTTAACAAGAAATTTATAGCATTTATTGAATAGTGTTACTTTCACTGGTTTAGTCACTGCACACTTTATAAACATTGGAGGAAAGCTAAAAGAAGCAATAGAATAGAAAATCTCTGACCTGTTTGACAGAGTATGTCATATAATACCTATTTAACAAGCAGAATACCATCTCAATAGTACAGTTCCATGGTAGGGAAAAACAGGAGATGTTTCCAAAGTCAGCCTGAGGAAAGCAGGAAGTCCTACCCTCAGGACAAGCCCACAGCCTTCACAAGTTGCAAATCCATTTATAGATTTTGATGAGACAGTGATTTCCTACAGAAGATCAGTCAATGGCAGAGAGGGATCCTATTTTGACATGTTATGAGAATCTGAAGGCAGATACCAGGCAATATTTTGAAAGAGAATAAATACATTGCTGAAAAGGGAAATCAGGAAAACAGGTTGCATTGCCACCATTTTGCCTGCCGCAGTCTCTGGGGAAGAGATGGCCCAGAGAGATGCTTGTGCAGTACAGGAAGGCCAGACATTGACAAGCTGAAGGCAGGCAGCAAGAGGCAGATTCATCCTGAAATGTGCATAGTGAAAGATAGTTGTACCTTCACTGGTTATATCCATCAACAGGATAACCCTGTAGCTTGTTTTGAGAGCACTGAGCCTGAGGCCAGAGGGTGGATCAAGTTGTGCAGCCACCTATCTGTCATTCACTAACTGTAGATTCTGAGAATTCTGAAGTGCCAGCAATGTACAGGATACACACAACAGCATCCCCCCAGCATGGTGATTAAGCCCTTGAAGGTACAAAGGCAAGTCCTCTGCCTGTACTGGTTTCAATGCTGTGGTTGCTTCCCACACTCCCAATGCACTTGGGAGACACTCCCAAATAAAACATTAGTCAACCCAGTGTGTATAATCTGGGGAGTCTGTGAAGGGTGAGAAAATCTGCCCAGCTCACAAAATGAAAAGCTAAATGTGGCCAACAGATGTCCCTGCAACACAAAATAAAGTAAAACTACTACTGTGAACTTAGTGCTGGAAGACATCAGGTCACTTTTTCAGTACATATTCAACAACAGAATAAACCATAGAAAAGACAAGTCCAGGAGCACAACTGACCCCCTTCCCATGTTGCCAGAAAGAAGCTGCTACAGCACTTCATCTTTTTTCTCTTTTAATATTTTTTAAATCTTGTGAGTCCTCCTACTTTTTAATACATGTTTAGCAGGGTTTTTACATTACTGCAGTTTTTTTTTATTTCTGTGTTACTTGTTATTCCTCTTCATATACACACACATGCACATTTTCCATTGGGGACAATTTTTTTTTATTTTCTTTGTTTTATTTTTTCATTCTGTCCCCATATTTCCTCCTTTCCCCCTTCTCTACATTTAGTAGTGCATTGACTTTACCTTATTTTTTTAAGAATTTAATAGCTTTCTTTCTTATGCCCCTTCTTACATTTATCTAATTTTATCTTTGAATTTTTTAATTATTAGGAAATATTTATCAATTTTCCCCTTTTTAATTATTTCTAATTTCTTGATCTTTTCCCTTCATAACATTCTATTCCACTTTCTTCCTTCTCCTTTCATTTAACTTTGTATCTCTTCCATTTTTCCCCTTCACCTGTACCTTCCTTGGTCTCAATTTCTTAGAATTTATTTCCGCATTTACCTTAAGTAATTTTGAAATTCCTAAGTATATTTTACAGTAGTTTTACCATTTTAAAATTTAGAGTTATTGTCGCTGTATTAATCAACTAGAATAGATTTTTAAGTTTATTTCTATATCTTATACATTTTGATGCTGCTATTGCCATAGCAGCTTGTTTTCTTCTCGCTGAGAGGTACTGGAAGATAAGCCTTCAAAAATAAGCTGATCAATAAGATTTGCCCAAAGAAGAGATGCCCAATCCAAGAGATGCACAAACTGCAACAAAGAACCTGAAGAAACATGAAAAAGACAGCACGTGCCTCCTCCAAAAGATCATAACTCTTCAATCACTGAGCCGAGACTGAGATATATGCAATGCCAGGTGAGCATTTCAGACACTTTCTGATAACAATAATTGACAACTTAAAAGAGGATACAGTCTAACAGATGAATTCAATCCAAAAACAGGAGAGGAAAGTGACTAGCATAAAGAACTTAGGAAAATGGCTGAGAAAATCAGTCATATGAATGAAAACACAGAAAACAAATTCAACAAGGAAATTGAGATTTGAGAAGAGGGGAACAAATGGACGTATTAGAAATGAAAATTTCAGGGAATCAGGTAAAAACACAGCAGAGAGTACATCAATAAACTCAGCCAAGCAGAAGAAAATATATCAGGGACAGAGGACAAGGTTGATGAAATATGACATTCAAACATCATTGAGAAAGAAAATGAGTATAACCACAATGTCTGAGAACTCTGAGATACAAGCAAGAGACCAACCTAAGAATCTAATCGATAAAAGGAGACTAAATAAATACTCCAGTCTTAGAGAATCTAATGAAATTATAGCAGAAATTTTCCCAAATCTACACACACAAAAAAAAAAAACAGGAAGAAGAGGAAATTAGAAGCCCAAATAGATAATGCCAGAGAAGAATCTCTCCACAGCATGTTATACTCAAGTTGTCAAAAATATAAAGGAAATAAACAATACTAAAGCTATAAAGGTAAAATGCCAACCTACCTATAACGGCAGAAATATCAGAGTAACATCAGATCTCTCATCAGCAA
The DNA here is from genome assembly GCF_000622305.1 of Nannospalax galili. Taxonomy (NCBI): domain Eukaryota; kingdom Metazoa; phylum Chordata; class Mammalia; order Rodentia; family Spalacidae; genus Nannospalax; species Nannospalax galili. The sequence continues at coordinate 1,522,596 of NW_008353234.1, read as the reverse complement.
CACTCTAAGCCAAAAAAGCATGGTATGATATATTTCAAGAACCAAAAGTAAATAATTGCCAACCAAGATTGTTCTATGTAGCAGAGATATCTTCTGAATTAGTAGAGAAATAAGGACATTTGAAGACAAACACAAACCAAAGCATTTCATGATCATTGAGCTAGCACTACAGAAGACACTTAAAGGAATACTATACACAGAGGAGGAAGGAAAATGGTTTGGATCATGGGAAGAAAGACAGTCTGAATCATGAGAGTACAAGAAAGAATGAATTTCATGAGAGGAATAGCTGAATAAAGGAGAAATAAAACAGAATCCATCATGTCCAACACAGTAAACCAGAAAACTCTTGATACTAATAAAGGAGAAAGCACAGAGCAAACAATAACCCAACCAACCAGAAAAACAACCAGCAAAATTATAGGAATTAAGTAAATATATTTCAATAATAACCTTAAATGTAAGTGACCTAAACTTCTCAATAAAGAGACACAGATTGCGTGACTGGATGAGAAAACTAGATCTGGGGCTGGAGAGATAACTCAGTGGTTAAGACCACTGGCTGTTCTTGCGGAAGACCCGGGTTCAAATTCTAGCACCTGCATGGCAGCTAACAACCATCCATAACTCCAATTCCAGGGGATCCAACACCCTCTTCTATCCTCAGCAGGCACTGCATGACACAGGTGCACTTATATACATGTAGGCATAACACTCATACACATAAAATAAAAATAATTTTCTTAATTAAAAAGAGATCCAACAATCTTTTGTCTCCAAGAAACACATGTTACTAGTGAAGATCCCACAGACTGATAAAGTATTGAAAAGCAATCTGTCAAGTGAATAGAAACTGAAAACAAATTGGAGTATCTATTCTAATATTTGATAAAGTAGACTTTAAACAAGAAAAGAAAAAGAAGGCCACTACATATCAAGAAAGCGAACTATTCAACAAGATAGAAAAATTATAAATATATATGCACCAAATATAGAGACTCCTAATTTTACAAAACAAACATTAATATACATAAATGGTCAGATAGGTCCTGCTACAATAGTAGTAGGTGATTTCAATACCTCACTCTCATCTTTAGATATACCATCCTGACTAAAAATCAACAAAGAAAATTAAGAGTTAAAGTACACAATAGATCAAATCGATTTACCACATATCTTCAGAATATTGTATTCAATAGAAATAGAATCACATTCTTCTGAGCAATTAATAGAACTTTCTCTAAAATAATACACATTCTAAGCCACAAATAAAGTCTAACAAAATATGAAAGAGTCAAAATAATTTTTTGTATCTTACCAAACCTTGTTATAATAAAACTAGAAATGAATAACAAGAAAAACTACAGAAACTTCACAAATACATGGAGACAGAACAATGCATTCTTGAACGACCAATGGGTCATTAAAGAAATCAGGGAGGAAATTCTAAAGTTCCTAGAATCAAATAGAAGTGAAAGCACAGTTTATAAGAACCTGGAGATGCAGCTAAGGTAGTACTAAGAGGAAAGTTTATAGCAATGAGGGCATATAATATTTAGATTAAGAAAATTCTAATGGTACACTTTAAGGTTCTGGAAAAACAAGACTATTCTGAAGCCCAAGACTGTATATAAATAATAAAGACCATGACAGAAATTAATTAATGAAATGAAAGTAAAAGAGCAATGCATAAACTCAATTTAACAGAGAGTTAATTCCTTGAAACACATGATAAATCCCTGCCAAACTAATCAAAAGAAAAGCTCATAAAATTAGAAATGTAAAAAGCAAGGTTACTTAAGACTCCAATGAAATACTGAAAATTATTAGAGCATGCTTTAAAAACTTATATCCTAAACAACTAGAAAACATAGAAGAAATGGATAAATTCCTAGGCATAAAGCCTACCAAAATTAAATCAAGAAGACGTAAACAAACAGATATGTAGCGATCAATTAACTAGAAACAGTAACATCCCTAGACTAATGTAATTTCTTACTATGTGCAAAATATGCATCATATTTACAGACAAATATCCCAGTCACCACACATCGAAGCAGCATGTTTTGCACCAGATGGAGACTATTACTCTTAGGTTCCTGGCAGGCTCCTAAAATGGCAGTGCAGCTTTCAATATTCTAAAATGGCCCGGACTTAAGCCAGGGAAAGTCCCTCTGCTTATTCCGAGACCAACCAATTCAAAGCTAAACTCCACAGCCGACTTCATGGAAAGTTACTTAAGCACCTAACTGCCTATAAAAGATATCTGATTCCCCTGCTGGTTGCTATTTCTCTGCTCACCAACAGGCAGCTCAGGAGTCTGTTTGCTCTCAAATAAACTGTTGTCCCCTATGGTTGCCTTGGTCAGTAGTCTTCACTGCACCCTTCCATACACATGGTGCCTGAAACCCAGGAGGAATGCCTGGGCTTCTTATTACCCAGTTCCTCCTTTTACTGAATAAAACTGCTGACCAGGCACTCCTGTCTGTGATAGGAACCATCCTGCCTATGCCAGCTCCTACCACTTACCACACCCGGCCCAAGATTATGAAGCCATCTGCTTTCCTTTGTCCTACTCACCCTATGACAGAGTTTGGGTAAGTGCTGTGCTGTAGAACTGAAGATCTAGTTCTCTGCCTTCTTCCTCCCTCTCTCTCTCTCTCTGCACCATCCCTTTCCTCTCTCTCTCTCCCTCTCCGTCTTTCCTCTACACCTCCTTCTCAATGGAGGTGTTTGACTATTTCAAGTCATACCAGTATGCCAGACTTCTTCCCACATCCTACTGGGGGCGCCCCTCACATGCCCTAGGGATGCTTTGACAAGTGACATAGGCTGTTTTCTCACTCAGAATGGCATCATGACAGGGACATCTCTCATAATTGTCCCTTCTTTGGGAAGACCTCACCCTCCTCTTCCTCATCCAGGACTTGGAAGGAACTTTCTCACAGAACTGTCTCTTCACTCTGAGGATCAAGGGAACTTGGAACCTCTGACAGCTTCCATTGGGCCCTTGTCCTATGGCATTCTCCTCTCTCCCTTCCTTGCTCTGTGATTGGAAAGTTCTGTGCTTCATATTCTCTATGATTTGATTTAGGTGGCTCAAAAGCTCTGTGAGCTTTCCCCCTGGGCTCTTTATGACCCTTCCCTTCTCCCTTCCTTGCCCTGGACTTGGAAGAACTATCATGCTCTCACTAGTCTATAGTTGGAGGTGTTTCAGAAGCTCTAGTAGCCTCCCACTGTGTCTTTGTCCTCCAACCTCTCCTGTCTTCCATCTTTCTCTATATATATTTGTCCTCTTCCAGTGTCTATCTTACCCCCTCACTTTGTGAAGGTGGTCTCTGTTCCCTGCTTGATACTGTGATTTTCAATCTAATTTTGGGTCTCTTTGTCTTTCATCCTTCACTCAAGGCTGTCTCTCCTCCCCCTCTAACTAATTATGGGATGCCTCAGGCAAAATGGTCCAGACCCCTCTTCCCATCCAAAGACCCTTGTTTTGCTTCTGGACCCAGCTGCAGACATGTAGGTCTCTCTACAGGTACCTGCTTTTCTAAATTCTTCAGAGAAGCATAATTTCTCTCCTTCGTATCCTGTTTTTGAACATGCTTTCTTTAACGTTTTAGGGTGCTCTAGCATCTTGTACATCTTTACTATTTCTTTAAAGTTTTTTCTCCCCACCATGTGTCTGACAGTCTACTATGTGTCTGTCATTCATGCAGACTCTAAAGCTCATGTATTTATTAAAGCTTCTTCCATTCTTAAATTCTTTCATAAATGAGACTGAGAAGGCTCTAAGGGATGCTCTTTCTACCCGTATTATGTTGGCAACCAATAAGCAATCCCCAAAATCTTATAACATTTATTTTTTGGCCATATGGAAATTTTCTACAAGTGCACTGAATTTATCAAAGCAGGTGAACTCCTTTACCTATCATTCTGTCTTGCCTCAGGGCATTTGAAGCTTCAAACCCCTTGTCTCATGGCCAAAAAAGAAAAAAAGTTTTTAAAATCCATTTCTTTCCTAGAATTTTCTCAGTTTTTGGGTGTTGTTCTCCACTATGGTTCTCTCCATGGGTGGGGGAAAGGAGAACAGTAGAAGGGGCCTTGAATCTAGACTTCAGTCCCTGTTGTGCACCAAGCAGTGCTTAAACTATATAGTCTCAAGGCAGCTAATTTTCTAACTAGATGTAAGCATTTTTAATTTTCAGTGAACAAAGAGAGTCACAATCCATGCTCCTGTGAGACATGTACTCTCAGAGCAACAGCCCAAGGATTTGTATGCTGGACATAGCTTCCCATTTTTTTCAACTGTCTTCACCAGTTTCTTTTCCAGCAACAGCTTGTTTTAGGAATAAAGATATACAGAGGACATTGCTTCACATTCACATTTGCAATGGCTGATAATAAACATGGACTCCCTTCCTTGGTTTAAGAACATGAATTCCTTTGCTTTGCTTTCCTGTTTGAGGCCTATATATCTGAGGATACTTTTACCTTCTATATCAGTATGACTTAACTGGGTGCTTTCTAAAAGTGAAAAAAGGGTTGCTGTCCACACTTCATCTGTGAAACGTGAATCCCACAAGGCTTGTATCCTGATGAGTTATGGGTTCAGTTGGTTATAGAGCTGCGCCCACTAAGGTAGCCATGTGGCTTGATCACCATCATGGCTGGTGACCTCACCAAGATGGAGGCAACCATGTGATCTGGTCTCTATCTTGGTTGATGACATCATCTATATGGGGACAGTAACATGACTTGGTTGCCAACTTGGACAGTAGCATTTTTAAAATGACATCATCAATGTGGGGACAATTACACAGCTTGGTTGCCATCTTCGACAGTAACATGTTCAAAATGGTGGTGACCTATCTGACATGCCTACCATCTTAATTCAACCACATGATATAATTCTAAATGGTGACTCCCAAGAATTTACCAGCACTATTGAACTCTAGGGGATCATGAGAAACTGGAAATTCTCTGGACTGCAGACTCAGTCATTCAATCATATGTCCCAATCCTCTTGCAATTTTTGATTTGGTTTTCATCTTGGATTCTTGATCATATCATAGAAAATCAAGAGATTCCAACAGTCTCTATAGCCTTGTAGCAAGGTCAATACATTTTTATGTCAGAATAAGGAGGTAATATCAGACTTCCACAATGGGAATTTAAATTTTAACATTACTGTAATCTGTTTCTAAATGGGATTATTTTGAGTACTGTTTAGATTTTATTTATCCATAACCTAAAATCTTAATGTTCCCTTTGCTGTCTTCCTGTCTCCTCTAACTCATATTATGCTAATAACTTAGACACGGGGAACTCGGCTGGTTTCATATGTAAAGGCATTTCTCTCTGTGAGAAACATTAAATATTAGTCTTCTCTTTCAAAACCTGTGAAACTTAGAACTTGGTTTATGATAAGAAATTCTGATCTTTTAATCCCAACACACCTTGTAAGACTGTTATTTAAGGGGAGGCCCTGGTGTATCCCTGAACCTGATGACCTAGGCCAGCTGAGCTCTTTCTTCTCTCTTTAAGCAGACTTTTTTAACTGGATCTGACTGACCATGCAACGCACCCTTATGAAAAAGAAAAATCTGCTTGCAAAGTTACTTTTGCTTTGTCCACACGTTCTTTGTGAGGTATTGATAGGGTTTTTAGTTTGATAGGTTTCTATTTATAACACCCTTCAGTTATTTAGCTCTTAAAATTGAAAGAGATACTATCTGAAAACCAAACAGGGGCCCTAGTTTTTTTTTCTTTTCTTTTTTTTTTTAATGGTTTATTATTTTTTAATTACTTAATTAATAACCATATAATTAGAAGAAGCATTTCATTACAGCTTTAACATACTCAATAAGTTTCCAGAGCAAAGATACATCTCTTTCAAAAGTGGCTATAAAATTTTTAGGTTCACTGTTGAATTAGTACAGTTATATAATATTAAACTCAGTACAAACCCTGTAAGACATAAAATTGAATGAATTTTTAACTTTTATAAAAGATCTCCATTTCATTTTAAAATATGCTGTTTCTTAGCCAGGTGTAGTGGTGCACGCCTTTAATCCCAGCACTCGGGAGGCAGAGGCAGGCAGATCTTTGTGAGTTCAAGGCCAGCCTGGTCTACATAGTGAGTTCCACGAACAGCTGGGGCTACAGGGAAACCCTGTCTCAAAAAGACCAAGAAATATATATATGTATACTGTTTCTTACAGAAAGACTCATTGTTTTTACTAACACTGAGATGTTGGCTCAGGGGTCTCTAATCTGTATGTATCTGATTGTTACTAGTCATAATCAGTTGCACTAGGATCCTTGGTACCTGTATATGTCTATAAAGTCATCAGGTAGATTTTCAATGAACAGTATGCATTTTTACATAATAAAGAGCTATAGATATAAACTTCCTACCTTCTCCTACTCTTTGGTGCACTTAGACTTCATGTAATTGTGTTATGTGTATGATAAATACTTCATGTATTGTTTGTGTCCAGACAGTTCTTGAACTGTGACCACTTTAGTTTTTTCCCCTTCTCATCCTTTTATTAAGCACAATAATTACTGGTTTTATATTTCAAATGCATAATCAAAATATGCATGTACAAATTTATAAATATAAATATTTTGATGCTACATGCAAAGGCCTTATCAACTTAGGCACCCTAATTGTTTTAAAATCTAGGAAATAGTGTCTCCAGGTCTATTAAATGTTTCACCAAACTTTCAAAAGCTAATTGCTTATACAAAACAGAATCTAAGCCTGTTGTGAAAAAGTCCTATTTGTTAAATACTTTTATTTAGTTTTAGTTGGCTTTCATGGTGTTTTAAGGTATCCATTTCATTTGTCTGCTTCAAAGATGTTTTGGTTTAAAAATAACAAAAAACATATTCTCAACAAAGAGTAGTTACAAAATCTTAGTTACTAAAATCTATCTTATATATAATTTGATATGCATACACAATCAACATGTTTATGTTAAAGTTAATTTACGTGGTATCATATTGACTGATAAGGTCTCATATAAACTAAATAAAAGTATTTAA
>NW_008353234.1:1514088-1515458 GCF_000622305.1 Nannospalax galili | reverse complement strand
ATATATGAGGTAAAATATTAACTGCTTGGTAAATTCCCACAGCGAATGATAAATTTGTTTGTGAATGTTATTAAGAAAGATTATTGAATGTCTGAGCAGGTTATATCACAGTTTTCCATAAGTGATTATGTTGTGAACTTTAATTTGATAATATTTTGCTATGCGCCAGTTGCTTCTCTCTAACTAGCGTTCATACTGCTTTGAAACCTAAAGCAAGGTTTTGGTAGACCACTTTCTGAACTATATGAAGTAAAAAAGATTTTTAATGGTTTTGTGTTTTATATAAGGTTTACCTGCAAACTTAAAAAGCACAGTGTGTACAGGGTGATATTAACTCATTACATTATCTTATGTGTATAGTTTGGATTCCATGTTTCTTTTTAATAAGATGGTGCTGAACAGAACTCTTCTTAGTCAAAGAATTGATATCTTCATCATTTTACCTGTGCCTGCTTGCAAAAGCTCATCACAATTTGGGTTGTTGACTGTTGTGTTCCTTCATTAAAGGAGGGGTTAACAGGGTCATTGGATCCTCACCTGAGTATCCAGCTACTCTTAGCAGCAAGCTATATGTAATTCTACCCTAATCAAAAATGGTCTCCTGGATTTGGGAAGGACTAAATTATATAATCTGGAAAGGGTGAGGAAGAGAGGACTGGACCCATGTGGTTATAGAAAAGTCAACATCCATGCTGGGTAAAGACTTTCCAGTGCAAGTACTCTCAGGTCACACACATACCCCAGTAACCCCTCACTCATCTCTATAAGTAAACACAGTAAATTTATTAGTTCTTCAGGGTGAACATTAATATAAACAAACATAGAAAGTGTACACAGGTGATGAAGGTCTAAATAGGTATGTTACAGGATATATAAAATGAGACATAATTATGTATAGAAAATTGTGGAGAGCCACAGCCTCCGCCGCCATTACAAGATGGCGCCGGTATCCGGACCTTCTTAAAAGTAAACATCCTGCCACACCCATAAGGGGCGTGCACAAGAGCCTGCTTTCCCTCGCCTCCTCCCGTGGCGTGATCTCCAGCAACCAATCCGCTTCTTATGATCTCCAGCAACCAATCCGCTTCTTATACATCATAAATGGGACCTTTGGGGCATATATAAGCAACAGCTCTCCCACTTCTCGGCGTCTTTGGTCTTCAGTCTTCAAATAAACTGCTGCAGAAGGATCCTGACTTGTCCTCCCGCGTCGTTCTTGCCGGCGAGACGGAAAGCGGTCGGGGACAAAAATCCTAGAGGGAATTGGACTAGAGGGAACATACCTCATTATAATTAAAGCTATATACAACAAACCCACAGCCAATATCATTCTAAATGGAGAAAAACTGGAACTATTCCCATTAAAATAA
>NW_008353234.1:1466885-1509780 GCF_000622305.1 Nannospalax galili | reverse complement strand
TAGGCTATGATCATGTTAATAATTAGGGTTAGGTTAAGGGTTAGCTTCTTGCTTGAAAATAATAAAATACAAATATTGTATTATTATTTAGAATAGTGGAATCTGGAAGCAACTGTTATATTTACTGGCAGATGAAACTTCTCTAAGTCTACTCCTACTATGTATACTCATCAACTTTATCATTTTGCTTCTCTCATAAAAGTATTCCTGCCCAGAGTGGCTGCCTTCCAGAGGACTTTTGGCCATTTTTCTCATGACTAGGGTGAAAAATGTTTCTGGTATCCAGTGGTCAGATGGCCAGATGCTGCTCAGCATCCTGACATGCACAAGGTTGTCACCACCAAAAGCCATGATGTGTGTGGAGAGCCACAGCCTCCGCCGCCATTACAAGATGGCGCCGGTATCTGGACCTTCTTAACAGTAAACATCCTGCTGCGCCCATAAGGGGCGTGCACAAGAGCCTGCTCTCCCTCGCCTCCTCCCGTGGCGTGATCTCCAGCAACCAATCCGCTTCTTATACGTCATAGATGGGACCTTTAGACTATATAAGCAACCGCTCTCCCGCTTCTCGGCGTCTTCGGTCTTTAAGCTTCTAAGAGTGTAAGATGCACATACAATAAACTGCTGCAGAAGGATCCTGACTTGTCCTCCCGCGTCGTTCTTGCCGGCGAGACGGAAAGCGGTCGGGGACAGAAAATCTTAAATTTTCTAAGGTTGTAGTTCAGTCAACTTGTTCAAGGAACAAAATATATGTCTATCAATATTTAAAAATGTATAGTTTCTGCTCAAGTTACATATTACATAGTAATTAAAAGTACCAGTCTGACATAACTAACATTCTTGGGTGTTTAATAATGATACTTTGAGGCATATAATAATCTGGTTACAGGGACTTAAAGGGATAATTTTTTGTTCCTTTCCCTTCAAGGTCGACTAAGTCCCAGGGGACTTTGGGGCATCTCTCAAAATGTCCTGTAACTGTGATAAGTCACCTGTTCTGATGTTCAGGGAAGCCATGGAGACCCCACTAGAAGGACTCAAACCAGTGTCCAGTCTACAAAGAGGGGTTTCAACACATAGGAAAATTTCCTCCATGCTTCCAAGCAAAGCCATGGTCAAGTAGGACCTTTGACTTATCCTCACATAGATGGAACTGATAAAAGAAAGGCCTAAGGAGCCAGAGGCTCCTCCCAAGCTCATACGACCCCTGTGGAACAGATACTCAACTGACCCTAAGAGTAAAAATAGATTTATTTGGGCATATTCCATAGTATTAAATACCCTATAGGAAAGTATAACCAAGGAGTAAAATGATTGGTATATTTCTTAAAGAGTTCAACGTATTCAACCTCCCAGACATTAGGCATAAGTTCATATAAAATGCTATTTAGACAATTTCTCACTAATGATTTGTTCTTAATAAGAAAATGGTGCTCAGGTATAAGACTTCAAATCCTGGTCTAATGAACTCTGCAGTGTCTACTTGCAGTCAAAAAGAAAAACTCACTATTCTTATCTAAAAATTAAATGGTGGCTAAATTTATTCTCTCTCCCTGTCTAGAGGTCATTTGGGAAGGAACTCACACTGTGGTTATAGTCACTCCAACAAGTATCAAAGTGCCTGAAAAACAAATCCTGAGTCTAGCTATAGCAGCCAAAAGAAAAATGAGGACAAACCCAGGAGATGGATGCTTTTAGAAGCCCTCATCAAGAAACTCTGACTTGAAAATTCACTCTGTTCTGACTTCTCCTGGTTCCCTGCCTAGAATATGTGCCTAACTACTCTTGCCTTTACTTCTCCTTACCCTCCTTGACCCACTGATATCCATCCTCTTCATAATAATGATTACTCCATGCCTTTTAAACATTTTCAGGACAGAATCAGTCAGATGACCCAGTGGTCAGTGAACCAAATGCTCTTAACCAAATTCCTTTTTGTCTCCTACCACCGCCTGCCCACTTAACTTCACTCTCCAGACTGATATTCCATTCTTTTGGGACTGCCCCTATTTGCCAACGTCCCTATATGCAGGAAGTAGCTAAAGAAAGACCGCCATCACCCCTTATCCTCAACAAAAGGTTGGAATGTTAGGTTCCTAGCAGACTCCTAAAATGGTGGTGCAGCTCTCAATATTCTAAAATCCTTTCCTCTATGGAGTTGTCTTGGTCACTGGTCTTCACTATACCCTTCCATACAATTATCAAGTACCTCAACTGGTCACACACAGACATTGTCTATGAATTGCCCAGGCCTAAGTGACATGACTACAGTTCAACTTCTATACCTAATGTTCACAGAACCCAGAACGGGGCTAACAAGGACACTAATGAATCTCTCAATTCTAGTCAAATTAAATCTGTTTCAGTCACTTTATTTTCATGATGTTGTCTTCAGTCTAATTTCTTTGATCAGTTTGAGAATAGTGCTTAGTTGCAGAATATTTTGTCTATTTACTGACAATGTCTATTATATACATCCCATGAAATAGAAAAAAACAAAAATCAAATAAGTATTCTAAACAAAATAAAACAAGGAACTATACCGAAACATAGGAGAAAAGGAAATATTACAACTAAATAAGTAAAATGAAATCCAGAAAAGCAACAGAAAGGTCAATAAAAGCAAAAGTTTGTTCTTAAAAACTAACATCCAAATCAACAAACCTTTAACTAGGCTAACACGTTTTCTTAAGATAGAAGATTCAATAATGTTCAAAGTTTCAGTTTAGAAGGAAGAATGATCCTATGATCTATTGTACAACAAGGTAATCATAGTTAGTAATTAAGTGCTGTATTTGGAGGGGGGAATACTGGAAATTGAGTTCAGGGCTTTCTGCATGCAAAGTAGGTGCTGTTCCACTGAGTTGTATCTCTGGCCCTCTATTTTTCTTTACTATTTACAGTCTTACTAAAATTCTCAGGCTGGCCTTGAACTTCCTGTATAAACAAGGCAGACCTAGAGCTTGGTATCCTCCTGCCTCAGCCTCCTGAGTAGCTTGGATTATACATCTGCACCACCAAACCCAGCTAAGTATTATGTATTCAAAATTTCAAAAGAGTAGATTTTAAATACAAAAGAATGATAAATAGATATAGCTGTGGATATGTTAATTAGCTTGATTTAATCATTACTATATATATATGTATATATATGTATATATATATATATCAAAACATTGCTTCATATCCTGTAAGTATATACAATAATTATTTGCCAATTAAAAAGAATTAAATACAGGCTAGGAAGATATATCAGTCAGTAAAGTGCATGCCTCACAATCATGAAGACCCAACTTTGATCCCCAGCACCCACATAAAAAAAGCAAGGGCCTTCGCAGGAAAAAGCACCTGCCACCAAACTTAACAACCTGAGTTCAGTCACAGGAATCCATGCTGTGCAAGGAGAAAACCAACTCCTGCATATTATCCTCTGACCTACATACACATGTCCACATATATATAAATTCAAACACACACAATAATTATAATAAAAATTTTAATTTTGTTTATTTATTGTTTTGTGTGTATGAATGTTTTCCCTGAATGTATGTAAGTGCATCTCTGTCCTGAAATGTACATGGAGGTCAAAAGAGGACATCAAACTGAAACTGGTTGTTAACAGCCATGTGGGTGCTGGGAACTGAACCCAGATCATCTACAAGAGCAGTCAGTGCTCTTAACTTGTGAGTCATCTTTCTAGCTGCTATAAACTTTTTAAGCCAGGTGTCCTGCCACATGCTTGTAATCCTAGTGCCAAGGAAGGGGAGGTAGGTATATCCCTGGGGCTCAGTGGCCAATGAGAGACCGTACTTGGTAAGCTCTAGGCCAGTGAGAGACCTTGCCTTGAATTCATGTTCTCTTTTTCTATAATTATTACATATATTTTTATACAAATGCACAAGCACAAAACCTACTGAGTCCAGTTAGTGTTGTACATGGGTTTAGGGCTGACCATTTAGGCTCATGAAACCTATCAGAAGGCTCATCCCCAAAGAAAATCACTTATGCCTCACTAAGCAGCCGCTGACTCCCTGTAGCTCTTCAGCTAGGGGTGGGGTCTTGTGAACATTTCCCCCAGCTATGTTGACATGTGGACTTGTGTGGTCTTGTGCAGGAAACCATATTGATGAGAGTCCATGGATACAAACATTATCCCTGTCATGTCCTGAAGACACTACTGCTCAGCAGTCCTCCTGGTCTTCTAGCTCATACAATCTTTCTGCCGCATCTTCCCAAATGTTCCCTGAGCCTTGGGTGTAAGGATTAGGTTACAGGTAACCACTTGGGACTGGGCACTTCTCTGCATTTTTACCATTTGTGGTTCTCTGTAACAGCTTCCAACTGCTACAAGTCGAAGTTTCCTTGATAAGTGAGGGGAGCTGCACTTATGTATAAGTTACATTTTGTTGCTGTGAAAAACACCATGACCAAAGCAACTTATAGGAGAGTTTATTTGGCTTATGGTACTAGTGGGGCAAGAGTCCATAATGGTGTGGGAGGCATGGTAATAGGAGGTGGCTGGAACAGAAAGCTGGTTGATCATAGCTGCAAGCAGGCATAGGAAGCAGAGAAAAACTGGAAATCCATCTAAGCTTAAGAACTCTCAAAGCCCACCCCTAGTGACCTGCTTCCTCCAGCATGGCCACACTTCCTAAAGTTTCTATAACCCTCTCCGTATAGCACCACAAACCAATACCAGGTGTCAAAATATTTGGAGCCTATGTGGGACACTCATTCACACCACCACATTACATTCCCTGGTCCCTATAAGTTCATGATCATATCATAGTTCAAAATGCATTTAGTCCACCTTTAAATGTTCCCATAGACTTTAACAGTCTCAAAACTATTCAGAAAGTTCAGATTTCAAAGTCTTGTCTGAGACTCAAAGCAATCTCTTAACTAGACCAAAAGAAGATAAAAAAAACAGCAGGGAAAACACCAAATCCATGTTCCATGTATGATCCCTGGGACATTACTTCCAAAGGGCTTAGATAGATCAGCCCCTCCATCTTTGCTGCATGCAACATACATCTCATACTTAGGCCAGTATCACTCCTTGTATGCAGCTCTTCTTGGTAGATGGCTCATGATTCTGATATCTCTGACATCTAGGGGCTGCCACTCCACTGTGAAGGTGTTTTGCCAAATTCTCTCCTCCCCCTTTTTGGAAGACCCATGCACCCATGCCCTCTGAGATCCCAGGGCTGACAAACTGACAGAATACCTTTTATTTGGGTTTCAGCATGGTTTATATGATGTTCGGGAAAGGCTGAATTACAAAGGCATGAACTCCCATAGTCCATCTTTTACATTTGACAGAGGTTTGAGATCCATGCCACCATAACCACTCTTTGGGGCCTTGCCCTGCCCAAAGTTCACCAGCTGTCCATGTGCACTATCTTACCCAGCAGGATCCATGTGCCTCGCTCACAAAACGGCACCTACTTCTCCCCTTCCCGCATCTAAGGTCAACTGATTGGGTAGGAGAGGTGATGGGCTTCTGCCTGCTTGACTCCTTCCACAGAGCATGGAAAGGAGGCGGGACTATGGCTTGCATCACAGTGGTCAGATGGAGGAACTTCAGGTTACAGAAGACTTTACCTTCACAGTTTCACACAATGCTTTCTTGGGGCAGCCTCTTGACTTCTCAGGGCCTTCTTTATGCAGGGAATCCCCTATTGCATGCTGCATGGTCTTGGTGGCTCTCTGAAAATGTGGAGGAAGAACTGATGATCCCCTCAATGCCTCTAAAGCCAGAACCACATGGACACTGCCAAGTTTGGCTACTAGCCAAGGTTGGACTTCAGCCTACTTCATCTGTATTACCAGAAGCTTTTGTGAGCTGTAGTTTTCTAGGAGGAAACTTATTAGGCCTTTCCCTTTCACAAGTTAGAGACTTAGCTGGGTATGGTCTTTTGGGCTGAGAGTGCCTCTCCTTAATGACTCTAATCTCCTTCAGCCTTGACAACGACATTCTTAAGCATACTAGGGCTTTTTTCCAATCCAAACTGTGCATTCTGCATTTCTTTCTGTCTTTATCACTGCAGATCTCCATAATATTCACCATTAATAATCAAGCCATGATTTCTACATTAGACTATCTTGAAATTTCCTCTGTCAAAGAAATTAGTCCTTTAGTTTTCAACTTAGTCTCAGTTAAGCTCTTAGGCTGTGGGCAGACAGCAGCCAGATGATGTATCATGGTATCCCCTTTGCAGTTTAAGTCCATATTTCCCTCTTGAATTACCTTGATCTCAGCATTGCTTTCTTCCAGGCTCCTACCCGAAGAGCCCATTAAGCTCTGTGTGCAGCTTACAAATTTCAACTGCTCTTTTAAGTTCAAACTTCCAATGTACTCCACATTCCTCAAAAAACCCACATGTTCAGATACTGCACAGCAAATGCCCAGTTTCTGGTACCAACTTCTGTATTCATTTCTTTTCTGTTGCTGTGATAAAATACCATGACCAAAGCCACTTATAGAAGGAAGATTTTATTTGGCTTACTGTTCCAGAGAGGTAGGAGTCCATCATGGTAGGGAAGCATAGCAGCAGCGGTGGCCAGAGAAGAAAGCTGAGTGCTTCTCACATCTTCAAACAGACACAGAAAGAAGAAAGAAACTGGAAATCCAGGAAGGCTTAAGAACTCTCAAAGCCTGCCCCCAGTGATGTGCTTCCTCCAGTATGGCCACAGCTACTAAAGGTTCTATGACTCTCCCCAAACAGCACCACAAACTGGGGAACAAATGTCCAAATACTTGGAGCCTGTGGGGGACACTCATTCAAACTACCATATATGGGTATAAGTGTTTAGAAGGCAGTTCGATACTGCATCAGGTTAGCAAAATAGCAATAATTTCTCCTTTAGGATTTATGACCTCTCCAGCTGTGAGTTTTGGGCTAGGCTTATAGTACCACACATGAATTCCCTTCTACTGAACAGGTCTTAGTCCAATCAGACAGCTGTTATTCATCTTCAGGGCATTAGCACCACTATAGTACTGTTTTCTGGGCCAGTCATTGCTATGGTTCATGGGCTTTACAGCTGGGTAAGACTATTGATTGCTTTTCTCGCCTAGCAGCTTGTAATAGCACCTTCCAACACTATGACAGTTAGGCCTCAGGCAGAAGTATTCCAGGTCAGTAAAAGCTTGAAGTTTGCCTCGCTCAGTATATTTTCCAGTTCCATTCATTTATCTGTGAATTTCATCATTTCGTTTCTCTTTATAGCTAAATAGAATTCCATGGTGTATATGTATCATTTTTTCATTATCCATTCATCAGTTAGTGGGCATCTATGTTGTTTCCATTTCCTAGCTATTATGAATAGAACAGCAATGAACACAGACAGGCCCAATCTTGTGCAGGTCTTGTGCCAGTGATCTCAACTCTGCTGTGAAATCAAGAATGCCATGGCAATGTTATACTCCAAAGACAGCATTCTGCCTCTATGAATTTCTCTGGCTCTTATACTCTTTCTGCTCTCTCTTCCACATCATTTCCTGAGGCTTAGATGGAGTGACACAGATGTCCCACTGATGGCTAAGTATTCAAGAGACTCGTGTTTTGGTCTAGGGAACTTCTGGAAATCAGAAAACCAGCAGCTAGTCCAGGTGAAGGGGAAAGCATTTATTCACTATGGGTGGTTGACACTCAATCTGTAATAGTGCCAACCCCCAGCTCAAGTTTATAAGGAAATTTATAGTTGATTCATATGCAAGAAGGGGGTTCACATAATCAAGTTGTTACAAGAATGCAGCAATTTGGCAAACAAAGATTTCAATGGTGGGTAGATGATAAAACTTGCAAGGGGTGGGGACAGATTTGTATTTACCTTTTTCATTCTTTTCTTACTTTTTCTGTCTCATCTCGGGGGCTTTCTGTGGTTCAAGGTTCTCAGCACCCACTCCATTGCCACATCATTTTCAACACTTTGAGTATTTAAGAATATCTACAGTTACTACCACACACTGTAAATTAGAGCATCTGTGACTGAAGCAGAGAAAAGCAGTAATCTATGAGGATAAACATATTTAGAAGACAAATTGATAGACACATCAAGTCCATTTAACAAAGCAACAATAACTTCCCCACTGTGGCCTGGGATCTCCTCAACTATAGACTTCTGACCAAGTTTACACTACTACATGTGAATTCCCCAGAACTGTTGCAGGGGCCCCTTCTATAAACTCCTTAGTGATGCAGCTTCTATAGGAGATTCCTGTATGAAGCCCTTAAAGCTAGACTTCAGGGTCACTATGCCAGCCAGGTCACCTGTAGTGGCAACAGTAGTAACAGTAACAACCTTATCTGTGGTCACTGAGTATGAGCATGGGGAGGTCCCTGGTATATTAAGCAAGTGGGTCATGGAGGCAGCATCAACAACTGAACAAATAATAAATATATCTCTTCCTTTTGCTACCTTAGTGTAGACGTGGCTTCTAAGTGGCCATTTGTTAGATTCATGGCAGACTCCTAAAATGGCAGCACAAATCCCAATATTCTAAATAGCAGGTGTGGGTTTAGCCATGGGAAAGTCCCTCTGCTTATCGGGATACCAACAAATCCTGAGCTAAACTGCCCAGCCTACCTCATGAAAAGTTACCCAAGCACCTAACTGCCTATAAAAGATGTCTGACTTCCATTGCTGGTTGTAGTTTCTCTGCTCCCCAAGAAACATCCCCATGTTCTGTTTGCTCTGAAATAAATTTCTGTCTTCCATGGAGTTGTCTGGTTTGTGGTCTTCACTGCATACTCCCATATATATGGTACCTGAAACCCAGGAGGAACACCTGGGCTTCTTGTGACCCGGTTCCTCCTTTTACTGAACCAAATTGCTAACCAGGCACTCCTGCCTGTGAGATGGACCATTTTGCCTATGTGGGCTCCCACTACTTATCAAATCAGCCACAAGATTACAAGCCCATCTGCTTTCCTTTGTTCCACTCACCCCCTGACAGACTATTAGTAACTACTCTTTTGTGGAGCTGCAGATCTATTTCTCTGTCTTCCTCTTCTCTGTATCTCTTTCCTGTCCCTCTCCTCTCTATGCCTTACTCTCGCTCCTTCCTCTATCCTTCTCCCTAGAGGTCTTCCTTTCTCCCCAGAGATGTTTTACTCAGTTTTAAGTCATACTGGTATGCCAACTATCTTCCAATGCCCTGGTGGGGGTGCACCTTGCTTGTCCTTGGACATCTTGACAAGGGACTTGGGCTCTGTTCTCGTTCGGAATGAGATAGTCACATGGATTGGATGGACGCCCCTCATGATGGCCTTTTCTCTGGGAAGACCTCACCCTCCTCTTCCTCATCCTAGACTTGGAATGAACTCTATCATGGAACTTTCTCACCATTCTAAGTGTCAAGGTAGATGGGGGCTCTGATCGCCCCCCACGAGGCCCTTGTCCTATGACCTCCTTCTCTCTCCCTTCCTACTCCTGGGCTTGGAAGGCTTTCTACTTCATAGTCTCTTTGACTTAGTTGCCTTGGAAGCTCTGTGAGCTTCCCACTGGGTCCCATATGACCTCTTCCTTCTCCCTTCCTTGTCATGAGCTCGGAAGGTTCTCTGTCTTCCAGCTTCCACTCTCTCTTTGTCCTCTTCAGTGTCTTTCTTCATCACTTTACTGGGGATGGTCTCTGTTACTGTTATTTTCAATGTAATTTTATGTCCCCTTTTCTTCCATCCTTCTGGTGGTTTGAATGAAAATGTCCCACATAGGTTCCAAGTGTTTGGACATTTTGTTCCCAGATGATGGTGCTGTTTTGGGAAGTTTTAGAAGGTGTAGCTATCCTGGAGGAAGCACTTCACTGGGGGTTGGCTTAGAGAATTCTTAAGCCTTGCCAGATCTCCATTTGGTCTCTTTCTTCCTGTGCCTGCATGATAATGTGAAAGCTTCACTTCTGTTGCTCTTGCTCCAGCCACCTCCAGCCACCATGCCTCCCTGCCACGATGGACTGTAATTCCCCTGGAACCATAAGTTCAAATAAACTCTTCCTTCCATTTACAGTATTGCTTTGGTCAGTGTTTTTATCACAGCAACAGAAAAGTGACTAATACAGTAATTGGTACCAAGAGTGGGGAGTTGGCTGTGAAGAACCTGACCTGGGAAAATGTGGAAGACTTTGGAAGTTTGGGCTAGAAAAGTGGTTTATTTCTACAAGCAGAGCTTAACAGGCCATTCTAGTAAACTGGAAGAAAGTAATGCTGAGAACAATGTAGTTCCAGAGGGAAATAAGGACTTAAGCAGCAATTGAGATATTTTGGCAGAGTCTGGCTGGAGTCTGCCCTCGACCTAAAAGCTTGTCTGAGGCTAAGTTGAAAAGCAATGGACTAATTTCTCTGGCAGAAGAAATTTCAAGACAGCCTAATGTAGAAATGGTGGTGTGGCTATTAATGGTGAATACTATGCAGATCTACAGTGAAAGAGAAAATGGGACAGAAAGGAATACAGTTTGGATTGAAAAAGAGCACTAAGAAGGTAAATGTTGGAGCCCTGGCATGTGATGGAGAAGATCCCATTGATAAGGAGATTAAAGTGATTAAGGAGATTAAAGTGATTAAAGAGGGGCCTAAAGATTCAAAGTTAAACAATGGAGAGAGTGCCTCCAGGGCAAGACCACACCCAGTTAAGTCTCCAACTTGTGAAAGGAAAATGCTGCAGAGGCTATGGAAGAGAAAAGCTTCTAAAATGGATAAAGCAGGCTGGAGTCCACCCCAAAATTGCAGTCAAACTTTGCAGTGTCGTTCACCCAGTGCTAGCTTTAGAGGCATGAAAGATGAAAGAGTGAAGGGGTCATCAATTCTTCCTCCGAGGTTTTAAGGAGCCTCGGAGGCCAGGCAGCATGAAGCAGGGATTCCCCTGTCTAGAGAAGGCCCTGATAGGCCATTGCGTGAAGCTGTGAAGGTGAAGCCTGGTTGGAAATGGAGAACCCAAGAAGATGTCTTTCATAGTTTGTTTCATCATTTCTGTGACAAAACACTCTGACCAATACCACCTTGGGGAGGAAAGGGTTTATTTAGCTTACATATCCCAGGTCACAGTTCATCTGGGAGCCCAAGGTAGGAACTCAGGGCAGGAACCTGGAGGCAGGTGCTAGAGCACAGGCCATGGAGGAATGCTGCTTACTGGCTTGCTTTCCTGGCCCCTGCTCAGCCTGCTTTCTTATGTAACACAGGCCCACCTGCCCAGGGGTGGCACCACCCACAGTGGTCTGGGCCTTCCCACATCACTTACCAATCAAGAAGGTGCCCCATGGACACGGCCACAGGCCAGTCCAATGAAGGAAATTCCCCAATTGAGGCTCCCTCAACCCAGGTGTGTCAAGTTGACACTAAAGCTATCCAGCACAATTGACCCCTTGTCAGCATGACACACAAACACATCACTATAAAATCATAGCCTTTCCAATCCTTGTCCCCAAGATATGATGTTAACATTAATATCACAACATAAGACAGTACAACTTTAAAAACCCCACAGTCCTTAAAAGAATACAAACACTTAAAAGTCCATAGTCTCTTTTAATAGTCTCTTAAATGTGGGTGGGCTTCTGTAAAATCCAAACAAGTACTGTCTTATTTCAAAGGGAAGAATTGGGCATACCTAAGGAAAACCAAAGTCCAGCAAAGTAACTCAAGGCTGGACATCTGGGCTCCAAAGTGTTCTGGCAGCTCCACTTCTCTGACTCTGCAGTCTACAGCACACACAGTTCATCTCTCAGACCCAGGCCAGCTTCATTCCACATCTGCCACCATCCTTGGTGGCCGTCCCATGGTCCCGGCATCTCCAAAATGCTGGGGTCTCCATTGAAACTGAATCTACACCTTCACCAATGGCCTCTTCTTGCCTCTTGGGGTGCAAAGCCTCAGATTCTCTCCATGACCCCTTCAATCCTGGGGTCTTCATTGCAACTGAAGCTGCATTTTCACCTATGGCCTTTCCTGGCCTCTCAGAGTGCCAAGCCTCAGTTGCTCTCTGTGACCCCCTTCACACTTTCAACACCAGAACCATGCAGGATACTCTTACACATTACCAAGTCCTGCTTCCAGATAGAGATGGAGGTTCAGGTCCCCTCTGTGTGCTGATCCTGAGGAAATACCTCCCAGATTTCACCACAGTGATGCTGGTCTCTTGTTACTTACAGCTGATTTTTCAGCCCCAGCTAACCAGCATCAATTGTCCCAGTAAAACAAAGATTAAGTTCAGGTTCAGTTCTCTTGTGAATCACAGCTGATTCTTCAGCCCTGGCCAACCAGAACCCACAGATTCTCAATTCAAAACATCACACAAACAGCCCTGATAGTCTCTGCCTCCCTTTGAAGCTTCACAAGCCAGGCCTCCATCACCCTCAACTCTTTCAACATAACTGTTCCAAGCTCCGCAGCAACAGACTCTGAGCATGCAATGGCTTTTCCAGCCCAAAGTTCAGAACGTTTCTACAATCCTTCTAAAAATACCAAGGTCAGGTCTGTCACAGCAATATCCCACTCTCTGGTACCAATTTCTGTCTTGGTTTGTTTCTTCATTGCTCTGACAAAACACTCTGACCAATAACAACTTGGGGAGGAAAGGGTTTATTTAGCTTACATCTCCCGGGTCACAGTTCATCCTGGAGCCCAAGGTAGGAACTCGCTGAAGAGAAAAGCTTCTAAAATTGATAAAGCAGGCTGGAGTCCCATCCTAAACTTGCAGTCAAACTTGTCAGTGTCATTCACCTGGTGTTGGCTTTAGAGAAATGAAAGACGCAAGAGTGAAGGGGTCATCAGTTCTTCCTTCAAGGTTTCAGAGAGCCTGCTGAGGCCAGGGAGCATGAAACAGGGATTTCCCTGCATAAAGAAGGCCCTGGCAGGCCATTGCATGAAGCTGTGATGGTGAAGTCTGGTTGGAAGTGGAGACCCCAAGAAGATGTTCGTGGTACCAAAGCTGGGAGGCATCTGCCAATAAGACCTGCATACAGGGAGTGGCACCATCCCAAAAGAGAGATGTATGTGGCACGCAGCAAATCTGGGGAGGCTGAGCTATCTAAGCCCTTTGGAAGTAAAGTCCTAGAAGTCAGATGTGGAGCTAATGGAGATGGTGTTTGCCCTACTGGTTTTTGGTCTTGTTTGGGTCCAGTATTTCCTTACTATGCCTCCATTCCTCCCTTTTGGAATGGTAATGTGTATTCAGTTCCACTGCATGTTGGGAGTATGTAATTTATCTTTTGATTTTATAGAGGCTTACAGTTAAGATATTTACCTGAGTCCACTTTGGATTGTGCACTTTTGAATAGTATTGGGACTGATAATGACTTTTAAAAGTTGGACTAAATGCATTTTTCATTTTATATGATCATGAGCCTATGGGGCCAGGGCGTGGAATGTGGTGGTTTGAATGAAAATGTCCCTCATAGGCTCCAAGTGTTTGGACATTTTTCCCCAGATGATGGTGCTGTTTTGGTAGGTTTTAGAAGGTGTGGCTATCCTGGAGGAAGCACGTCACTGTGGGTGGGCTTAGAGAGTTCTTAAGCCTTGCCAGAGTTACTCTATTGCTTCCTCTGCTTGCATGATGATGTGAGAGCTTCACTTCAGCTGCTCCTGCTCCAGCCATATCCAGCCACCATGCCTCCCTGCCATGATGGACTGTAATTCCCCTGGAACCATAAGCTCAAATAAACTCTCTTCTATAAATTGTTTTGGTCAGTGTTTCTATCACAGCAACAGAAAAGTGACTAATACAATCCTTTACTCAAGGCTGTTTCTTCTCCTCCCTCTAGTTGTGGGTTCACTGCACAGGCAAAATGGTCTGATCCTTCTCTCCCTTCCCTAAACCCTTGTTCTGCTTCTGGACCCAGCTGCAGGCATGTAGATCTCTGTACATCTGCCTGCTTTTCTAAATTTTTCAGAGAAGTGTAATTTCTCTTCTCCCTTTTCTAAACATGCTTTCTTTAATGCTTTGAGTTACCCAGCATCTTGTACTTCTTTACTTTTCTTTAACGATTTCTTCTCCCCATTATGTGGCTGCCAATCTGTCACCATCATGTCTAGTGACCTCACCAAGAGTGAGGCAACCAGGTGACCTGGTCTCCATCTTGGTTGATGACATCATCAATATGGGGACAGTCACATGGCTTGGTTGCCATCTTGGACAGTAACATTTTCAAAATAGTGGTGTGACCTTGCCATCATCTTAATCCAACCACATGGCATAATTTAAAATGCTGACACTCAGGAATTTAACAGTACTACTGAACTCTTGGGGATCATGATAACCTGGGAATTCCCTAGCATTCGGACATTCAGTGATATGTCTTAATCCTTTTGGTTTGGTTTTCATCTTGCATTCTTGATCAGATCATAGAAAAGCAAAAGATTCCAACAGTCTTTATTGCCTTGTAACAAGGTCAACATGTTTTTAAGTAAGAATAAGGAGGCAATATCAGATATCCACAATGGAAGTTTAAATTTTAACATATTTTAACCTGTTTCTAAATTAGATTATTTTGAGTACTATATAGATTTTATTCTTTTCCTGAAGTCTTAATGTTTCCTTTGCTGTCTTCTTAGCTCCTCTGATTTATATTATGCTAATAACTTAGACACAGGGAACTCATGGGTTCATATGTAAAGGTATCTCCCTCTGTAAGAAACATTAAATATTAGTCTTATCTTCCAAAACGTCTAAAAACTTAGAACTTGGTTTATGACAAGACATTCTAATCTTTTAACTCCACCACACCTTGTAAGACTTTTGTTTAAGGAAGGCCCTAATGGATCCCTGAACCTGATGGCCTAGGGCAGCTGAGCTCTTCTCTCTTTAAGCAGATTCTTTTAAACTGGATCTGACTGGCAATGCAATGTACCCTTATGAAAAAGTAAAGTCTGCCTTGCCAAGTTACTTTTGCTTTGTCCACCTGTACTTTGTGAGGTATTGCTAGGGTTCTTAGACTGATAGGGTTTTATTTAGAAGACCCTTCATTTATTTAGCTCTTAAAAGGAAAAGAAATCTACATGGCAAACTTAATCCTTTCTTTTAGGCCACTATGCATTTTTACATACTGAGGAACTAGAGGTATAAGCTTTCTGCTTTCTATTCTTTGTTGTACTTCGATTCATATAATTGTGTTATGTGTATTATAAATGCTATCATACATGGTTTATGTCATTACATTATCTTATGTGTGTAATTTGGATTCCATGTTCTTTTAATGAGATGATTCCATGTTCTTTTAAAGAGATGATGCTGCATAGCACTA
Organism: Nannospalax galili; assembly: GCF_000622305.1. Classification (NCBI taxonomy): domain Eukaryota; kingdom Metazoa; phylum Chordata; class Mammalia; order Rodentia; family Spalacidae; genus Nannospalax; species Nannospalax galili. The sequence continues at coordinate 1,494,545 of NW_008353234.1, read as the reverse complement.
TTCTGAGCCAAATAACAGCCATCTTCATGACCTAAAGTACATAATCTGGAAATGCCTAGGAAGAGAGGGCTGGACCCATGAGGTGATAGAAAAGTTAGCATCCATGCTGTGTAAGGCCTTTCCTGTGCAAGTACTCTCAGGTCACCCGTATACCTCAGTAATCCCTGACTCATCTCTGTAAGTAAACACAATAAATTCATTGGTTCCCCAGAGTGAACTTAAATGTAAACAAACATAGAAAGTCTATGCAAGTGATGAAGGTCTGAATAGGTATGTTACGGTATATGAAAGATGAGATAAAATTGTGTATAAATAATTGTGTATAAATAAATAATAATCTTAAAATTTCTAAGGTTCAGCCAACTAATTTAGGGAAAAAAATATGTCTAGTCAAGGTTTACCTGAAAACATTTTGGTTTTCCCCAAGCTTTATCTGTATGTAACGTGGTCATTAAAAGTATCAGCCTCGTGTGACTAACCTTCTTGAGTGTTTAATAACCATACTTTGATGCCTATAATAATCTGGTCAGAGGGACTTAAAGGGGCAATCTTTTGTCTGTTGTCCTCCATGTTCAACTAAGTTCCAGGGAACTATGGAGCATTTCTCGAAATGTACTGTGTCATAAGTCACCTGTCCTCTTGTTCAGGGAGACCATGGAGACCTCACCAGAAGGACTGAAACTGTTGTCTAGTCTACAAAAAAGAGGATCAATACAGATGAAATTTTCCTCCATGCTTCCAAGTGAAGCCATGGTCAAGTAGTACCTTTGACTTATCCTCACATAGATGGAACTGGTAAAAGAAAGGCCTAAGGAGCCACATATGACCCCTGAGGAACAGATTCTCAACTGACCCTAAGAGTAAAAATAAATTGGTTTATTTGGGTCAACTGCATTGTCTTAAACACCCAATATGAATGTATAACCAAAGAGAAAAATTATTGATATATTTCTTTAAGAGTCAAAGGGATACCAAAAAGAAAAATTATTGATATATTTCTTTAAGAGTCCAAAGGATTGAACTTCCCAGACATTAGGTTTAAGTTCATATAAGATGCTATTTACGCAATTTTTCACTATTGATTTGTTCTTAATAAGAAAATGCTGCTAAGGTATAAGACTTCAAATCCTGGTCTAACGAACTCTGAAGTTTATTAGAACTGCCTACCTGCAGTCAAAAGCAAAAAAAAAAAAAAAATACCAACTACTATTCGCATCTAAAAATTAAATGATGGCTAAATTTATTCTCTCTCCCTGTCTAGAGTTCATTTGGAAAGGAACTCACACTGTGATTCTAGTCACTCCAACAACTATGAAAGTGCCTGAAAAGCATATCTTGAGTCTAGGCATGGCAGCCAAATGAAAAATGAGGAGACACCCAGTATATGGTTGTTTTTGGAAGCCTTAATCATGAACCTCTGATTTGAAAATTCACCCTATTCTGACTTCTGGCTCCCTACCTAGAATTTGTGCCTGACTATCATTGCCTTTACTTCTCCTTCCCCTCCTAGATCCAAATGATATCCATCCTCCTCATAATGATGGTTATTCCATGCCTTTTAAATTTTTTCAGGACAGAATCAATAAGATGACCCAATGGTCAGTGAAACAGATGCTATTAACTAAATTCCCTCAGGTCTCCTATCACTGTCTACCCACCTACCCCACATTTCAGACTGATATTCCAGCCTTTTGAGACCACCCCTCTTTCCAGACGTCCCTGTCCAGCAGCAGTAGCTAAAGAAAGACCACCGTCATCCCTTATCATCAAAAAAGGCTGGAATGTTAGGTTTCTGACAGGCTCTTAAAATGGCAGTGCAGATCCCAATATGCTAAAATGGCAGGTACAGGCTTAGCCCAGGAAAGTCTCTCTGCTTATTGGGAGACCAACCAATCCTGAGCTAAACTGCCCAATTTCCTAACTGCCTATAAAAGATTTCTGATTTTTCCTGATGGTTTCTGTTTCTCTGTACCTCAAGAGGCAGTCCAGCAGTCTGTTTGCTCTCAAATAAACTGTTGTCCCCCATGGAGTTGTCTTGTTCAGTGTCTTCACTGTGTCTTTCCATACACCATCTTCCCTTGAAATCCCTGAAAGTTTTTATCTTTTCTAGTATGTGGTAAATCCAGGTCCTCATGCATGCTAAAGAGGTGCTCTACCATTGCAATATATCCATAGATTTTTTATTTTTATGATTATACTCTAATGGTGAATGATATTGACATAAGCCTTCCATGCATTTGTTACCCACCATGATTTCTGAACAATATTAATAAAAACAGAGAATCTGTAGCCATTACATCATCTCTTGCTATAGATACACAGCTTAATGTACTAATATCAACTGCTTTTCCCCCTTTTTTCCTTGCTGTTTTTGAAGTAGGGACTCATTATGTAGCACTGACTGACCTGGAGCTCACTATGTAAACCAGGCTGGCTTCAAAGTCTTAAGTGCTGGGATTAAAGGAATGTACTACCAGGGGCTAGAAAGATGGTTCAGTTGTTAAGAACACTGAATTTTCTTACAAAGACTTAGGTTCAAATCCCAGCACACACATGGTGGCTAACAACTGTCCATAACTCTTGTTACAGGGAATCTGATGCCTTCTTCTATCTTCCACAGACACTGCATGATACAGGTGCACTCACATACAGATGGAAAACTCATACGCATAAAATAAAAATAAATAAATAATTTTAAAAAGGCATATGCTACTATGCACAGCTCCAACTGACTTTCATAAGAAGGAAATTATTTTAAAATATTTTATTATTTTTATTTTATGTGTATGAGTGTACTGCCCGCATGTATGTGAGTACACCCATGTTGTGCAATGCTGCAGAGGTCAGAAGAGGGCTTCAGCGTCCCCTGGAACTGGAGTTAAGGACAGTTCGTAGCCGCCATGTGGGTGCTGGGAAATGAACCCAGGTCCTCTGCAAGAGCAGTCAGTGCTCTTAACCGCTGAGTCATCTCTCCAGCCCCAGAAGGAAATTTTTTCTCAAACAGTTGTGAAGGGCAGTTGAGATTCATGTAAAGAAATTGTAATGTGGAGACTGAGGAGATGGATTATCAGGTAAAATACTTGCTGTGCAAGTGTGATAATCTACATTTGGGTCAGAGCAGTAAAGGAAATAAAATTAAAAGTATATAAGGGCCAATTAAGGTTTAGACTACATGGCACCAGTATAGATATCTAGAATAAGCTAAAATGACAGCTACCAGATTTCTGGTGAAACAGGAATTAGTAATAAATATGATTATGATATAAATTCTTATATGACCATTTCTGGCACAATGCCATTTTGCATGATTCTGTACAAGTATATCCTTGAGACCAAGGGCAATTGTCTTTCTTGGTCTCTGTGTTCAGAGTTGGCAAGCGCCCACATAAAATGCCAAGCATGGGGTGTGTGTGTGTACTTGTAATGCTAACACTGGGAAGCAGAGACAGGAGGTTTCTGGGGGATTGTTGGCCAGTCTAGTCAGTGAGTTCTAGTTTCATTGAAAGACTCTATCTAAAATTAAAGTGGAGAACTATAGAGGAAAACAGTCAGTGTAGATCCTGGCTACCACAAGTGCAAGCTGAGGCATGTACTCATCTACACACCCACTTTTCCAACCTTCACATAAAATTTTTAAAAAGAAATATAACTTAATTTCAATACACAGTAGTCAATCATTTCCCTAAAAATTAATTATTAAAATACCAACCTGTGGCACACACCTTTAATCCCAGCACTCAGGAGGCAGAGGCAAGTGGATCTCTGTGAGTTCAAGGCCAGCCTTGTCTACATAGTGAGTTTCAGGACAGCTGGGGCTACAGGGAGACCCTGTCTCAAAAAAGACCAAAAGAAAAATCAACTTGTTCATATTTTCCAACAATTCATATAATTTGATTTGGTTCTATTCTCACCAGCACCTTCTTCAGCTTTCTAAGTTTACTTTTAAGATGCTGTTGTATTGTCACCTAAATTCAGAATTGCCTAAATACTTGTAAATTCCATTGTCCTGCAAACATGTGCTAGCTGATTAAATATTTTATCTTGACATCTTTATTTAAAATATTTTAGTTTTATTATTTTATGTGTATGAGTGTATTGTCTGATGTATGTAACTGCACCCATGTCATATAATGCCCCTGGAAGTCAGAAGAGGGCGTTTGATCCCATGTAACTGAAGTTAGACAGCTATTAGCTGCCATGTGGGTGCTTGTAACTGAACCCAGGTCCTCTGCAAGAGCAGCCAGTGCTTTTAACCACTGAGTCATCTCTCCAGTCCGTATCTTGACAACTTCATAGGACTGATCACAATTCCTTTAAGCTGTATATTTTTTCTGTAGTGAAAAAAGGGTAAAAATGTCAAAATTATGGGAAAGGTTGAATGAATTGTGGAAAAATATGAAAACAGCCAGGAAAATATTGAATCACCTATTGATATGACATTTTATTCCAAAATTCCAACAATATAGCTGAATTTATGTTGGAATGACACTAGAGAGTGACTGTATAAAGAAAATTGAGATTTTTAATGGCTACTGTGTTGCCAGTGTAAATGCACTTAACTTTAAGCTTATTTACTGACTGTATAAAAACAAAGTGTCAGCATTATTTGTAGTGTTATGTCCTTCCTCTGGGTATTTTGGTTTTTTAATCTACTTTTATTTCATGTATTTGAGAGTTCTGACTACATGTGTGTAAGTATGCCACTTACATGTCCGTGGAGGCTAGAAGACATTGAAGCCCCTGGAACTGGGCTATGGTTGCAAGCCACCATATGGGTGCTGGTAACCGAACAGTACTCAACTATTGTTGCGTAGGCATGTCCTCCGAGGAAACTAGAACTGAACACCCTAGAATTGAACCCCCTAGAGACAGATGCTGAAAAACACTGAACACTGGGGAAAAGGAGAGGAGTAGTCACCGTTTTAGAATGGAGCACACAGACCATGGGTGGGACATGCATGGATGGTGCGGATCTCAAATATGTGGGAGAAAGAGCTCATGAGAGTTCATGTCTTTGTAAGTGACCCTTTCCCAAATAGCACAAACCTTGTGGGCAAACCCAAATAAATATTCTTATTCCCCAAACTGTAACTTAAGAGGGGCATTGTGGTGGTTTGGATCCCAGAGAGTGCTCATGGGTCTCTCAGAGGAAAATTTGGTGCAACAACCACTGAGCCGTTTCTCCAGCCCCCTATTTTGATTTTCTTGGTGAAGTTTTAGGCCTTTGAACCAAATTCAGTTATGCTTTCAGAATCTTTTCCTATTACCCTCACTTGTTAAAACTACTTGTATTATTTTTCTTGCTGTTGTGACAAAATCCCTGACAAAAAGTAACTGAAGGGAAGAAGAGGTTGAAAAGGAATAGAGTCTGTCATTTGCAGGAAAACCATGGAAAGCATGGCAGCAGGAATGTTAAGCAGCTGGTAATTTGTGTTGGTCATCAGGAAAGAGAGGAGAGAGAGAGAGAGAGAGAGAGAGAGAGAGAGAGAGAGAGAGAGAGAGATTATCCCTTAGCTCACTTCGTTTTTATTCAGTCCAGGAATCCAAGCCATGGTTTATTGCTATCCACCTTCAGCATAGGTCTTCCCTTCTCAAACTGCTCTAGATACACCCACCCTCATAGATATAGAAATACCCAAAGGTGTGTCTACTAGATAGATGATCACAAATCCAGTCAATGAAAACTGACAATGAAGATTAATCATTACATCTCTGAAAGTCAGAAAAAAATTCTTTTTAAAGGCTGGTTCTCATGTAATCTAGGCTAGCTTCAGACTTGCTACAGTGGAGGCTGACCATAGACTCTTGATCCTCTTATCTCCACTTCCCAAGTGCAGAGTTACAGGCAGGTAGATGTCACCATGCCCCAGCTTATTAAAAAAAGAGCTTTGGTTGACAATCTGAATATTCTTTGAAAAGAGAGGGCCTCAGTGACACACCATAAGCATTGACAGACCCTTGAATGATTCAGTTCACTGTTTTCTTTTAATATTTTATTTATTTTTTTTATTTATGTGTATGCATGTATTGCCCGCATGTAAGTAAGTGCACCTGTGTCATGCAGTGGCCATGGAGGAGAGAAGAGGCTGTCGGATCCCTGGGAACTGGAGTTACAGACAGTTGTTAGCTGCCATGTAGGTACTGGGATACGAACCCGGGTCTTCTGCAAGAACAGTCAGTGTTCTTAACTGCTGAGCCATCTCTCCAGCCCCTGGTTCACCGCTTTTTATTAATCCTATTGCTATCTGTTCTTCTGATCTTCACATAAACATAGCTCCCAGATGGGAGGCACAATTTTGCATATAAAAAGTGTTCTAAGGCTTATGAGATGGCTCAGTAGGTAAAGTCTTGCTGTGTAAGCATGAGGACCTGAGTTTAAACTCCCAGTACCCACATAAAAACTCAGGCATATCAGCATACACATTCAATCCAAGCACTGAAGGCAAAGACAGAAAAATCCTTATATCTTGCTCGCCAACCAGACTAGCCAATTGGTGAGCTCCAGGTTCAGTGAGAGGCTTTGTCTCAGAAAATAAACTGGATATGATAGGGGAAGCCATCTGACATCAGCCTCTGGTTTCCATTAGTGCATGGACAGCATGCTCATCTTCTCAAACATGCAAACAACACACACACACACACACACACACACACACACACATATCATTCCAAGATTCTTCAATTTATCCCTTCATTGAGATGAATTCCAACACCAGTAGGATCATTTCAGGCCACTAGATGGCATGTGCTTGGTTGTAATAGGAATAGTTGTTCACTGGACATAATGCAACTAAAACTAAAAGACAACTCACATATTCTTGTCTCACACATTTATTTTATTCCTGTTGAAAAATTCTAATGGATAACAACTTGATGCAACCTCTGAAAATTTAGTCTCCAATAAATGAAAGTTTAACACTGTGAGTAAAATATATGAACATATCAGTAAATATAAAAAGTTACCCCAAAATGCCTTCCAAGAGGTACTTGGGCTATACAATGACCAGTATGGTCTTTCAAAATTTTAAGGAATAAACTGAGCCTATGCAATGTTGAAAAATAGATGAAACCATTCATTTCATCGAAAAGCTAACAAATTTCAGGTGTTATTGAGGTTTGCGTAGTTTTTCTCAATCTCTATACATTGTATAGATACCATGAGGAAGCCCTTGAATTTTCACAAACTATTGCCTATCCTACATTCACTTTAATTGCTAAAGCATGTGTATTTAGTTGACACTATAGAGCAATGTAGTCTAAACACACAGGATGATAAACCTAAACTAAGACTAAATATTAGACAAAAAATCTACGAATAAAAGATTTATAGAAGAGTTACTAAAGTGTTACTAACATACATATTCTTCAAGTGCTCTAAAAGGAAAGAGCTGTGCACCTGTGTTGTCACTTTTAGTGGTACTTCCTAACCATTCTTTGAAAGTAAGCAATAGTCTGTGTTAGAAGTGTCCAAGGAAAGTAAATCGTATTTTGGCACACCAGGGTATGCTTTAATATTCCAACTAGTAGTTTATAGTTCTCCAAATATGTATGTTTCGTGTTTTAGTGTATTCATAGTTATTCGGTACTTATTGATGATATTTTTGTTTGTTGGATTTTTTTTTAATAAATGGAGGTTTCTGTCACAAATATTAAAGAATGGTCATATTCAAAAAAGTCTTTTTGGCTGAAGAGTAGGGAAGTTAGTTGGACTCTGACTTAGAAACAAACACAAGATCTGAAGGTGCAGGCAGACCAAGGTACAGGGACCACTCAGCTCACTTCCAGCTGTAAGGCATCAGCGACCCTCAGAATCCAGGGATATTAACTACACTGATGCTGATTTCTTTTATTATAGACTTAAATTCATCTCTAAAACTTTGTTATAGGACTAATTTAATAAAACAGTCTTAGGATACTTCAAATTCAACAACATACAAACACATATCCTTTCCAAAAATTCGTGTATCTGACCCACAGCAGCCTATATGGACTCTCTACAAGGATCATACAGTTTCTACACCAAAAGGGGCTCCTGATGGACAACCAGATAGGAGAGAAATGTGCCTCTGAACACCATCTGCCAGAAGGCACCACCTGAGAGCTACTGAGGTCTCTGAAAATCAACTGGCACCATTGATTTCTAGAGAAATAGTGAACTTTGTCTTTAGTAATGCTTACATATAAGCAGGAATAAATAAGTAGACGTGCAGTGGTACACACCTGCAACCCCAGCTACTCAGTAGACTGAGGCAGGAAGATATCAATTTTGAAGACATAGAGTTCAATGCCAGCCTGGAAATTTTATCAGGGTGCTGTCTCAAAATAAAAATAAAAGATGAGCATATAGCTCAGTGGCAGAACATTTACTCAATCCTCACTACTGCAAATAAATAAAACAAAAGTAAAATACTCCAGGACCTGGAAAGACAGTTCAGCCAGTAAAATGCTTGCCTTGCAAGAACAAGGACCTGAGTTTGATCCTTCCACCCACATAATAAAAACCCAGGTATGGTCATGCATGCATGTAATACCGATATGGGGGGGGGCATAAGTAAGGGTATCCCTTGGGCCTTTGGCCAGCCATCCTAGCCTGCTTGGTGAATTTCAGTCCAGTAAGACAATCTGTCTCCAAAAATCTTGGAAAGCACCTGTGGAAGGACACCATAGGATGTCCTCTGGCCTAAACACACACACTTGTGTGCATATGCACACACATACATACATTTGCAACCACATGAGCACACACACAAAACAAACCCCTCCATTTGTACCTAGGTTTAGAAAAGTCATGACACACAGAAAATCTAGTGACATTCTCAAAAATGCAATAGCTATGTAAAATTCTGAATTGTAACCCATCTCATAGTAACAGAACATAATGAAGAAGGGTTACACATATGTTTTAAACTTAAAAATCATGATATATTTACACTGTTGACTCAGAATGTAATGAAACTCATTGCAAAAAAAGTTAAACCTTAAAAAATGAAAATATACCAACTTTAGTTTCTTGGGCTACAAGTTTCCAATGTGGTAGCACCAGTAGTAAGTTTCTATTTATAGAAAAATAGACTAACAAAATAGGTGGAAAAAATCATGAAGTATAAAGTTCTTAAAATGTATCTTCAGATAGGGCCTAGAGAGATGGCTCAGTGGTTAAGAGCACTGGCTGCTCTTACAGAAGACCCAGATTTGAATCTCTGTACCCACATAGCAGCTAACAACTGCCTGTAATTCCAGTTCCATGGCATCTGATGCCTTCTTCTGACATCTGCGGGTATTGCATGACATGGGTGCACTTCCACACATGCAGGCAATACACTTATACACATAAAAAAATATTTTTTTTAATTTTAAAAAATGTATCTTAAGACAAAGCATTGCCTCAAAACATATAAAACTTATTTTTTTAAAAAAATCACCTATCTAAATTTAAATAAAGTTTGATATAACTTGTCACTTTGCCATTGTCCATGGTGGCTGCTGCTGGAACACAGAAAAGGACTTATAGACCTCACACTGTCAATTGGCCCAGGACAAAGAAGCTTTATTGGGAACTTCCATTGACAGATATGACCCATGGTCTTCTATTATATCACCCTGGCAACAAAAGATTCCTGATTGGCATTGCCCCATGGGGGTAAAATTTAGCTCTCTGCTTGGCACCACTGAACCAGAGTTTGAAAAGCAGAGTAGATCAGCTGCTACTTCCCACTGGCTTGTTTTCTTCCACCGCTGCCTCCTGAGGGTGGAAGTTTATATCCTTACTTGCCTTTGTTGATCTTACTGGAAGACAGTACCAGATAGCATGACTTCAAACCTCCTTATCCCTTGATGTTGTGTAAGCTTAACACCTTTCTGCTTCCACTGATGTTAGGGGAGGAGACAGATTGTTGGTTCACTGTGAGCTGATGGGGTGGTGATAGTGAATCTCCTTTTCCAGCTGGCCTTTATTGACATTAGGTCTGTGGAAAAGCAAGGACACCACAGAAGCTCATTGTTGCTAAGTGAGGACAGAAGTTGGGAACTCTGCCGGGGCATTGCTGACACCATCACTGAAAAAGCAGAGTTCCCACTCACACTCCTTTGCCCTACCCCATTGCTGCCTCTTTAACACCTCATTACAACTGGGCTAAGCCATGGCTCTGTTCCCCACTGGGTCTCACTAACACTGAAGGGGAATTAGAGTGCTAACTAGCTACACCTTGTATCACCTGTTGTTTCAGGGGAGAAGGGTGCTTTGCACTGTGCCCAGCTAAAAGTGGGAGAAAACATCTTGGCACCTAATGCTATTTGGTGGTGTTGGCAGGATGTCAATTCAGTTCCTTGCTAGAATTCACTTACACCGTCACTGTGCTTGCAGAGTTCTAACTCACATCATCTGTTGCTTGTAAATGGAAGTGGCAGTTTAACTCCTCACCAGGCCCTGCTAATACCAGAAGTTGAGAAATTAGTATATTGGCTAGTAGTAGCACACCAGAACTGTGTCATGGAGATGACTTGGCACCACTTCTTTCTAGTGCTTGTTGATAATTCTGTGTTGTAGGATTCTCTTGTACACCATCCAGTATGTGGAAGGAAAAACAAATCAGGACATTCTCAACATTCCTAGAGTTTCAAGGTCCCTAGACAGTCCAATACTTTCCTTCTATTCATCAACTTTATTTTATGTTGCAATTATATCTATGGTTTGGAGATGTAAAAGAAAAGACAAAGGTAAGCCAGCCATGGTGGTACATGCCATTGGTCCTAGCACTCAAGAGGCAGAGGCAGCCAGATCCAAGTTTGAAGCCAGTCTGATCTATATAGTAACTTCCAGGGCTATATAATGAGACCCTGTCACAAAAGGAAAAAAAATACACAGTAGAGGCTATTCCATGCTGCCTGGAATCCAGGAGTGTATATTTAAGCTTACTTTTCTTTTTATCATGTGAATATGAAGTTATAATTAACATATATAGTGATCATATTAGTTACTTTTCTCATTGCTGGGAGAAAAATCAAAGCTTCTTAAGGAAGGAAGGATTTATTTGGGTTCACAATTCAAGGCTACAGTCTGTCATAGTAAGGAGCTTGAGGCAGCTGGTCATATTGCAACTGTAGTCAGGAAACAGAGAGAGAGATGAGTGCTGCTGCTCAGCTGTCTTTCTCCATTTTATCCAGTTTAGGACCCAGTCATATAAAGTTGTGCAACCACAAAGAGGGTGGGTCTTTTATGTCAATTAGCTGTATCTGGAAATCCCTCACAGATATGCCTAGAAGTAACTCTAGATATTTTCAGGTTGAGAATCAATATTAACTATCATATTGACAGTGTCACAGGGTCTCACCAAGATGACATGATTTTGTATAACCTGCTCATAGATTCTTTTGGACTTCACATGTACACAATTATGTCACCTGTGAATGATGGACGGCTTTTTATTTCCTTTGAAGTCATTATAGTCTCATGACTTTTTACTGCTTATTGCACTACCAAAACCCCCATTGCAATAATGATTTATTGTGATTAAAGCAGACGCACTTATCTTTTTTTAAAAAATATTTTTAAAATTTTTTATATGTATGAGTGTTTGCCTACATGTATGTATGTGCATCATGTGCATGACTGGCGACCTCAGAGGCCAGAAGAGGGCATAGGACCCCTTGGAACTGAATTTACTCTAAGCTGCCGTGTGGGTGCTTGGAACTGAACCCTGGTCCTCTGCAAGAGCAGTGCTTTTAACCACTGAGCTATCTCTCCAATCCTGAGACATATTTTATTTTGAAAACCAACAGGAATCAATTTAATATTTTCCCCACTGTTTCTGTTTCAAATATATCCTACTATCAATGGAGCTCATTCACTTTCAAAATTAATTTTTAAAGTATTATGCATATTAAATTTTATCAAATACATTTCATTTTCTCTATTCCTTTGCTATGTGAATTCTACTGAATTCTGAGTTTTGTGTAATATTTCATTATATTTTAAATTTTTTTATTGAATTTTTATAGATTTCATTCAATGAAACCTAACCCTATCATGATATTTTTAATAAATATAGAGGCTATGGCTACATTTTCGTTAGTGGTTTTGGTATTTTGTATTTTTTACTTTTTATTTTATCAATCTTTTCAAGTAAAACTGGCTTCCCTACGTGGTTACCACCTTGCACCACCTGTTGTCAATTACCTTTCATGACAAAAATGAATTTAACTTAATATAAGTAAGTTAATGGACTTAAGTTAAACATAATTAAGTTACAATTCTTTGAGATGGTGGGATGCAGTGTTATCCAAGTAAGCCCAATTTAATCCCAATGGTAACTTTAAGATGGAGATTGGAGAGTCAGCATGAGAAAAGGATATGAGAACATTGAAGCAGAATTTAGAGTTCTGCAATAAAGCTGGATTTAAAGAATAAGAAAGAGGCCACAATACAAGGAATATAAGCATGATTTAGAAGCTCCAAAAGACAAGAAAACATTTCTTCTATAGCATCCAGAAGGAATACAATTCTATTGACACCTTGGCTTTAGTCCAATGAAACCCATATTATGTTTCTGATCTCTAAATGATAAAATACATAAATTTATTTTAAGTAATGAAATTTGTGGTAATTTTCTACAGTAGCAACGTAAATCTTATGAGCTTTTAATGTTGTTTGATAGAAGCTGTTTTCTTTCCTTCTTTTCTTCCTTTCTTTCATTTTGTTTTGCTTTTTGACACAGGGTCTGATACAGCCCTGGCTGGTCTCAAACTCATTATGTAAGTCAAGTTGACCTTGAACCTCTAGCCCTCCTGCATCTACATTCACCTCCCAGGTACAAGCTGATGCATTCCTGAAATGCAAAACTATTCGTATTTAGTTTTCATAGAAAAACAATAATACATTTGTGACTAGAACTGCACTGCAGTGCTGGTGTAATAAATAGTTACAAATGTAGAAAGAGTTACATAATTTGAAAATGAGAATAATCTGATGTAACATGTTTAGAAGCATGACAGACAAAACTTACTCTTCCTTAAACAGACTACAAATTGAAATATGGGTGTTAATAATTCTGCTAGTGAGAAGTTGTAAGTGGGACTGTTACAGGAGAAAACATATACCTAAATCATCATGAAAAGACTGCTGCTGGAAATGTGAATTTTAAGAGCACAGCTGTTAAGGAGACAGCCAATAACTCAAACTGGGCAAAAGATTTGAACATGCCCATCAGAAGGAGAATTTACAAGTGATCAATAAGTATATGAAAATACATTAAGCATCATTAGATATAAATAAAATCCGTAATTAAGCCACAGTATATGCATACACATGAATACATGCAGTAAGAAATATGAGCATAATAAGTGATGGCAAGTGTATGGGACAATGTATACACTGGTGACAGAAACATAAATTGATAGATTATCTTTGGAGTCAGATTTAAGATCCAGTAAATTTAACATAAATATGAAATTCCTGTGCAATTCTAGTGCTGTGTATATTTTGAAGAGAAATAAATGCACATATCCACCAAAAATGTTTATAAGAATTTTATAGAAGCTTTTGTTGTTAATAGTTGAAATCCAGGGGAAATTCATCAAAAGGAGAATTGAACCTATATTTTGAACACTCGTACAATGAAATATATAGTTCATCAATAAATAGGGATTAATAAACAACAAGACAGATATATCTGACAGATGTTAAACAAAATGAACAATACATGAAATTTATTTACTATATTATTACATTCATGATATAAAAGAAATGGCAAAATTTATCCATGATAATAGAATTTACCTCCAGGATAAATAGTGATTATGTTAAGAAGCCTTCTGGATGATTGAAAATTCTACATTTTGTCTGAATACCTGTTCTATTTGGTGCATACTTATATAAATAATTAAGATTTGTGAATTTTATTTAAGTTATATCTTGGTTTTCTCAATATATATTTATTGAATTTTTGTGTGTTTCATACAATATATCTTAATCTTATTTAGACCCCCTCCTTTATCTGCAATCCTCCATACCCCCACCCCCAAATTTTATACTTCTATCATGTATGTTAAGGCCTATCTAGTCAAGTTTCTGTACCCAGGTGTCCCTCGGTGTGAGTTCGTTTACTGAAGCCTGGTCAGCCTATTTACCATCACTCCCTTACAGAATACCAACTCTCCCTCACCCAGCAGTGATCAGTTACCAATAGTCCCTCAGCTAAAGTTTGGGGCTTTTTGACTATTTCCCGAGTTTTATGCTGGGTCTTTGTCTGGTTGGGAGTTTGCATGGGTCTTGTGCATACTGTCACTATTTTTGTAAGCTTATATGAGCAAGTTCCCAGCCCCCTGGAAAATTCTGTTTCCTTACGGTTATGCATAACACCTGGCTCTTACAATCTTCCTCCCCTACAAGCCTCTTCCAAAGTGGCCACTGAACCATGGTAGAGATTTAATACGGGAGTCTCATCCAGGGAAATGACTCTGCAGTCTCTTATACTCTATAGTTTGGCTAGTTGTGGCTTTCTGTGTTAATTGCCCTCTGTTGCATGAGGAAGTTTCACTGGTGAGTATTGAGAGATAACATTAATATTCTCTCTACCCCTTGTTCTGCTATGTTCCGTGATTTTAAGCTCCCACTATTTCCATGAACTGGAGCTTGGTTCCCAATGGTGAGACACAGTTTCAAATTCCTCTAGTGGTAGGTTGATAGTGGAGCAGAGTGGAGGATAGAGGACTTCTCAGTGTTGGGCAGCAGTTTCAGCCTTCTCTGATTGGCTGCATTCTTCACAATATGCTCACCGGAGGTCCCAGGTTGTTCACAGCACAGGCTTTGCCTCTGTGTTAGACTTAAGCTGGGAAGGTTTCTGTCAGTTGCAGATTCTAGTTTTGGGAAGACTGATTTGCAAAAATGGATTTCCCACCTCCATTGATGGACAGCTATAGTTTTGAATCCACAGGTGTCCAGAGCACCCAGACCTTGATGTTGGACCTTTCCCGCTCCCAGGCATCAAGAGGTTTTTCCATCATTTTTCTATTACTCTTCTACAGCCTCAATGTACCTTCACTTGTCCCCTGCAGGGAATGTAAAACACCTCATTGAACTTCTAGAGATAAAGCCACAGTCTGGAAAATTAAAAATGAAAAATTTTTACTCTGAATATGTAGCAAAAGAAGATGTGAGGGTAAGGTAGGAGTTAAAAATATCCTAAGAAAATGTAGAGCTCCAGTCTACATTTAGGGACTCCAAGATCGGAAAATGTAAACCAAGACTGAGTGTCCATTACTTTCCAGTTGAAATACAACCAGACAACTTGTTATTCCATATACAATATATCTTCATTTGGCCAGTTTTCAAGGTACAACCAAAACATTACAAACCTTTCTGAAAATCTTTTCCTCAAAAACATAATCTGCAAATATCATCCTAAGAAATCTTATTCTTAAGAACTTCTGTCTTAGAATTGTGAGACAGGGTCCTTCACAGCACTGATTCTGAGAGTATTAGTCCTAGAAACTACACTCCTAGGCTGTTGTTCAGAGTATTGCTCCTGGAAACATTTATCTTAGGAGTTTTATCCACATGGATATTGCCCCCAGGGGTACTGATGTACAGAATAATCTAGTGAGCATTCTTCCTAGTATTGTTGATTGATTAGGCTTGCCAGATGAAACATATGATTACTGGTTAAATAAGAGTTTTTTGCAAACAACGTTTCTGAAACCAGACTTTAATCTACATAGCAATAGTAGACGTAACTTCCTAGTAATGTCTCTGATGTTTACCTTGTTCTGCAGAAATAAAAACTTCCAGGCTGGAGAGATGGCTCAGAAGTTAAGAAAACCTGTGGGGACATAAAAATAGTTAAGTCACAAATACATTTAATATCAGGGATTCTGATTAACAGGGACCACAGTGGAGCCCGGGAATGCAGGCTTTCAGAAATAAAAATCACCCAAATGAACTGTCAAGTTTAAGAGTTACTAAACTCTTATCATAAAGTGTAGTACAGTGGCTGAAGGCATAACTAAGTGGTAGAATAGTTGACAAGTGTGTGCAAAGCCCTAAGTTCATCTCCATCAACACACACACACACACACACACACACACACACACACATACACACACACTATGGGACATATAAATTGCTCAGCCAAATTACAGTCTTCTCTTTTTATTTTTATTTACTAAGAAAAGGGACAAATGTATTTAATAGCAGGCATGGCAGTAACAGCAAAACCACTTGCCCAGCCTTCACTTTTTAGATAGTTCTAAGGAAGATTCTACACGATACTTCAGTTTTGCCCATGCTATTGTAGTAACTCTTTACATATTTAAAGACGTGTTAACTTCCACTTCCTACATCACTACTAATTCCTTGATGGGAAGTACTCTACCTTTTTCTCAGTAGGCCACAAAATAGTAAGTAGTTCAGTCATCTTTGCCCAATAACATAGTTGTTCAAAAATTCTTTCTCTAATTGTAATCTTTAATATCTTACCTCAATGATACATTTAGAGAAATAGTTGTATCTTCATTTTTAATATATTCTATTTTATTCATCCAAATTTCTAATTTTCTTCACTTACATAACACCTTAATCAGAATCATGGGCTCATAGAAAATCTAATCTGTATTGTATCTTGAGGTTCAATGCCTTTATATGTTTAGAAACAGGAATTACCCAAGTGGCAGCATTTGGGTTGGACTTTCTCCTTGAAGGACCAGTAGGAAGCTTAAAAGACTGAGCAGTGTTGCTGACTAAAACAGAGGAAAAAGGACAGTAATAATGAAAAACGTGAAGTGTTCAAAATAATAGGAGAGAGGAAAAAAATAGAGTGCTAAAAAAGAACTGTGAAATAGAAGAACCAAGTTCTGCATTAGAATAGATGACAGTTCTATGAATTTTTTTTTCCTTCTTCCCCATTCCAAGTCATTATTAGGTTAGTCTCAGATTGCTAAAGAACCAATGCACATGCTACAAGAAGTTTTAAGTCACCTAGCTGAATTGTCAAGGTTGTCATGTCCCTAAATATATGAACTGTTTATTTAGCATATGGTTACTGGGATCATTGTATTACTTCTTTGGCTCCCTCCTCCTTAACTTTTTAAAAATTAAAATGTCTGAGCTTTCTCTTGAATCTCTATTGTAGTCTCCCAATTTTAACACTGTATTCACACTTTTAAAAATAAGAAAACTAATCAGGGAAATTTTAAAAACTTACTTGCATAGGCCATACTCCATCAGCCCCAACACTCTCCTTAGTAAAGCACAAAGACGGACTTGTGAGAGCCGTGGCAAAAATGGCAGATAACATGACTATTTTCTATTCCAGCTCCTTCTCACTGTTCTAAGGAGCTCATCCCCAACAACCCATCCTCCCTCCTATCAGTGTCCTTCAGATTATAAAAGAGAATCCCCTTCTCCTGGAAAGATTACTGGACCTTCCTCAATTACATATCAACTGGAGGCCAGAATCAAGTTGATGAGAGAAAGGAACTGGTAAGGTTTATTCCAGTGTAACCAATGGGTCATAAACACCTCCCTTCTAACAGATTTATTCCCCTAAAAACAATAAAGACTAAGATAGCCCTTTTATTTGCTGTGAAAATCCTCACCTTTTCTTGCAATATAACCCTAGAAGAAAGGAGAGCTGAGGAGGAACCCTGCTGCATATCAAAGCCATGTGAAATGTTAAAAGGGTCTGTAGCTCCAACATGACAGATAAGACCTCAAATCCCTAGACAAAGTTAGAAGCTGTTTTCTAAGAACTGGACAAAAAGAAAGCATCAACGTTCGAAAAAAGTTAATTTTATGCAGTCTTCTCAGATCTCTTGACTGGACGTGGGTTGAAGTGTCAGACTGATTAAATGAGGAAATACCTGGAAGGGAAAAACTGGTGTCCCAGTCGAGAATGTACCTTCTTCCCACCAGGGGGGTCACATAGTGATGAACAGTGTGAAATTAAATTTCTCAACTTCTGGAAAATTTAATGGATAGTACCATTTTACAGCTCATGAAGCTGAAGTACTGAGTAAATGTGACCTGTTACCAGACAGTAAACATGAAAACAAATGTCAAGTTCTCCTAAATCTATAACAACTGCACTGTGTTCTATGATGAGGAAGCCAGCTGTAGGTTCAATTTTCAAATATACTTTCTGTCTGTCTTAATATTCTTCTCTATAAAATCAGGAAGTATCTCAGAGAATCTTGGGGTTGGGGAGTGTATTAAAATTCCTCTAGCTGGAGAGATGGCTCAGAAGTTAAGAGCACTGGTTGATCTTGCAGAGGACCCAGGTTTGATTCCAGCAATCACATGGCAGCTAACAACTATCCATAACTCCAGTTCCAGGGGATCTGACACCCTCTTCCAAACTCCACAGGCATTGCATGACATGGGTATTCTTACACACATGCAAGCACTACACTCATATGTGTAAAATAAAAGTAATAAATATTTTTAAAATTCCTCTAGTTTGAGAATTGTATAGGAAAGAGCTCACTAAACTGATGGTAGTAGACCCTGGAGTTTAGAATATATTTTTATTTGTTTTAAAAAATAAGATTTCTGCATAGAAAAGGATCAACAGAGCTAAGAGTCAATTTATAGAATTATAGAAATATTTGCCACCTATACATCTGACATGGAATTAATCCATTATATAAAGAGCAGAAACAACTCAACAGAAAAACATGATTTTATAACTGAGTAAAGGATCTGACTAGATTTTAATCAAAAGATGACACATATGCAAATAATGTTTATATGAAAAGTACACCACATGATTAATTATCATGGAGATGCAAATTAAAAGCACAGTGAGATATACCTCACTTCTCTTAGGAATATCTATTAACTAATAGATAAAAGATAGTAGGGCGTGTCTTTAATCCCAGTAGTCAGGAGGTAGAGACAGGTGAGTTCAAGGTCAACCTGGCCAATATAGTGAGTTCCAGCCAGCCAAGTTTAGACAGTGAGACCCTGACTCAAAAATAGGAACATGGCTATGAAAGATAACAAATTAAGCCAAGAATATATTGAAAAAAAACTGTAATCTGTATTCCTACCAATAGTGTATAATGGTTTCTTGTTCTTTATATCCTTCCCAGTATGTTGTTATTGTTTTTATACTTCTAATTGGGTATTATGACATCTTAGTTTTGATTTGCATTTCCTCATTGCTAACGATGTTGAGCTTTTCTTCTTTCTAAAAAAATAATTATAGTTATGCAAGTAGGCCAGAAGAGGGTGTCAGATTTCCTGAGCCTAGATTTATTTATGCTCTTAACCACTGAGCCACCTCTCCATGTCTGAGCGGAGCATTTTAAACATATTTCTTGACTATTTTAATCTCTTATTTTTTGAACTGAATATTCATGTCATTTGCACATTACTTAATTTTATTATTTTCTTTCATTATTAATTTTTTAGTTCTTTATACATTCTGAATAGTAATCATTTCTCAGACAGTAGTTGTCAAGTATTTTCCCTATTCTGTAGGTTGTGCATTCAATTTTTTGTTTCTTGTGCTATATAGGAGCTATATGGGAGCTTTTTAGTTAAATACAATCACATTTGTCTTTTTTTTTTTTGCTTTTTAAGTCATATGCAAAAAAAATTGTTACCTAGATTTAGCTTGTAGTATTTTCCCTGCTTTCTTCTAGTAGTTCCACAGTTTGAGTCTTCTGTTTAGTTCTTTGATCTATTTTGAGTTGATTATATTTTGCAAATGGTGAGAAATAAAGATCCAGTTACACTTTTCTTGGTATGAATATCCACTTTCCCAAGCATTATCTATTGAAGAGGCTTTCTTAGTTGGCTAAACATGTGCAGGTTTAACTCTCTGATTTGTTTTCTGTCCCATTGGTCTGTGTATTAGCTACTTTTTGTACTGCTGTGACCAAATAGCTAGCAATAAGCTGCTAAAGAGAGGAGAGATTTATTTTGGTTTGTGTTTTAAAGGATGCCAAAAACAGACATTGTAGGAAAGAGAACCTGTTCAATAAATGATGTTGGGGAGAGTGGATATTCATACCCATAAAATTTAAACTAGTTCTCCATTTCTAACCATTTACAAAACTAGAAGTTGAATGGCTTCACTGTGGTAATTCCTCACCTCTTCTCTCTTGGCAGAACAAGATGGTATGTGGATCTGGGCTGGACTGCAAACCTCAAGGCACACCCCAAATTAGTCACTTCCTACAGCTAGACTTCAGTTCTAAAAGATTCTGCAACCTCACAAAACAGTGCTGAGGATCAACAGTTCAAACAAAAAATAGCCTGTAAGGCACATTTTACAACCAAGCCAAATATTCCATGTGGCCATTTTATGCTGGTTACAGGCAACTTTAGTTACTATAACTCTGTAATATATGTGTGTTCAAGTGTTGTGATGCCTCCAGCTTTGTTCTTTTTGCTCAATATCGCTATTTCTGTTCTTTCATATGAATTTTATTATTGGTTTTTCTAGTTCTGTGAAGTATGTCATTAGTATTTTGGTGAGAATTGCAATGAACCTATGAATTAGACATTTAATATTAATTCTTCAGGTACCTGAACATAGGAGTTCTTTCCATTCATTTGTTTCCTCTTTAATTTCATTTTTTCAGAGACTTATAGTTATCATTATTAGTCTTTCACTTAGATGATTTCTTAACAAAAATAACCATTCTTTAGAATGTACATTTTGATTTCCTAACAAGCCTTTTAATCTCATATGATTATACAGAACTACTATAAAGATGCAATGAGAGGGGCTGGAGAGATGATTCAGTGGTTAAGAGCACTGGCTGCTCTTACAGAAGACCTGAGTTCGGTTCTCAGCACCCACATGGCAGCTAACAGCTGTCAGTAACTCCAGCTCCAGGAGATCCAATGCCCTCTTCCCACTTCTGCAGGTGTTGTATGACACAAATGTACATACATACGTGCATGCAGAGTACTCACACACATAAAATGAAAATAAATGAATTATCTTAAAAATATTCAATGAGATTATACATGGTTCTTTGAAAATTACAAAGTGACACATGAATCTGAGACATTGTTATTATGATTATGTTAATATAATTGATTATTATTTGTAATTATTAAGGCAATATTTAAATCATAAAGTCATGATTACTGTTATGATCAATATTATTCTTGAAAGTTGTTGATAAATCATCATTATTGATGTAGAGATATAACTCAGTGGTACAGCACTTGCCTAGCATGTGCAAGACTGTAAATTCAATCCTCAGTACTATAAACGTAGTGGGGAGGGAGAAAGGAAGGAAGGGACGGAGAGAGGGAGGGAGGGAGGGAGGAAGACTTGTTTCTTTACATGCTTTAATTGCACGTAAAACATTACTCTCCAAGTAGCTTTATCCTTAACTTATACTTTAAAAATATTTTATTTATTATTTTTATTTAATGTGTATGAGTATATTGCCTACAAGTATGTAAGTGCACCCACGTCATGCAATGCCCACGGAGGTCAGAGAAGAGCATTGGATCCCCTGGAACTGGAGTTACAGACAGTTGTTACCCACTATGTGGGTGCTGGGAATCAAACCCAGATCGTCTGCGAGAGCAGCCAGCACTCTTAACTGCTGAGCCATCTCTCCAGCCCATTAGTGTATACTTTTTCAGGACGTAAAATGTTTATTCATTCAGCATGTATTTTTCTTTCAGAAGACCCAAGTTTGGATCTCAGTGCCCACATTGGGTGGCTCACATATTCTTGTAATTTCAACTCCAGGGAGAATACAATACCTTCTACTGGCCTCTATGGGCACTGTATTCATATGCTTTTACCCACACACAGACACACACACACACGCATAATTTTTTCAGAAATTTTTCATGAGCGTGATGGTTAATCTTGATTGTCACCTTGAAAGGGTTAAGAATTACCTAGGAGACACTCTTCTGGACATGCCTGTTAGGATTTTCCCTGAGGAGAGAAGATTCACCCAAATAAGGGGGGCACATCATGCACTGGGGTCCTGGACTGAACAAAAAAAAAGATAAAGGAGAAAGTGAGCTGATCACCTGCATTCATTTCTCCTTCCTTGCTCTGGATACAAGGTGCCTAGCTGTCTCATGCTTCTGACATCATGATGTGCCACCATGTCAACCCAACATGATGGACTGTGAGCCAAAATAAATCCTTTTCTTAAAAAAAAGTTGATGTTTTCTTTAAGTAAGAATAGTAGGTCCGTCCTACAAATTATTTCCTATTTCTACTCACATACACACATGTAGATATTTGCACATGAAATGCCATAGTCCATTTTCCATTATTAATATTAATATGACAGACTGGGTAATTTATAAAGAGAGGTTTACTTTGGGTCACAATTTTGGTCCAAGGTCAAGGGGCCACATTTGGTGGTTGGCCTCATCTTATTAAAGTCCTGAGGTGGTTGGTGCAGATCATCACCTGGAAGAGACAAGGAGTGCCCAAGAAACTAGCTAAACTGGCTTTCACCACAGACCCACTCTAGAGTTAATGTATTGACTCATTAACCTACACATGAATGAATTAATACACCCATAGGGAGTGAGTCCAATCACCTTCTAAAGATCTACATGACCCCACCTCAATATCTCATGATGGAGAGTAAATATTTTTTAAATTTATGTATGGGTATGTATGTATCCCTGTGAGTGTATGTGCACATGCATGTGCAGGTCTGCATGCCTGTGAATGTACAGAGGCCAGAAAAAGACACGGGAGCTGGAGTTATAGGCATTTGCACATAGCTTGCTATGTGAAGCCTAGTTCACATGATGGATCATCAAATACTCTTAACTACTGAGTCATCTTCCCAGCCCCTTCACGTATTTTGTTTGGCTGTTTGCTTTTGAGACACAGTCTCACTATGTAGCTCTAGCTGGCATGGAACCCACTATGTAGAACAATCTATCCTGGAACTCAGAGATCCACCCACCTGTGCCTCCTGAGTGCTAAGGTTAAAGGTGTGAGCCACCACACCCAGCCGTGTATTTATTTTTACCTCTCATCATTGCATCTCAGTATGTAAAAACTTAAATAGTAAATGTAAGATAGCTAATCTAGTAAAATTTGCATATAGTTAATAACTACCTAGTTTTAATATACTAGTTTTTATTGGGCTAGAGAAATGGCTCAGCCATTAAGGGCACTTGCTGCTCTAGTAGAAAATCTGGATTCAATTCCCAGAACCCACATGACAGTTCACAACAGCCTGTATCCATAGTTCCAGGAAATGTGAGTCCCTCCTTTGGCCTCTGTGAGCACCAGGCACCCATGTGGTACACATGCACAGACATACATATGGGCACTCACACAAATACATTAAATAAAAATAAAATAAATCTTTAAAACCAGTTACTGAGGCTGGTGAAATGAATCAGCAGTTAAGAGCACTGACTGCTCTTGCAGAGGACCCAGGTTCAGTCCCCAACAACCACATGGTGGCCAGCAATCATCCATAACTCCAGTCCCAGGGGATCTGATTATGCCTTCATGGACATTACACAACATGGGTGCAGTTACATGCATGCAGGCAAAACACTCATACACATAAAATAAAAACAAATAACATTTTTCAGAAAAAGTTATTAACATGATTCTTAGAAAGTTCCATTAAACTTAGGTAGACATGTCCTCTACAATGTATAATTTATATGTTATTTTCTTTCTTCTCAGGTGCACTATATCTCCAGAGTACTTAAAAATTAGTCAGATGCTTTTATTTCAGTTATAGCTATATGATTATTCATATATATGTATATATATATTTGAATGAGCATATCTTCCAAATACTACCAGCTCATATTTATTTCAAATTTATTCCTACTAAGCAAACATTAGGAAATGATAGGAGGAAAGCAAAATTAATTCTTTCCAAGTGTCCATGATTTAGAAATATTCTTTCTTTTGACAGAAAACTAATAACTATTCTTTTATTCATACTCATGATAATTAGTGTTTAATAGAAATACTAAAACTACAATATTTAAGATTTGTAAAATGGAAAAAACACCTTGGATATTAGTCTACTATACAAATGGACATCTTTTGGGTTTTTTTTTTTTTCCGAGTAGCCTCAGCTGGCCTGGAACTTGCTATAAAGACCAGGCTGGCCCTCATCTTACATAGATCCGCCTGTCTTTGCCTCCCAAGTTCTGGCATTAAAGGTATATGCCACCACACCCAGCTATAAATGAACATCTTTAAAACCATGGTCCAAGTTTTTCACTTCATCCAAAGATCTACCAAATCTGACATTTCCAGAAACACCAAACTTTGATGTAAGTGGCAAATGCTCATGTAAGTGACTACACAGAATTTTGTGCACTTCTTTTGGTTTATAATTGTCATAATTATGCTAAGAAGAACAATTTGACAAGAAAGGTTAAGATTCAAACTGAGTTATTACTCTGGATTTCTGATCTAGGGCAAGTTTTAAACAAAAAAAATGATAGGTAATGATGAATTAACAACACTGAATCAGAACCTAGCAATATTTCTCCTTCATAAAACAATTTGCTATTTTTAAATTGTCTTCTCATATATGAATAAAAACTTTGCTGATACTACAATATCAGTTTGTGTTAAGAAGATTTGTGCAAACATCCATAAAACACCAACTGGTTACAGCTAAAAGTACCAGCTGAGAACTGTCCTGAAAGTGTGCATATTCTACTGCCAAACCTTGGAATCTCCTAGGATTTACACAGAAATGGTCATATGCCTGCCCTGGTTTTTGAACAGGGCTTGGAATCACTGTGATCTTTCTTCACACTGATAAGAATCACCACACAGTTCCTTCATTTCCCACAGTTTGTTTATCTCCTGTGGCAAGTACTGAGAGCATAACAGCATTCCTATCTCTCGGGTCTCTTCACACAGTCAAGGGCTATCCTGTTGTCATTTAGGACCTCCAACTGCCGTCTAAATACCCATGATTACATTTTCCTCCTGATAGGTCTTCAAACTCTCTGGGTTGCCTCCCAGTCAGCAGACAAGGTTCCTGGAACTGACATATTCTGGACCTCCTACAAAGGCAAGGTAAGCCAAACTGGGATACTCTGGCCCCTACCATTTTCCATGCTGTCTACCACCCAATTCAACATGATATTTCTCTACCAGAAATTAGACCCATTCAGATTTTTTTTGCAATTCTATTGACAACAGCTTCTAAGTCTATGTCACAAGCCTCATCTGTCTTCAGCAACAAACTAAAGCTGGTAGTTTCCACAATCCATCTATAGAAGTTCAATAATTTTGCAGGATCATTTCAGTGTCAACATCCACAAAGACAATCCCATTGAAGGTGCTTCTCTCGTCCTTCTTCACCAAGGCATCTTTCTGATGGAGACTCCTTATATAATCTGTAAGTCTTTAAAACTGTGGATGAAAGTTGCAGTGGAAAGAGTACTGCATTCTTGAATAATATGAATAAAACCACCTGCATCTCCTTCCACATCTTCATGAATTCATAAGGCAATGTATCCTCTCCTGCTGTAGGGACTCAGCGAACTCCCCTTCCATCATTCACTGTCACTTTGTGAAGATTTCTTGACAGGGGCTGTGGAGGTGTTAGTTCTCCCACACTATTGCATCCTCAAAGCTCTGTGGCAAGATGAACAGCAAGTCAGACTATACCACAATGAGGACCTGTACATCACAGCTTGGGAGACTGAAGGGAACAATGAAGAGGGCTTCTTCCTATTCTTCTTTTTAAATTTCTTTTATTTTTAATTAGCATATACATTATTAGATTTCATTATGGAATTTGATAAGACTTGACTGTAATGTTCCTCTGAAAACCTACCACACTGGCATCACACAGGCCTCTGAAACTGACAATCAGGACTGAGTACAGAACCTCACACTGACAAATTCGGAGCTCTAATGAAATGTCTTTAGAAAGCCTGAAGGCCTTATTTTCCTGATGTAAAATGGAATTGGTGGTGTTGAATAGTCTGCAGGAGTACAGATTCTCCCTGACTTCCAGAGGCACTTCACAGCCACGAGACCCTATAAGTGACTTTCACAAGCACATGTTGACTCAATGCAAGATAGTGTATCAAATGCTTGCCCCAGTTGTTTCTTAGCCCATTTCGAAGTGTGTGGTTGTTGCATGCTGACAACACTCCAGCTACTATTATATATCACAGTAACTAGATTTGCACTGAGAAAGCGAAGCTGATGGATCTGGTGGGCCTGCTGGAAGTGCTGCCAGAGGGCAGCAAGCACAGGGAAGCCAGACGTGCAGTGACTCTGGAGCACTCAACTGTGAAGCAACATAGGCACAAAGCCAGTTTCACGTTGGTCTCCAGGGCAAGCTCCAACTCACATCCCAGTAAAGAGCGCCAGCTCTCCAGTGAGCACCTAGACGCCCACTCTGGGCAGTGGAGCTGCTGTTGCACGTTTGCAGAGGTGCACACACCAGTATTGACATCTTAACTTTTTTCAATCCATGAATACATTATTATCTCCATATTTATTTATGTCATTTGGATTTATTTAAGCAATATTTTGTAGTTTTCAGGGTGCACTCTTTGTATATCTTTGAGTTTAATGAGGTCTTAAAGGCAAAAACGGGTTTCTCTGAAGCAAAAGAAATTTCCCCTGTGGAGTACAGTGCCAGCGTCTGAACTGTGACACCAATTTGGACACTCTTCTAAATTTGTTCTGGATTTTGTAGAATTTACCAATCTCAGTGGTAAAGAAGGCAATAGAGAGACCATGGCAAAATGCGGTAATATAGATATGCAAAATGATGCCTTAGTCAAATATTAATAAAAGCAAGTTATGGACTACTATGTATTTGATACCTTAAAGCATCTTTTCAAAAGTAGGGATATTGACTTTTTCTCCTGAGTGGACTTGGAAACGTTAGGAAAAAAAATGATGAACCCAGAGCTATTTGGTCATTTTTTTTCCATTTACTGAACTAGCATTTTATTGTTTTCATAGCATATCATCAAAAAAAGCAAATTCATATTGTTGAACCAGGGGAGCATAGAATGGAAAAAATCATGTCTGGGCTACTATATGATATTGCTTATTTGTTTTGTTTTGTTTTGTTTTTCTGTTTCTTCTTCTTTGATGTTTAATTAAATCCATGCCCACTCCTTCCCCTCCAACATTCCCCCCTCTGAAGAGGTAACCCTAAAATCTTTTAAGGATTAGATACAATGCTCCCAAATACATTTGACATTTTGGGCCTTTGGAACAGAATATGTTGCTAAGAGGCCCAAGGACATTGTGAGTTTTAGCCAAGAAACTGGCTACATTTCTTTCAGGTCTTTTTACTGTAACTACCTAGCCAATTCCTACTTCCTATTCTTATCACACCATCCTCTGAAGAGGTAACCCAAATTGCCAATAGGGAATCAGGATGCAGACTCCTCTGGCTTCTTCCATGCTGAACAGGGACACAGGGTGAGGCTATTGAAGTACCCCTTCAGTGGGTCTATCTAAAAGACTCCCAAATTGCATAATTCTTACCTCGAGGGGGGAAAAGAAAGTCTTTGAATTGTGAATAGGAGATGTGAAGGAGAAGTAAAGGCAAGAGTAATTAGCATTACAAGTTCTAGATAGGGAACTAGAAAAAAAGTCAGAACAGGGCAATTTTCAAATGTTTTTACGAGAGTCCATTGCAGTTTCTTGACAAGGGCTTCCAAAAGCATCCTTCTATTAGGA
>NW_008353234.1:1455661-1466824 GCF_000622305.1 Nannospalax galili | reverse complement strand
TGCTTTCAGGTATTTTGATAGCTGTTGGAGTGGTTAGAATCAGTGCCAGTTCCCTCCCAAAGGCTTCTAGGTAGGGGGAGAAAACACATTTATCCATCATTTTAGAACAATAGCTGGTTGCCTCCTTTAGCTACAGGTGGGCACTACAGTATTGCAGACCAAGATTTGAAGTCTTACATCTGAGCAGCACTTTCTGGTTAGGAACAAAATCGTCAATGAGAAATAATTGTCTAAATAACTTTTTCTACAGACTTAGGACTAATGTCTGGGAATTGTAATCCCTTGAACTCTTAAAGAAATATACTGATGACTTTACTTTTTGGTTATACTTTCCTTTTCTGGTGTTTAAGACCAAACAGTTGGCCCAAGTAAATCAATTTATTTTTACACTTAAGGTCATTTGAGGATCTGTTCCTCAAGGATCACATGGGCTTGAGAGAAGCTCCTGGCTCCTTTCTTTTACCAGTTCCATCTATGTGAAGATAAGTCAAAGGTCCTGCTCTACCATGCCTGGCTTCACTTGCAAGCATGAATGAGATGTTTCCTCTGAGTTGACCCTCCTTTTTGTAGAGTAGACACTGGTTCAAGTCCATCTCGTGGGGTCTTCATGGCCTCCATGAACAAGAGGACAGGTGACTCACCACAGTTACAGGACATTTTGAAAGTTGTTCCATAGTCCCCTGGAACTTAGCCGACCTTGGAGGGCAAGGGGCAAAAACTGTCCTTTAAGTTCCTCTGACCACATTAGTATAAGCCTCAAACTATGGCTGTTAATCATCCAATAAAGTTAGTTCCACCAGTCTGGTGCTTCTAATTATCTGCTGTGAATACATCTGGGCCTGGCCCTTTTTTAGTTGGGAGGCTTTGTATTACTGTTTCAATTTCCTTATATGTTTTGGGTCTGTTTAAACTGTTGATCTCTTCTTGGTTTAACTTTGGTGTTCCCATGATTTTAGATATCCATTCATTTCTTTTAGATTTTCAAATTTTTTAGCATATACATTTTTAAAATATTCCCTTATAATGGTCTGGAGCTTTTGGGTGTCTGTTGTGATGTTTCCCCTTTCATCTCTGATTCCGTTGATTTGGATTTGCTCTTTCTTTTTTTGGTTAACTGGGCTAAGGATCTGTCTATCTTTTTTAGCTTTTCAAAGAATCAGATCTCAGATTCATTGATTCTTTGTATTCTTTTCTTTGTATTTTATTAATTTCTGCTCTGATTTTTGTTATTTCTTTTCTTCTGCTTGGTTTGGGTTTCATTTGTTCTTGCCTTTCCTGTGTCTTGAGTTGCAGTGTTAGGTCATTTATTTGGGCTCTTTCTAATTTTTTAATGTAGGCACTTAGATCTATAAACTTCCCTCTTAGGACTGCTTTTAAAGTGTCCCAGAGGTTGTGTTGTGTTGTATTGTCCTTTTCGTTGAATTCCAGGAATTCTTTTATTTCTTTCTTAATTTCTCCTTTGACCTACTCATTGTTTAGCAGTGTGTTGTTCAATGGCAGGCATTTGTGTAGAGACTACGGCTTTGTCCAGTGTTGATTTTGAGCTTTATTGCATTGTGGTCCGATAGAATGCATGGGATTATTTCAATTTTTTCGATTTGTTGAGGTTTGTTTTGTGTCCCAGTATGTGGTCAGTTTTTGAATGATCATTTTAAATAATTCAGAAAAAGCATTTGACAAGATTCAATACCCTTTCATGAGGAAAAAATATATCAACAACTTAAGCCATCAAGAAATCTACCTCAACACAATAAAGGCCACATAAGACAAGTCCAAACTAATAACATACTTAAGAAGAAAAGGTTGAACATTTTTCCTTTAAGGAAGCTAGGCAGCAGTGTGTGTCAGGGTTAGAGTCATTGCAAGCAGCCCCTTAAAAGGGTGGTATGTGGAGACATGAGGGTGTAGCCAACGCAGCAATCCAGATCCCAGAAACAAAGAGTGGCCTGGAACTTGCCCACTCCCATTGAAGCTTCAAGAAGGTTGTAGAGCCAGCCTGAAAGGGTGGCCATATGGACTACACCTAGCAAACTGAGCAAGGTTATTAAGAGTGGAGCTGTGCATACCCTACCATAATGTTGGCCAGATGCCAGATATACAATTTAGGATTTAATATTTGCTTTGGTTTTGTTTGGTCCAACCAATTTTTTGTTGTTGTTGTTGTTGTTTTCCTGTTCATTTTAGAATGGGAATGTTTACTCTGTGTTACTGTTTCTTGAAGTATACACCTTACCTTTTGGCTTTTTCAAGGGTTCATAGATGAGAGTATGCCATGAGTCTCAGATGAGACTTTTTACTTGGACCTTTGAGCAGGGCTGGAACTTGTAACCATTGGGAACTCTTGAAGATGAACTAAATGTGCTTTGCAATGACATAGATCTGAGCCTTTGGGGGCCTGAAACAAAGTGCTTAAATTTGAATCTGATATGCCCTCCTAAGTCTCAAGTGTTAAAGACTTAGTTATCAGGAGCTTTTGGAAGGTGGTGAAATACTTTAAAAAGCAGGAATTGCTAGGAAATATTAGGTCATTAAGGATGGGCTTTTCAAGGAGACTATAGAATTTCTTCTTTGCTCCTTGGCTAAGACGAAATGATCATCTTTTTCTACCTTGTAGTCTCCTCCATGGTGTTCTTCCCCATCACAGGAGAATAACAAGCTCAACAGCAGCCTGAGAAGCTGGAGGAGAAGCTGTTAAGGGTACTTGCCTCTTTTGCAGAGGACTGGAGTTCCCACATGACCACTAACAACTGTCAATAACTTCAGCTCAAGGAGACCCAACATACTATTCTGGCCTCCATGGGCACTGCATGCACATGGTACACTTACATATATCTAGGCAAAACATTCATACACATAAAATAAAAAGAAAATGCTAAAAGAAAAACAGCCTGAGCTCCATAATGAAAGCTTGTCTCAAAAACAAAAGGACAAAATATTAATGAAGGAATTTTTGAAGAGAAATCTAAGCAATGGAAAGATGTCCCATATTCATGATCTAGAAAAATTATTATTATTCTTAAAATATCCATACTACCCAAGAAATTATAGATTCAATGCAGCCCACGTCAAAATACTGTCATTTTCCACAAAGCTAGAAAAACAATACCAAAATTCTTATAGAAGCATGAAGGTACCACAATAGCCAAAGTAATCTTGAGAAAAAAAACAAGGCAGTTTGGAAGTATTTTATTTTGATACCATATTCAAAATGACAGTAACCATAAAGCAAGCCATTGGCATCTACATAAACATGCAGACCAATGAGATAGAACTGAGTGCTTAGAAATACATTTATAACCAACTGATCCTCAACAAAGGTATCAAAAGGCATAGTGTCAATGCACATGTAGCAGGATGAAACTTGACATGTTCCCTGACTGTGTACCAAAATCAACACAAATGAGTCAAATGTTTTAATGATCTGAAACTACTAGATCTGAACTTTAAGATCTGAAACTACTAGAGGAAAAACACAGGGTGAGGATTTCAATCTAGACATATGCAACAGTTTACTGGATAGGACATTGTAATGCCAAGGCTCCCAAGCCCATGCGTTCCTAATGCTGGGTGACATGACCGACACCATGTGTTCCATTCAGGTTGTTTGTTTTGTTTTGTTTTGTTTTGTTTTGTTTTGTTTTTTGTATAACATTTATGATGTCCAAAGAGAGTTACTTACAAAGGTATACATCATTTATGGGCTCTTTCTCCTACATCTCGGCTGAGCTTTTTGAGATCTGCCACCTCCAACACCACACTCCCTGCCAAGATGGCGACCTTTGGCTGCTTCCCAACTTCCTCAGCATCTGTCCTTAGACCTTCCCCCTCATGCCATTGAAGCTGAGCAATTGGTTGGGTGGGAGGGGCAACAATCTTCCCCCTCTGAGTCTCTTGGGGTTCAGTGCTAGTTCTCTTGGAGGACAGCACAGCCTACCCAACAGACTCCAAAGCACAGAACCCAAAAGTACAAACTGACAAATAAGATCACAACCACACTTGACTCACAACTGTCTACAACTCCAGTTCCATTGGATCCCACACCCTTTTCCAGTCTCTGTGGCACCAGGCATGCTCATGGTACACATATATACATACATTCAGGTAAAACAACTTATACACATAAATAGATAAAAATTTATTTAGTCTGAGTATGGTGGTGCACATCTTTAATCCTAGCACTCAGGAGTCAGAGACAGAACTCACAGAGATCTCACTGTTAGTTGGAGGCCAGCTTTGTCTAAGGTAGTGAGGTTTAGACCTACTAGTTTTATGTAGTGAAAGCCTACCTCAAAAAATAGACAAGTAAATAAAGTAGTTATTTTTTTAAAGTTAATTGGAATGAATATTTGTTATTATTAGAGGCAGAAGTGGAGGGGAAGCTAGTGAGGACAGTGGGCATTTGAATAATGGATATCCAAATATAAGAAATTTAATATGTTCTAAAATACTATAAAACAGTTCATAACAAGATATTATATTTTCATGAATAACTGAATGCTTGGAGCTTACAGGATCCAAACAAAAATATAGTGAGGAAATGGAAATATTAATTACCATGGTTTGATCATTATACATTGCATATATATACATATATATATCAAATTATTATATTGCACCAAATAAATTTACACACATGAAATAATAATAAAACATTAAGTATACAAAATACCCATTTGTATACTATACTATATTTTACTTACATTAAAAGCATTTTACAATTATGAAGAGGTATCAATGATTGTATAATAAAGTTCCCTAAGAACTACCAAAAGTTA
The DNA here is from genome assembly GCF_000622305.1 of Nannospalax galili. NCBI lineage: Eukaryota > Metazoa > Chordata > Mammalia > Rodentia > Spalacidae > Nannospalax > Nannospalax galili. The sequence continues at coordinate 1,462,049 of NW_008353234.1, read as the reverse complement.
TCATCTATATTAAATTAATTGGAAGTAAATTAAATATTGGGAAATACCTTAATATACCTTTCTCTTAGAAAAGGTACACACATGTCCAACAGGTATAAGAAAATATCACTAACCATCAATGAAATGCAAGCAAAAAAAACAAGAACATCTTAGGATGACTATTAACAAAGACAAACGATAAGGCTTATTAGAGAAGATTTGGAGAAAAGACAACATATTATACAGTGTGGATGGTCATTTAAGTTAAAATAGCCATTGTGTACAAGCAACCTTAATTCAACTCAGTAGACCACACACAGACACACACAGACATGCAGACACACAGACACACAGACACACACACACACACAAAGGCATGAAAACAGGAGAGAGGCAAGTTGGGAAGTGGGGGGGGGATGAGGCATAATAAGAGGTGAAAATGACTAGAATTCACAATTTACATGTATGAAACAAAGAATTAAAAAAAAATTTAAATAGCCATTGTGGAAAATGGGTGCGGAGGTCCTTTAAAAATATAAATAGAGCCAGGTGTTGGTGCACACCTTTAATCAGTAGCAGCTCTCCTCCAGCCTGGCCTACATAGTGAGTTCCAGGCCAGCTGGGTGCTAGAGAGGACATATATGTGTGTGTGTGTGTGTGTGTGTGTGTGTGTGTGTGTGTGCATTTCAGCATTTCCACTTCTTAGTATATTTCAGCATTTCCATTTCTTGATATGTAGCCTAAGAATGTGAAATCTCTTTCCCAAGTGGTACATGCACTCTCAGCATTGTTCACAGTAGCCAATATAAGGAATCATTCTATCCATCATTAGTTAAGTGGTTTAAAAAATCTGCATGGAGACAACCTCAAAGAGTTCTGCAGTCATAGGAATTATGTTCTTGCAATAACCTGAATTAATTTCAATGAGACCTCTCAACACCAAAACACCAAGACCACTAAGGCTCAAACATATTCAGGCTTCCAGTCACCCATCCCACACACAGCACTGAGTGGATCCTGTTAGAGCCATAAGGATCTGAGAATATCATCTTTCAACTCAACCCAGCTGTGCCAGCAATTCACTCATAAATTACTGCTGCTCTAAATGTTGACCAGAGAAGCTTCTTTGAGCACTGGACAGCAGCTGATGCAGAAACTTATAATGGTCGAAGTGCTTACAATAAGTGACTGTTAAGTGCTCAGCCCAAACAGGACATCTTTATCAACACTTCCACCCTCAGGGTCAGAGAATGTCACAAAGAGGGGGCAGAAAGAATTTAAAAGCCAGAAGATGGGAAGAAGTGCTGTAAAGTGCTGTCTTCTGAACATGACATGGCTGTTGCACTCATGAACACACTGCACTTATGGTTACCTGTGGGGATGATTTTTGTTAATGGACATAATGGACAAATGGCTTTTAATTAACCCCAGCAAAACCATGGACTCTTAGGTCTAATGCCCGGGGCATCTCCTTGGCAACTTCAGTTTGGTACTTCACCCAAAAAGATAGTGAATGAATATGAATATGCTTGAGAATTAACATATCGAAGTGTTCGAAAGGCAGTGCCCCATCTCCATTGAACACAGTGGAGGTTGGGAAGGACGTGTGACCTTGGATTAATGTGAACTAGAGAAGAAAACACCAGAAGGTCTGTGAAGATTGAGGGTGGAGCCAAATTTTAATTTGTACTTACCAAATGATGCTGGAGAGGATATTATAGAAATAGAAGCAAATATCAGATGCTAAAAGCTTTTGCAATGTGATGGTAATTAAGAACTCTGGAATGGGGATGTGAACAGGAATATTTCCCTGACCCCTGTGGTTATCCAGGATAGAAGTCTTTGTTTTTCAAAGCTATCACATTCCTGTAACCTTTACCCAGTATAGAAATCTTTGTTGCCCAAGGCTTTTTCATCTCTGTTACCTTTGCATTTCTATTACCTTTGAAGCCCTAAGTTATTTTACTTAATTACTATGTATATGTTATGTACCTTTTGCTTGCATTCCTCACATGAGTATAAAAACCCTCCCAAACTTGAACAAAAGTTCTGATTCCTTTTTTCTGTAGGGTTAGTCCCACTAGCATCAAATTAAAGTTCCTCTCCTCACTGTTGGTTTCTGATTTATCTGTAACAAAACCATCTGGAATAAAAATGTGAGTGTGACCTGGCCCTTGGCACAGTTCTGAAAGGTATCTGGGAGAATGGCTGTCTTCTGGGTTTAGGCCCCTTTAAAAAACTTGAGTCAGATTTTTACTTTGATCAGGGTAGTTGTAATTTTGGTGTAATTAATAAGGCCAGCATTGTGGCTCCCCATGTGAGAAAGAGAACCTGTACTCTGACTCAAAAATCTACTCCCAGGAAAGTCCCCAGGAAAAAGGGCTAGTTTGTGGTTCAATACCTGGAAAAGTCCCAAATAGAACTGGACATTTGCAGCCATAAAGAGGGTAAGTAATGAAAACAGGCACAAGGTTTTCTTGGTAGCTTGCACTGGTGTGCATTAATAATTCTGTATTCATTTTCTGCCTTTCTCTCCTTCACCAGGCCCAAAGTACCAAGAACTGTGCTCAGAACTCTCACTTTTACTCACCTTCCTACCCATTATGAGGAATTCTTTGTCTCATGAATCTTCTGTGCATCCATGACAATTAAACTTTTTACTAAAAGAAAATGGAACTAAAGCATCATCAAAGCAAATTTTTGAACTTTTAAATTTTATTCAGAAATTTTGGCCCTGATATCCCAGCCATGGGACACATGATTCAGAATTGTGGGAATGAAATGGTGATTAATTATTTAGCTCTTTAGGGCTGCTTAAACTGAAGCATTTAAATTTTTGGAATAAAAACTAGGATAGATAAACAACTTTATCAAGAGAAAAAGGAGAAACAAGGAATATCTAAAAAAAGAAAAAAGAAAGAAAGAAGAAAGAAAGAAAACAAAACACCATGTCCTTTCAAACATCATTCACTTCCTTAGTCTAGTTCTCTACTAAATGATAATATAGTGAATGATCCATGCCTACAAAGTACTTTCAATAAATATATGAAGGAAAGAACTGAAACAGGACAATTGTTTACTGCATTTCTTGTCATTAGAGGAACAGGACATAATCCTGCCCATGAAGGGCTCCCATTTATCCATATATAAAGATCTTAAAAAAGAGTGTTACAGAGAATGGGATTCAAAGTCATTTTACTACAGGGATAATAGAGTTTGTCACAAATGCATATGAAATTTATGACTAGCAAGTCCTTATGAAAACAACTCTTACTACTGCCCAATATAAGCTGTTCCTCCAGGAACAGATGGATGAATGCTGATCAATCGTTGCTTGTAACCAAAGGCAGCAGTCTCTTTTAAACATTACCAATGTGGTAGCAATGGAAATTTACTGACAATGAAGTGATTGTAAAAAACCTTGAACCACTGAAAGTCGCCAAGATGGGATAAGAAGAGATAAGAAAAGAATGAGAAAGGTAAACAGGAATCTGCCCTGCCCCTCCATGGTGTATTACTGGAATACCTACCATTGAAACCTTTGTTTGCCAAACTGCTGCATTCTTGTGATCTTTTGTAAACACTTGTTTATATGTAAACACTTGCTTAACTCCCACATATATGCTTCTGAAACCCCCTGCTGGCTAAATGTCTGCATATGAGTTGTCTATAAATTTCCCTACAAACTTGAATTCAGGACTGGTGTTGAAATGGGGAGAAAGAGGGTCCCCTATGAATTTTTTAAATTCATAAAAGAATTTAAGACTGGACTCAAGGGGCTGGAGAGATGGCTCAGCAGTTAAGAACACTGGTTGTTCTTGCAGAAGACACAGGCTCAAATCCTAGCACCCACATGGAAGCTAACAACTGTCCATAACTCCAGTCCCAGGGGATTCGACAGCCTCTTCTGACCTCTGCAGGCATTGCACAACACGAGTGCACATACCTACATGCAGGCAATGCACACATGCACATAAAATAAAAATAATAAATAAAATTTTTTTAAAACTTTTTAAAAAAAGTTGAAGAATTAGACTACTCAAGCAAAGAATATGAAAAAATTAAACACAGGAATGGAATATACAGGAAATGTGAGACAGCATAAAAAGATCAAATTTATGCTTCATAGACATAATAGAAGACTCTCATGCCCATGCCATTTCCCATACCTTCAACACGATTATAGATGAAAATTTCCCTAAATTGAGGAAAGACATACCCATACAAATACAAAATCACAAAGAACACCAAATAGACATGACCAGAACCGAAACTCCCCATGGATATCATAATAAAAACACTGTACAGAACAAAGACCAAGTACTGAAAGCTGCAAGAGAAAAGCAACAAGTTACATATAAAGGAAAATATATCAGAACAGCTGACTTTTCAATGCAGTTTATAAAAGCAGGAGGAGGCTGGAACAAAGTAGTCCAAGTTCTAAATAATCATAGATGCCAACCCAGAACACATTACCCAGCAAAACGGTCTATCATAGCCAAAGGGGAAAGAAAAGTCTTCGAAGATATAAATAGACTGAAAGAGTTCATGTCTGCCAAACCAGCCCTCCAGAGAATACTTAAAGCAAAAAAAGGACTGAAGAAAGGAATTACCATATCCAAGAGGCTACAAAGGAAACAAATGAAGGTATAATTATAGAAACACAAAATAGAACCAAAAACTGAAACAGAAACTAAAATGAAAGCAACCAATGCACTTGTTTCAAAAATAACTTTAAATATCAATGGCCCCAACTCTCCAGTCAAAAGGCACAGACTAGTGGAATGAAGAACTAAGAAACAAAATTGAATTAAGAAACAAAATCCAGCTGGGCATGATAGCACAGGCCTTTAACTTCAGCACTTGGGGGGGCAGAGGTAAGCGAATATGCATGAGTTCAAGGCCAGCCTGGTCTACATAGTGAGTTCCAGGCCAGTTGAAGCTACAGTGATACCCTGTCTCAAAACAAAACAGAACAAAAGAAACCAAATCCTTCTTTTTCTTGTTTACAAAATACTCATAACACCTTCAAAGTTAGGCAGCACTCTAGAGAGAAATGATAGAAAAAATATTCCAAGCAAATGGCACTAAGAAGAGAGCAGGCATTTTGATTGTAATATCTGACAGAATAGAATTCAAATTAAAATTAATCAGAAGAGATAAAGAAGGTTACTTCATTCTGATCAAGAGAACAATCAACCAAGAAGGCATTATAATCATGAACATATATGCACCAAATTCTTGTCCACCCAATTTCATAAAGTGTACTACAGGATTTCAAGGCACAGATTAACCCTAGTTCAGTAACAATCAATGATTTCAGTACCCCACTGTCTCCAATAGACAGGTCAACTGGACAATGAAGAAACAGAGAGCGACTGGAGAGATGGCTTACTACTTAAGAGCACTAGTTGCTCTTGAAGAGAACCAGGATTCAGTTCCCCACATCCACATGGAGGATAATAACTGTCTGTAACTCTGGTTCCAGGGGAACTAATGCCCTCTTCTGACCTCCACAGGCTGTGAATGCAAGCAATACACTCATGCAAATAAAAAAGAATAATAAAAACAAATAGAAATATCTGAATTAAATGATATCATACATCAAATAGTACTAATAGACATCTGCAGACTATTTCAGCCACACCACAAAGAATAGACATTGTACTCAGCAGCCCATGGAAGTTTCTCTAAAATTGACCACATACTGAAGCACAAAACCTCAAAAAATTGAAAAATGAAATAATTCCATGCATTCTGTCAGATCACAATAAAATCATCTCAAACTCAACAACAAAAGATATTCCAGTAACTACACAAGCTCATGGAGATTAAACAACACACTCTTAAATGATGAATGAATCAAAGAAGAAACTGAGAAAGAAAGAAAAGTATTCCTAGACTGAAATGAAAATGATATACTACAAAACAAAGCTTCTGAGACACATTAAAAGCAGTCCTAAAAGGGAAGTTTATAGCTCTAAGCACCTACATTAAAAAATATGAAAGAGTACAAATAAATAACTTAATCCCAAACCTAGCAAATGAGAAGAAATAATAAAACTCAGAGCAGAAATCAATGAAAGACAAATACAAAGAATCAATGAATCTAAGAGCTGGTTCTTTGAAAATATGAATGAGATAGATAGATATACCCTTTGCCCAGTTAGTCAAAAAAAAAAAAAGAAGAAGAAAGCAAATTCAAATTAACAATATCAGAGATGAAAGAGGAAATATTACAACAGACACTAAAAAAGATCCAGAATATTATAAGAGGATATTTTCAAAAACTTACATTCTATTAAATTTGAAAATATATAAGAAATGAATGAATTTTTAAATTCAAGGAAACTACTAAAGCTAAACCAACAAGAGATCATTGTACATATATTAAATTATCAAAAACAAG